>NW_021620995.1:4153313-4230620 GCF_004785775.1 Grammomys surdaster
CTCTCTCTCTCTCTCTCTCTCTCTCTCTCTCTCTCTCTCTCTCTCTCTCTCTGGATGTATACACACCTAGATTTTCTATGGTTTATCTTAAATTCACCAATAGTTCTAGGCACTTTTCTTTTTAAACAGACCTTCTTTTCTTTCTTAAATAGGAAGCCATCACCTATTTGAAGCCTTTCAAGTTGTTTCTCTGTATTTGTTTTTAGATTCAAATGTTGACAGACATAGTTTTAGCATCTAATTTTTTCAATAATATGCTGTTTTGAATCTCATGGAACTTTTTGAATTCTTGGGAAAATAGAGTTCATGTGCCAGTAGCCTTGATATTTTTACCATATTCTGAATTTTTCAAATTATCACATGGTATGGCTTTAAATATGATGTAATTTCCTCCTACTTCATATTACATATACATTACAAAAAAAATACCAGGCTGAACATTCATACAGAAATACTTACATTCCATCCAAAATCTTCTGAAACTATTCTTCAAGATTTACTCATACACAGAATAAATGTCCACTTGGTCTTAACATGTTGCATCAGTTTCTAATGTAATAAAACTTATGAACTCAAAAGACAAATGTGATGAACACAGCTTGAAATTTTTTATAGCCATTTTGTATGAAGCACTCAATTTTCACATGACCTCATTAAAGTTTCGTGAAATCAGTGTATCATAGGAAGTAACTGTTGTATACAGTAGTTCCCATTGAACTTCTTTGTATCCCTTTGCAAAAGTCGTTTCTTTATCTTTCTGGTAATAAGCAGAAGTGATCTGAGGATACATGGGTAGAAATAGATCTTGGGCTGGCTAGGTTAAAGATTTAGTCATCTCCTAAAGTGATTTCTTCCATGAATTAATTTAATTAATGCAGCATATACAGACACACAAAAAAATGTACCATATGTTACAAATAAGCTCCTTGTATGAAACCAGATATATTTAGCAGAAATTGTTCCTTTTTTGTACAATTTATACCACTTCTTAGGACTTCATCCTTGGAGTCCTCATGGGCACAATACTTAGGGTATCAGAGTCACATCCTCTTTCTCGGTTAGGATTTTCTAGGTTTAAGTGTTGCTACTTTCACTTTTGGATGAGAGTCTGTGCTCTAGACACAAACAAAAGAACATTATATTGTTAGAACAATATTCTAGTGTTGCAGTGGGATTCCTTGTGGATCCTCTTAAATGCACTTGTAGAGTTGTCATGCATTTTGACTCTGTGTGTGTGTGTGTGTGTGTGTGTGCGCGCGCGCACGTGCATGCACGCACAGGGATGTGCAGGAGTGTGCATGTTTGTATGTGTAGTTATACTTTTATTCTGGAATGGCTCCCAAAAGTTAAGTGTTTGCATCACAGATCTTGGCTATTGAGAGGTGGTAGAAGCATGAGGAACTGGGGTCTTGTTGGAGAAAGTAGGCCATTAGAGGCATGTGTGGACTTACCACTGGATCTCTGACCCCTGGTTCTCCTTCATTCTTCTTCATGGCCCAGTCATGCGTTCTGCCTTGCCACAGCCCCATAGCAATGGAGTCAAGCAACACTAGGACTGAAGTCTTTAAGCCCACATAACCCTTCTATCTTTTTACATTCATTTATCTCGGATTTTCATCCAGAGGTGGGAAGCTGAATAACACACATTGCCCATGTCTGTTTTTTCAGCATGATTTCCAGTATTTCTAACCAGGCAGTTTTAAACCAACCAAACAAAAACCCTAACATCATCAACAACAAAACAAATATTTTTATGTCAGACATGAAAACAGTAGGTCTTCTTGCCCTCTCTCCTTCAGCTTGAGTATTGACAAGCTATAGGCAGTTGATATGGAGGGAGATATAGCCCTTCATGCCAGAGTTTCTCTGGCTAGCTTTTGGCTGGCAGTATTAGAAGGGAGTAAGGGATTGTCTTGAGCTATGTACACTGTCTCCTTTTGGGACCGTTTGTCCTGAGGTTTCCTGTAGCTGTGATAAAATACACAGCCTAGTTAAGGAAGAGAGGGTTTATTTCAGCTTGGAGTTTCAGGGACCCAGGCATGTGCTGCTGTGCTGTCTCCTAAGCATGCAGTGTTAAGAGGAATATATATAGCATTCACAGCAGCAAAGACTTGCTGGGAGGGAGGGCTCTGTCACTTCTTGGCTTTGTGAATTGAATAGAATAGCTTCATCTTTCAAACTTTGTTCCCTTGGTATCCAAAGCTGCCTGACTCCAGTGTTTACTGCTGATAATTTCACAGAGGCCATCATCGATATGGTCACTGCTACCAAGACCAAACTAACTCAGAGTCATGTCTATAAACCATTAAGCAGTCAATCAAGCCAAAGTTCACAGAATATTATTCAAACCACATCAACGACCAAGTATGTTTCTTTTCTTACCAATAAGACAATTGGATCTTCATGCTATCTCTTCATTTCTAGATTGTTATTGAGGTACCCTATCTGGCTTTTTCACACACATTTAAGACATTCTGCTTCTTCACAACCCTTGCTGGGCAAAGCCCTCTTTTCCTAAGCCATTGACATTCTTCAACACACGGTCAGATTCTATTCTATTCACTGTGCTTCTAGTTTCTGTATGTGATTTTTAGACATCTGAGGATTTACTGACAGGGAAAATTGCTGGATTAATAACTGCTGTTAATAAATGCTGTCCATTGCTGGGTTAATAACAGATCATATTGAGTTTGCCTTTTATTTTTGAACTGGTCAATCTAAAGCTCACTTAACCTTTAAGAAATACTAACCCTCTATCCTAAATGCTCCAAAGCCTGGACATCCACAACTGCAGGTATCCTCTGTACTCTGCAGCTTGCCTCTGTATCCATCAGCCTGATGAACTGACAAGCTGGCTAATCCTAACTTATACATCCTGCTTACTCTGCCTCTTCCATTCCTTCCTGGACAAGTACAGTCGACGATGCCAGGTGTGTCTGCCCCCTCTTTCCCTCCCCGACGACCTTGTGCTGGAGGCTGACCTCATTATTACTACCTCAACTCTGTGCCGCCTGGCATAGCATATTCCTTCCTCTTGAACACTGTGAACAATAAGTAATATTCTTAATATTTACCATCTCCTGATCTTGTGCTCACCAAACCTGAAGAAACCCCAAGTCCCAAATCTGTTTCATTACCTGTTGAAGTAAGTATTTAAAATGGCCTCTAGTCAAGCCGACTATCTAAGATGCATCAGCTCTGCCTAGCCCAGCCGCCATGTTTCTCAGCCTGAGGCCATATGCGCACTGCAGCTAGAACCAGCCTGCCAGAAACACCAGCCTTGCCACCCACTAGATGCCCTAGATGCCAACGTGAGAGATGGCTCTGCCAATCTTCCACACTGTCTCCACAAGGCAGGGCATTGCCCAGACCATTCTGCCATCCATGCAGGCCCAGTAAGAGAATGATACTCTAATTCTTATAGATTAATCAAAGGCTTTATATGTTTGATAATGATTAATAACAAGATGCCCATACAAAGAGTTGTATCCCAATTAACTAACCTAATTATAAGTTTATAAGTTGTTCCCCATGAGTGCTCTCCATACCTGTGTGGTTCTCCATCCTCCTACATCTCTGCCCTCTCTAGCTCCTCCTCTTCCTTTTTTCTCTTCCTCTCCCAACTCCTCCTCTTCCTCTACTTACTCCTCCCACCTTGGCTCCTCCTACAATTACCCATGTTAAGTTGTCCCCACCATCTTGTCAATAAGGCATTCCATGCTTTCCTTGGCATGTGATCTTATTCGGTGAATTGAGCCTGTCAGCCTAAGTTGACTCAAGGACTTTGGATTTCTGTTGATCTTAGGTTAGTGATGATATGAGAGAAAAGAGCAGCAACTATGAAGTCCAGTGGCTAGAAACATTGAAATCCTCAAATAGATTGTATGAAATATGATCTAATTTTTTTATCCACAGCTCACTGGCTCAGGAAATGGCCTGGTGGATTAACCCAGGTTTCTCTTCAAATAAGTAGATAAGGGAGATTGAGACATTAGTGGAAGTATTTTGCCATGTGACTTAGGGAACAGGAAGCCCATCTATGATGAGAGAGAAGAAAGAACCTAATGCTCACATAGGACATGAAAGACAGAATTCTCTGCATTCCTCATTGGTGCCTGCTCTCAACTGACAAAACAAGCAACCTTTAAAAGATCTGACAAAGAAAAAATGTATTAGTTTCTTTTCTTGTTGCTATAAGAAATAACTGACAAAAAGCTACTTATGGGTAGAAGGATTTATTCTGGCTCAGACTTTAGGGTGTGA
This sequence comes from Grammomys surdaster, assembly GCF_004785775.1. Taxonomy (NCBI): domain Eukaryota; kingdom Metazoa; phylum Chordata; class Mammalia; order Rodentia; family Muridae; genus Grammomys; species Grammomys surdaster. Next base: position 4,157,577 of record NW_021620995.1, read on the forward strand.
TCTACCATATAGAGTCAGGAAGCAAAGAGATCTGAATGCTGGTACATAGATAGCTTTCTCCTTTTTATTCATAAAGGACTCTGGCCCTGGGGTGGTTCTGCCCACATTCAAGGTGGGACTTCCCTCCTCCATTATATTACATCTTTCTGTGAATACTCCAAAGATATTTCCATGGTGATTCTAAGTCCAGTCAAGTTGGCAATGATGATTAACAATTACATCAATTGCACTAGAAGTTTATAAGGTGTAAAGAATATCATTTCTGCCATGTTAGAAATGTGCATATTGCCGGGCAGTGGTGGCGCACGCCTTTGATCCCAGCACTTGGGAGGCAGAGGCAGGCGGATTTCTGAGTTCGAGGCCAGCATGGTCTACAGAGTGAGTTCCAGGGCAGCCAGGGCTACACAGAGAAACCCTGTCTCGAAAAACCAAAAAAAAAATAAAAATAAAAATAAAAAATAAAAAAGGAATGTGCATATTATGAGTAGAAATACATGTTAGAAACATGTATTTCAATGTTTTCTTCAAAGCCTGGGAGCTGTGGGTTTAACTCATTCAAATCATGTACAATGTTCACAATTTTTCAAAGATTATATGAACTGTACACATCCAGGGAATAAAGGTACCATCTTTAAGACTGAGAATAGTCAAGAGCTACGTCCTTCTATTTGGAAATGTATTGAGGTTTAGTGAAAGCTTGTAGATCAGGTTAAAATATTGACTACCTGGAAACACAGACCTGCTTTTTGTGTCTTCCCATTCATACAGAAAGAGACAGATGACCAGGAGCACTTGGAAGAGGTACTGGTAGAGAAGACCATAGTAATATTTTAATGGACCTTTTTTTTTTTTTGAAAAATGAGAAAAGAGATTTGAGAATCTAGGAAATAATTCCTTCAAACTATTCATATCTGTGTATCTTGTACAGAGTTATTCTGTCTCAACTGGGTATACATCTTATCTGTTGGTGGAGTTGGATGTTGTCATTTAGAACATGAGTCCTTGCCCTGAAGGAACATCAGCAGCCTTCCAGGGGCTTCTGTAAAGGCAACTGCCACTTCATTCCACAGATTCTGATTCTGAGAACATCTTTTAGTTAATCTCCAGGATAGATCACAAATCTCACAGTTGGTTTCCATGTTCGAAAGTCATTGTTTTGAATAGCCTATTAGAATCTACCAGAGAATTAAAAATACAGAAAAAGACAAAACCAACAACAAACAACCAACAACAATAAAAACAAAACTACAGATCAGGGTCTAAATACCTAGCAGTGAGATATAGGAAGAGAGTTGGGAAAAAACAACAAACCTCTCCCTGTTAAAAATAAGCTATGAGAGTCCCTCCCCTCCCATTTATCCTAGATCATTCATGTTAGAAACCTATAATTATAAATACTCTTTTCTGTATCTGAAATGTCTCAGCATCCTTTGAAACTAAATAGGTCTTTTGTGAGTCTGATGACTGAGGTATGTCTTTCTCAAGGACCTGGGCTCAGTCTCTTTGAAACTTAGACACCAAGGGAGATGGTACCCATTCTCACCCTCGCTGTCCCTGGAAGGCAGTAGGAGCCTCACTTCTGTAGCACCTTGATCCAAACTCCAGAACTGTCTCCTGTCAGATAACAGCTGTCTTTCTTCTGCATGAACCAAATAAAGCAACAGTTACCAGACATCATCCAGACCCTCTAGTCCTCTGACTTGAGGGCTGTGTAATAGGCAGAATTTGATTGGCTTACCACTTCTTAGTGAACTCCCTACTGTGTGTGCCACTTCTGGACTTCATGTTTATTCTCTAATTAAACTGATTTGTTTCTGTCTCTGCTATCTTTGTGGAGAGGTTTTCTGGGTCGAGGGAAGATTTTATTGTATGCTATTGCCCTGGCAACAGGCAAAAAAAAAATATCTATCTATCTATCTATCATCTATCTATCTATCTATCTATCTATCTATCTATCTATCTATCTTTCATAGGTTACCCAGGAGAAGCAGTGAGTTTAGTACAGAAACTAACTATTGGGGAGCTTTAGTTCATGACCACCAGGGCCAAAAGCCAGCCCACGAAGACTGCCATAGAACCAGAAGGTTAGATCCCTTGGCCAGAACCTGGAGGCCGTGCTGGCCAGCTGTGTGTACGTGTGTCGGGAGATGGGGGAATGAGTGGCCAGTACTGGGCATGCGCAGATTGCTCTTACCTACTTCTTCAGGGTCGGCTCTGGTGATCCCTTTACTCAGCCTCTCAGTTCAGAACTCCCAGGAGGTACTGCTCTTGCTCACTGAATGCCTGCATTGCACGGGCTGTGTGACTGCAAAAACTGGCCTTCCGAATGCTGTGGAGGCCATCTCCCCACAAGACTAATCACTCTTTCCTCTGTGATATTTCTGTCACCTCTTTGGACCTAGCCTTACTATCCACTGACATGATTTATCATCTCACCCTGTAGGCACTAAGGCAGGGAAAAGATTGCTCACGCTGCTTTAAACTTCTCTTTCCAGGCTTGCCCAGAATCTTGCCTACCTTCTTACGTTGCCCTGGGTCTTGGGATCAGAGTTTCTCTGTTAAGCAGCATGGTACATGATGGCCCATGGCTGATTATCCAGTAGGAAAATCAATGCGATCTGAGAGAGGGCAACCCCATCCTCTCAGTTTGGCGCACTGAGTCGTTTAGTTCAGTGATGAGTGGAAATTAGAAGCTGTGACAAAACCAGCTTCACAACCCGTATCTAGGCCACATTTGTCAGCTGTGGCAAGGGCTCATGTACACCAGGATGGCTTTGACTACCAATCCGCCTGCCTGTCTCTCCCTCCCAAGTGCCAACATGTGGCAGTATCTTCAGTTCATCATTTGCCTGGCCCCCGGCCCACCCCTACTGCCCCATTTTTTTTTTAAACCATAGAAAAGCTACTCATCTGGCTCATCGAAAGCCCCTTAGATTAAGTAGAATTCAGATCAGACCACACGAAATTGCTCTTTTCCTTAGTCACCCGATGCTGGGGCCCTGTGAGAGGAAATATTCTGCTTGCATGGAGCCAGGATCAGCAGGAAGAGATCTTTTCTCAAGGAGAAAAGATGTGCAGGGCTTTTAGAAAGAGATTTTCCCCAGGTTCAGTTTCAACAGCTCCATATCACAAATGCATCACCATGTCTAACTGGCTTATTTTCTGTAGGTTGTCACACTGGTTGAATTAAGGGCAAACAAATGGATAGATGAATATTTACTAGCTTCTCTATGCGGGTTTGATATGCGTCCATTTTCCCTGCAGTTTCCCAGCTTTAATGAATGATGCATGCAAAAAAAAAAAAAATCAAGAAAAAGACATCTCCACACCTTCATCTGAAATTCTGAAGACAAGAGGTTTGGATATTTAGTTGCTGATAAGTTTGTGGCAAAGCCGTTCAGCAGACAAACCGCACCTGAAATGATGCAGAATTTTACATGGGATTTAGTTACTTCATTTAGTGTGACTATTCCTGTTTTCACGAGTGGAGCATTAGTGTTAAAGATGTGTGCTGTTCCATATGCTATGCATAGCATGTATTACCAATGCCCTGATATTTCTCAATTTAAAGCACACATAGTCCGTAATGTTTCAGATATGGAATTGTGGACCTATATTATGGTTATTGTGGAGGAATGTCATATAATTTGGGAGGCAAATTACATTTGTGCATATGCCCATTTACAAATTAATGTAAATGTTTCTCCTACCATTTTACAAAACATTAGGGACAGTGTCTTTTGCACACTCTCCTGTCATGAGATTACAGATAGATTCTCCAGCCAATTCCTCAAGCTCATCACTCTACTCCATAATTGCTTCACTCAAATATTACAGAAAAAAAAGGACAGAACAAATATGCAAGGCACATTACAGGATATTTTGATGTATCTTCAACTCTCTTTCAATAAATCCTTTGGACAACCTACTGCATGAGAATTTTGGTTTTTATTATTAAACCCAATTGTCGTTTCATTTTAAGTGGCTAAATATGCAATTTAAATATCTTTAAAACTATTTAATTACATTTCAAGGCATATGGAGATGAAAATAAATTTTTCTTCTATGCTTACTATAAAACCAATTAAATTTGAAAATGTTATGCTTCTACTTGAGCAAATAGAGAGAAAAACTTCCTTGCTGTACAAGTAAATGTTTAATCTCTGGTCTTGCCATGATCCTTGCTTTATTAACAGGATAAGCCAGGTATTAACAAGTCCACCTAACCATCGATTTATCCATCCAGCTACCATCAGTGTAGGTATCAGCCAGCCACTAATTTATATTTTTTTCACTGTGCTATTTAACTTTCCATGGTTATCAGAAAAAGCTGAGGTAATCAACTTAACAGGAGAACACATTTACCTGGACTCACAATTCCAAAGGTATCATTACACATTCAGTTGTCTTTGTTGCTTTGGGGCCTGTGAGGAGGTGTGGCATCATAGTGAGACCACGTGGCAGTCAGCTGCTCACTTCCTGGAAGCCGGAATGAGACTGCAGTCTCCAATTTCCCCACCAGAGGACGCTGGCAATGACCACACTTATTCTTACTGTTTTCTACCTGTTCAAGGTCTCACCATCTCCTAGTAATGCCCCAGGTTGGCAGCAAAGCCTTTGAGGGACACTCAAGGGGCAAGCCAGAGCAACCACACACTTCAGAGATGCTGCTAGATTCTAATAGGATTAGCATTTTAAGGTTGTCCTTATGGAACTTCAGAGTGAAGGTATGCTACGACTCAGGAGGAGATTGCTTTGAACTTGGAGGGAGCATTTAACAAGACAGATGGTCTTTAAAAGAGTCGGAAAGACAGATAATAAAAGAAGCCTGGCCTTGAAAGCCAGAACACCTAGTTTTAGATTCCGAACTATGCTTTATTCTCTGTGTGATCCAGGCAATCTGCTTAACCCATCCAATCTTTATCCCCTTGTCTATAAATGAGAGGAAAATGTTACAAGTTTGTTCAAAGGGTAAGTACATCATTCTAAATAATTTCTGAACTAAATAAATCACGATACTTTGCACATGGTAAGTCCTCAATAAATGCAGTCTTACTTCTTTCGTTTGATTCCTTTTGGTTCTTTTGTTTTTTTCCTGTTTTATAATCAATTCTCTGGTTCATTTATTTTTTCCCAATGATTTAAATATTCACTGAATACATATAGCATACACGATACAGTGGTCTGTGGTAGGGATGCCAAGACTCAAAGACGCTGAAGAGTCTAACTACTTAACAGAGGAGAGTGCAGTAAGAGAAATCAGTACGGGATAATCAAGGGGAAGAAAAGAGCACCCTGCCTTTGCCCTGGAAGACAGAGCTGAGAATACTGAGTTTTGGTTGCCTTGGCAACTGACAATCCATAAACATGTCCTATCGAGAGGTTTTCAACAAATAGCTTAGAAACTCTTTTAAAAATCTACTCATTAAACTGTAGCGAGATGAGGAAGTGCACATTGTTGCCTGTAGGGGAGGACAAAACTGCAACATACAGGTCTCAGGGTCCAAACATCCTTTGCTGTGTGCCCTTGAGCAGGTCATTCAACTCCTCTGTGCATGGTTTCTCACTTGAAGATATCTGCCATTATTTCATAAAAGAAAAAGAATACATACCACTTACTGTGTCATTAGCACGTATTCACCATTTGATGCACAGTGGCTGTTATTACTCCTCTCAGAAATTTGCAAATTATGTTTCCCTTCAAAGTCTGACCATGAGCATTCTGACATGGTGTTTTCCCCAAGATTTCCTCAGTAATTTCCTCAGTAATTCCTCAAGATTCTTTACAAGAAAAGCACTTTAAATACAAACTAATTTTTACATGTATACTACTAAAACCTTAGTCTCAAATTCGTGTTTTAAACTTTTATTTATTATTTGGTAATTTTATGTCTAGTAATCTTTTTTTTTTTTTAAATATTCTTGTACCTCTTGACACAGAGCATGTACCCAAATGATGGTTAACTGGAAGGTCACATGTGAAAAAGTCAACAGGCACAGTGAATAACTGAATAACTAGCTTATTTTCAAAAACCGAAAATGAGTCTTGAGTTGTGTCAAAATGAGAATATCTCAGGTTCTGGTGAGAGGGGTGGGGCAAAGCTGCTTTAATTCCTCATAACCTAGGCAGGAACCCAGGCACCCTTTCTTGGAACAGCCTGAGATTTGCTTTTGGTTTCTTCTGTTGTTACCTGGCTCTCTTCATAGGGGCGCTAGTCAGCGTGACTTTGAGCTCAGAGGCAGCAGGGATCCATGCCAGAACCCAGGAAACTTAATGATCTGCTTCCTCCTCCCTCTACCAGAAGTAATTCTCGGATTTACAGAGCTCCGGCACACCTTTGGGCCGTGTATTTAGGCTCTATTTCATCTCTAGAGCCAAGGGATTCCATCCCAAAGGTCAAACCAGTCGGAAGGAAGCTGCCTTGATACTGACAGGATGAATCTTTCCTGGGGCGGCTCCCAAGCACTGCAGGTGGCTGAGCAGCAGAGATGACTCTGTATCCCAGAGTGAATGCTTTGGCTTCCAGATTCTCACAGAGCATCAAAGAGTGATGTGGCTTGCCCCATTTCAGAGGCGAGGAGGTATTTGGAGGCAGCATTAATTGTTGGATCTTGATAACCTCCCCACCCACCTTGTGACGCCCTCTGGGCTCAGAAGCCCATAACCCCTGACTGCACAGGCTTTTCTTGGCAGAGAGTGCAGCGCTTCGGGAACTTTCCATTTTTCACATGCCAAGACTATGCCGCCAGTGTGCTGTCAATGCGCTGGGCTTGAAAGCGTTCCTGGGTGGTGTGCTGGGGGCTGAGGTTTGTTCCCACTTGTTCTCTCTGTGTGTGGGAAGCTCCCCCCGGGAAGAGGTTGTGGCTGGGCACGCCCAGCTTATCACTGATCTCCTCTCAGGGTTGGAGGCTCTCAAGCCTTGGAAGGTGGCCAGGCACTTGGAGGAGGCTTATAATCCTCCAATTATTGTCAATGCACTGTGTTACTTCCCTCCAGTCATGAAGTCAGAACGTCATAAACCGTTTTTCCCTTTGCTCTGTGAATTTCAGGCCACAACATTTTAAGTCCCAATATCACATCGTTTGATGATATTCCTTTTGTAAATTTTGTAACATAACCTTTGAGGACTAGCAGTATAACCTGTTAGAAATCTCGCCAGAAAACATTTGTCAGTTGACTCTAGTCCACTCCCCCCCCCCCCCCTTTTTCAGGATTTCATTTCTACTTAGCATGTAGCCTGTAATGTCTTTTTATTAAGATCAGAAATTTAATTATGTACATATTTGAAACCTGAACCCATTAAGTCTACAGATCCCTTGAAAATGCCATTTGCCAGGTGTGCAATTACAGTCAATGTGCAAAAATGTCGCACAACAATTAGGTTTTAAAGCTTAACTTACAACGGGCTGAGGGACTAGGCTCTTTAGATGGAGAGAAATTGCTCTGGAGATGGTCTAGCAAATCAGGAAAGTGGTTGAATAAGTGAGAAGTGAAATGAAGAGGATTATGTCCCTACAAAAGATATTGGCAAGGAGGGAGAGACTGAAGCAACGAGGAAATGAAGACTAGAAGAGAAAAAGGGTACAGAGTCCCCTAATACAGTGGCTCTCAGCTGTGGGTCGGAACCCTTTACGGGGTAGAAAGACCTTTCACAGGGGTTGCCTATGATAATCCGAAAACACAGATATTTCCATTATGATTCATAACTGTAGCCAAATTACAGTTATGAAGTAGCAATGAAATAATTTTGTGCTCACCACAACATGAAGAACTGCATTAAAGGTTTGCAGCATTAGGAAGGTTGAGAACAGCTGGTCTAACAGGAGTCTACCTCCCCTGTCTACAGAGACTCCCCTAAGCTGAGGCAGTCAGTCCTTGGGGTGTTCCCAGGTCCCTACTACACCCTCTTGAGGTATGTCTGTCTGTTTTTTTACATATTGTTTTGCCCTTCACATCATCATCATGATTTATGAGCTGTCTTTCCTACTAGAATTTAAACTCGAGAAGGTCCAGGGATTGGGAGAAATGTCTAAAACAGTATTTCCTGTGAAATAAGGTATCTGTGACTGCAGTTGTCCAAAGGGCAGGTAATGTCTGTGATAGGTTTCAGATAGGTGCACCTTCCACATAAACTCTTTCAAGTAGAGGCTTGGTATCTGAGGGTTGTCAGCACACAGTCTTAGAATTCAGCCAATCCCTATAATGACCCAACCTGCCCAAGGCTGCCTCAGCTCAAAAGGAATGTTTTCTGGAAAATGGCCATATCCAGTGCCTAGGATGGCTGTCTGTACCTAGCTGGGGCAACTCTGAGGGGGTATTCTAGACCCACAGAGAACTGATGGGCCTGTCTAATGCTATTGGTGGCTTTTGCAAGTCGACCTTTCTCTTTGTCCACTCCTGGTTATGTATTCTCTCTCTCTCTCTCTCTCTCTCTCTCTCTCCCTCCCTCCCTCCCTCCCGCCCTCCCCCCCCCCCCCCCCCCCGTGTATCTGCTAGTGTGTGTTTGAAAGCCAAAGGTCAATCTCCAGTGTTGTTTCTTGGGATCTACCCACCTTGTTTTTTGAGATATGGTTTCTCACTAGAACCTGGGACTAATAGACTGACTAGGCTAGCTAGCCACTGACTCTGGGGTGTCCATTTGTCTCTGCCTTCCCAGGATTATAATCTAGTACCATCATATCTGGTTTTCTTGTATGGGTGGTAGGGCTCTTTACCTACTGGCTATCTCTCCAGCCTTCATTCCTGTTTTTGTTCCTTGCTTCAGCAACTAATTCCAAAGTAATGTTCGGTGCATTGAATTTCAGAGTCTGTTAGCAAGAAAATTCTATTTCTACCATCTTTCAGTTGAGGTTAAGGAATAATAAAAGATAACATGTACTAAATTTAAGCTGACATATTTTATATTTTCAATCGTATGGAATTCTAGAAGAGAAAGAGCAAATAGAAGTGAGGAGAAAGCAATCTTATGGGATGAATAACAGAGGAAGTACTGGAAGGTGTGTTCACATTGGGCTCTCAGCCCCCTGACCTGGCTGGCTGTCCTGTTCTGTCCCACAAAGGGAAGAAGTTGGATCCAAATATCTTCACAGTTTCTTTCTATTCCAAACTTTCTCAGGTTGAAGTAGGAACTCGAGGAGCTTTTTATTGAGTACTCAGCTATAAAATAGAAGGGTCCCAAAGATGACCTCCAAACTGTAAATCCAGGAGACAAACCTGAAGGAGAAGAAAATGTGCCATCCACAGTTGCAGTCAGTGATATAGCAGCCCTGAGAGACTGTCATCTTGACAACTCGGGAGGATGTGTGTGAAAAGGATTCCTTTGATAGCTGCCTGCTAGAGACAACTGCAGCCTTTCAAGGTAAGCAGGTAAAAGGACAGGACAAGGAGGGCACAGTCTCAGCAGAGTAGAAATCAGGATGGGAACAGCATGAGCAGCTGAATCAGACCTGAAAGCATAATCGCTGACATTTAAGATGAAGAGATTGGCAAAGAGGGTCATTTTGCTGCCTCCGAAGTAAAATGTAGGGAATTCAAGGAAGTGAGCCACAAACGAGAGTTGGAATCTTACTTTAGTTTGGTTTTAGGCCCCTCTGCTTTGTATTTTATCATTCATTGAAACAACAGTCATTCAACAAATAATCCTTAAATCTCTGCTTTCCGTATTTAGGCTTCCTTGGTGCATTTGAGAAGGAAGAAAGAATAAAAAAGAATGTAAAATAAGTGTATGAGTAAGAGAAGGGGAAGCGGCCTCAGAAGTCTCCCAGGAGAGCACCTGAGAAACCCCAAGGATTTGGTGACAGGAAGAGGAGTCTCTCCTGACATCTAACCATTTATCCTTTTACCTGGAATTTAACATTTTACCTTCAGGGAGACAAGGTACCAGACTAACTTGAGGTACTGACTCTGTCAACTGGATAGGCTAGGGACCTGGAGAGGCCACATGCACACTCCAAAGAAGAGACAAGGCCTATTACCAACAGAAGGCAAAGAATGGGTACTGAAACATCCAATATTTCAGATGCTTCTCATGCATATTTTGTGTCAGGGAGATGGTATATAGTGGCAAGTATGAGTACAATGACAATAACTATGTTTTTAAAAAGGAAAAATGTATAACAATGGTAAAATAAGTAATCTGTGTACTATAGAATATGGAACAGAGAGAATCACCACAGAAAAATACTAAGGATGAGGAAAGATGCATAAACAGACAAACATTATGCATAACTAATCAACTAAAGTAGTCCTAAGTATACAGTGATGTTGCTGCAGACCCCGTCAGTGAGATCTCTGATGTTCCGAGCACAGGGTCCAGTGAGAAGGGACAACAGGTATGGTTAGATGGGTTTTAAGCTGAGAGGAAGGAGACGTGACTGCTCATGGCTATGAGGTATTTTCTGGAGGGATGGAATTGCTATGAAATTAGATGGGAATATATTAGATAGGAATTAGTGAATATATTAAAAATTGCTCACTTGTACATTTTGAATGAGGATAATAAGCCATGAATTATAAGTATTGGCCTGATGAAGTTATTATATAAGGTGAAACAAACCCAAGAATAAAACAACAGCAAAAGGTCATGGTATGGAAGATATTGTTAAGCTACTCACACTCATTTTCAATTTGAGTTTTCTTTGCCTACTTTAGTTATACATTCACGCAATCTGATACACTTCTACAGTCTTGCTTGTAACTAGAAATGGCCAAGTGACATATTTTTGGCTAGTATGCATACATTAATTTTATTGTCATTGTGACCACATACCTGATGAGAGGTTACTTGTGGTAGAACAACCTCCTTTTGTCTTACAGTTTGAGGGTACGGTCCATCATAGTGGAAGGGGAGGGTGGCAGCAGGAACAGAGGCAGCTGGTCTTCCTGTGCTCATGGGCTGGCTGAAGAGAGCAGAAAGGAACTGAACTCTCAAACGTCAACACTTCCTTCCATGTGCTCATTTTCTCTAGTGAGTTCCCACCTTCTAAAGATTTGACAATCTGCTAATCCACCTGGGGGCCAAGCATTTATCAACTTTGGGGAACACTTTACATTCAAACCGCAGCAATGTGCAAGCTGAATTTTGCTAAAGTCTGATTCTTCACCTTCTTGATGCTGTGACCCTTGAATACAGTTCTTCATGTTTGGGTGATTCCCTCCAACCATAAAATTATTTCTTTGCTTCATAACTGTTGTGACTCGTAGTGTTAATATCTGATATGTAGGCTGCAACCCCCATAGGTAGAGAATTGCCGTGCTAGAATATTTTGCCATTGGAAGACTCTTTAGCTTCTCTGGTGCTATATTTTTCCTTTTCTTCTGGCTTAGAATGTGATATCTGGTGATATAGCAGCCATGTTTGACAAGTATGGAATAATAAATAAAAGCAGTAAATAAGGAAGAGTAAGATTAGGACCTTCAAATCAACATTAGTGGGCGTTTTTGCTATATGTAAGTGGCTGTCAGTGAAGTCAGATTTTAAGATTCTGTCAATTAAAATGATTTCTAATTAATACACAGAGAGCTACTTTACACTAAAATGAATCTGGGATAGACTTTAAGGAAGTAGATAAAAACAACTATTCACCACCTAAGTGTGCTGAATATTGTATTATAGGGAAAAGCACTCCTTTTTGGTCACGTAGGAGTCAGTGCAACTGCACCTCTTTCTTATATGATGAAATCTGACCAATGGGTTTTGTTTGTTTGTTTGTTTCTTTTTGGTTTTTGGGGTTTTATTGTTTTTGTTTTTTTTGTTTTGGGTTTTGTTTGTTTGTTTGTTTGTTTTTTTCTGAGCCTAAGATCTACTTTCAGCTTCCTTCCTTGAGAGCAGTGTTTCTCAACTTGTGGGTTGTGACCCCTTTGAGAGTCTAATGACCCTTTCACAGCAGTTGCTTAAGACCACAGGAAAAACACAGACGTTTACATTAAAATTTACAACATCAGCAAAATTATAATTATGAAGTAGCAACAAAGATTAATTTATGGTCAGGGATGGGTCACCTCAACATGAACTGTAGAGAATCACAGGACTGGGAAATTGAGAACCACTGCTTTAGAGAAAGGCTATTTATCATTTTCAGTATTGTTTATACAATGATTATAGCCTGATTTAATTTGATTCCTTTCCAGCTATCTCAGAAGTACTGAATATCTTGTCGTATGATCATTTCATCCCAATTGCCTCCATCACCTAGCCTGTGTATGTTCTCGAGTCAGTTAAAATCTGTGCAAAAGCACTGAAGCTGCTGCATCTGTTTCCTGTACATTTTACTCTGCCTTTTAAAACTCCCCTCATATCCTACTAAGTCCACCACTATACAAGTATATGTGTGTGTACATATATGTGTATGTATATGTTTGGGGAGGGCAAGCTGAAAGGCCTTGCTCGGTCGCACGAGTGTGGATCTCTGTTGTGTTGTGGGTCCACGCGTCTGCCACAGCTCAGCTGGCTGAAACTGCTGCTGAGTCTGGCAGAAACTTGCAGAATCTTGGCTGAGTTGGTTCTGTAAAGCACCAGGTGAGTGCAGCAGGGCCCTGCCTGGGGAATTCTTAGTCTGGTTCCGTTGGGGGGTGGGGGGAGGTGTGACAGGGCTCTTGTGTCAGAATCCCTGGGTCTGGAGGCAGCCAGGGACCGATTGGCCTCAATCCTGGTGGTACCCGCCACTAGGACTGGACTGCAACAGAATGGAGGCGAGGAGCATGCTTCCTGACTGGCCCACGTGCTGAGTGAGACAAGGGGGGTTAGAGAGGGCTCTGGCACCGCCCCGCCAGAAGTGCTTGCTTGTTACACTTGGCTGAGATGGCTGCTTGTTGCGTGATGGTGCGGCCCCAGCAGCAGAAACGCTGAGAGTCTTTCCATGTGAGATTAGACTTCCACCTTGTCCACGCTTTCCTATGGTGGGCCCCCAAAGACACGAGGGAGTCCGGTGTTCCAAGAGTTTTGTTGACATGGCAGATGATAGACGGTCTAGATGTGCACCCCCAGTTTAGGTCAGGGCAGGCTTGACTTAAATAGGGAGGGGGAAGAGGGGAGGGACTGGGAAAAGGAATACATAATTGGCTATGTCCTTTGGCCTTTGGGTAACTCATTAATACAGAAATCTTTCTAGGGCTGAGGCCTATAGTCACACCCTCTACCTGTGGATGGTGAAGCAAACCTTTCTGGGAGGGGACTGCTTTGTCCTGCATGATTGAATGGTGCAGGTTAAATGGAGGTTTATGCCACGTGTTAGGAGCCTGGATTCTGGGAGCATGGCAGAATAAATGCCTGTCCCTTGCAGGGTCTCCAGGCTACTTCCAGCCAGCACTTCTACCAAAAGCCAAGACCCCTTTCATGGCCCCACATATGTACACATAGATACATAATAATATACCAAGTATATGGATATACTTCACTGCTGTCCTCAGATAAAGGTCCTTGTGTCACTAAAAGGTAGCCTCTAAAAGGACAGGCATTTTGTTCCTTCTAGACACCATTATGAAACCAGTGCTCACACTCTGTCAGCACATAGTTCTTGCTAAAGAACTGTGTCTTCACCATCAAAGGACTCTGGATTTTTGTTTTAGTTTTTGCCATTCTTCAGAACTTCCTTTTGAAGTCATTCATATTTTAGTCTTTATAACATCTATTTTTTTCTCTTTTTAACTTTTTATTATGGATAATTATAAATAAATGCAAAAACAGGAAAAGAGTAATAATAAAAATCAGGCACGTGCAACTCAATGTTGACTCCCAATCTTTCTGAATATTTTTCAGAAACTCTAAAAAATCTGGCCTCTTGATTTTTTTTAATAGAAGGAGAGTTGTGGGGGTTATTGGAGCTCAGCCTGAAGTATTAATCACCCTCTCCTGTCTTCCTCATCAGCTATATGGAATTCTCCTCTAAAGGCATGTGGCCTTGGGAAGTCCTAGAGTAAATGGGGTGTAGAAAGTTATAAAAACGGGGGAATGCATTAACACAGCAATGGGAGAGTCATTATGCTTGCAGTAAGACTTCCAATGGTGCTGCTGCTTGGTCGTCACCATTGCTACTGTAATAAACCTCTCATCCATGCTTTGTGAGTGAGTTCAATACACTCAATGGATCCTCACATTGGATTTTGGTGAAGTCATGCTTTTGTTTGTCACTATACATTATACATTGCCTTTTGCTTACAGCTTCCCAGGGGAAAGAAGTCCTGTAAAAATGCTTCTCTGACTTCCAGCCTAAAAATCTGTAAACAAATGGACTGTAGAAAACTGTTGGAAAGTTGTCATCTTTCATGCTTTATTGTTTTTAGAGGTTTGTCTTCCTTGTCCAGAATATGCCATATCCAGCCTATGATCCCACCCACCTGTATAATAGTAACTTCCTTTTTAGTTCTCGGGAGAGCTACCCCATCTTGTACTTTATTACAGCAGCTGTACACAAACTTATGATATTTCTGCTTTCTTCTCTGTCATCTGATTCACCTTTTAAGATGGCATTAGGATAAGCTTTCAAAAAAAAAATAGGCATCCATCAAATTACACATCTGCCTAAAATCCCCAAGTGAAGTTACATGTTGCTGGATAAAACCTAACTTCTCAGCATGGGAGCTGAAGTCCCCCACTACCTTCTTTCTCTACCCTCTCCTTAATGATGTGCCATGGCCATTCAGAGTTACCTCACCCCCCAGTGTGCCATCTTTTCTGATTTATTGTTGTTTTAGAGGTTTGTCTTCTTTGACCAGAATACCTTCATCCAGTCTATGATCCCACCTACCTGTGTGTTAGCAACTTTCTTTTCAAGTCTGGAGAGAATTACATTTTAGTTGGCAAACCTTTTCTTAGCCCATTCCTTCAGATGTGTTGACTTCTTTCCTTTGCATCCACGCTGTCTCTTGTGCAGGGTTGTATTCTAGATTTGAAGCAACTTTATTACCATTATTTTGTTGGTAATTAGTTGAATGCCTAAAGGTAGATACTACAGATAACTTTGTATTGGAGTCTAACACAACCCATTGTATGTAATAGTGCTAAAAAAAAAAGGATGATCAGTTGACTATCATATGAATGAATCTTTAAAATTGGATTAATAATGCAGGCATATCACACTTCAAAATTTATTGACAGGTAATGTTTGTAGAAATCTTAAATTTACATCAGTAATTATTTTTGAGCTTTCAAAGGTGAAATGAAGTTTCAACATATTACTTGATCTTGAGTTTGAATACTCTAAGAATGACTCATTAAAATGATATGGTTTCATATTAAAACATAACATATAAAGATATATGCCTGGAAAGGTATTACAGGTGATCTGACCAAACTACTCCATTTTTATTTTACAAATTTTACAATTCAATATATATATATATATATATATATATATATATATATATATATACTTTTAAAATTGATACAATCATTGTACATAGCTATAAGGTACAGCATGCTATTTCATCAAATGAATAAAGTGTGTTATGATCAGACCAGGGTAATTGGCCTATCCATCAAACAGTTAACATTTCCTTGCCAACCACTTTCTTTTATTGACAAGGAAATTGAAAAGAAGCAATGGTGCCCTCCATTGCACAGCCCACTGTTACCAGAACCACTTCAATGCACTTATATTGCCTCTTCTGAAAGAAGAAATACTGCAGCTAGAGCAGCTGGGAGAAAAGAATTTAGATGTAATTTAACAAAGACAAAAGTCACCAAATGTCTATTTCCCAAAATAATACAGTCTGGCTTAAAAATCCTTTTTCTAGTAAAAGATTGTGAATGAATTTCATTCAATATTGATATGTCCTTTAGCTTAGCAGCATTTTGGAGTATTTATTTGTTATTGTGAAACTGCACTTCAATAATGTATAAGGATATGTATATTCAAATTGCCTTTGAATAATATATAATGGGGACGGTTTTCTTATTCATTCAGTGGTTTTCTTTCAAAGAACTACAAATATTTGTGCTATGGATGTAGTTTCTGGCCTACGTGCTTTTTCATTTAATTTTAGTATTTTATGTTCGATGTTTTTGATGTGAGTCTATAAAACAATATTAATACAGAGATACAGCATAACAAATCATCAAATTTACATTGTCTCACCATTTGTCAGCACAATTTAGAAGAATCAGCTTAGGAAGAATTGGAAACTTGTTGGGAGATGGGGAGAGATTCTTGTCTGACCCTAAGTCACATGTAGCCAAGAGACTCAGACCATTTTTGGATTTTCAGAGGAATGTGAAAGACAGTGGTCCACAGACTTCTACCTGCATATCTGCTGGAGTGTTCTTAGGACAAGCATGTTCACAGATTAGAAAGTGAATTCTCTGCTCTGCTTCCAGAACATAATGTTCCAGTTCAGTGAAGGGCTCAGGGAATGTAACAGACCATTTCTGCTTTAGAGCTTTGGGTTTTATCCTTGGTAAAGGCAGGAGTGGTAGAGTGGCCACAGGTTTAGAAGTAGATGGATTGGAAGTTGCCTCAGGAAGTATTGTGCATAGTTTCCATATATGTTGATGTAAACCTATGGCATCAAAACTTGAGAAACTGGTGTGGGACTTGTATCTTGGGCTACAGTATGAGACCTTGTCTTGGGAAAAAAGCATCAAAGATCTGATCTGAACTCATGGGTGACCCTTTCAGAGACTCCCATATTAGTGATAAAACTTTGAAGGGTAGACAAGGTCCAGTGGGATAGAACTGATTCAGACATTAACAAATCTGTACCAGATACTTCTCTTGGAATTCTAGATAAGAATACTGAACAGAGAAGATTCTGTCCTATACTATGGAATGCACACAATGTATCTACATGACAGTGCTAAAAATAAACAAGTTATTTAATGAAGAAAGTAGTACAATCTATAAAATAAGGAAAGCAGGATAAATAAGTTAGGAATTGTAGCAGGAGAATTTTTAAAAATGATGCGCAGCTCAGCTAGTTCCCAAACCATCACCATGATGGTGCTCTATGTCCCTGCTCTGACTCAGTACGGGCTAGCCAGGAGCACCAGCCCGGGACCCATGAAAAGCTGTCGTGGCTACTGCTTTCGCCAGCCAGCTCTGTGGACTCCATGGCTCCAAGCATGGTCTATGGTTCGACTCTGCCACCCTCATAATTCTCGGCTAATCTCCAGACAATATCCGTCATGGTCATGGTACCAATAGAATGAAGACTATTAATGCTTAAAGATTATCCAATAGATTTATATATCAGCAAATACTCAAAACACAAGATACCCACACAATCAGAATTGTAGGCCCAATATCTAACCTTTTGATATGAATAGCTACCCGATACTGCTAGAGGCGTGAATGTAGGTTTCCATCTTGCTTCTCCCCCTCTTTCCTCCACTCTCTCTCCCCTTCCTAACTCCTGGTCCTGCCTACCTCTTCTACTGCCCAATGACCAAGTTCCACTGCAAATACAATGTGGCAGGAAAATCCCTGCAACAAGGAATGGAAAAGGGAGAAGGCAAGAAGCAGGTCTGACTTATTAAGGAGATGACATCTCAATAAAAAATTAAAGGAGACAAAGACATTAGAAAAGAAAGTATCCAAGGGAACTGCGTTTAAGTCAGAAGATAGCTTAAGCAATGATCATAAGGTAAGGAAGTGGTTGGCATCTTCTATCAATCCCAAGGAAGCCATCATGATTAGAAGAGAATAAACAAATTCATTAAAAAAACATAAAAAAATCAAATTCATTAGGGCCAAATCACAAAGGTCTTTTAGACTTTTTTAAAGAACATACCCCTAGTGAAATGAACAGATATGACAAACTTTAAGATGACAATTGTATAACTACATCTAAGGATCTATAGATCTCTTGGACTTCCATGTTGAGGATGGTATAGAATCTAGAAGACAAGATGAAAGAATAAATCAAGGTATGGGAAATCTGGAGTGGTTAGATTGGAGATTTATTCTGTACGTAAAGCAAGGGGGATTTGTTGGGTTATAGAGAAAAAGGTGTCAAGGATGGAAGACCAGAGCAAATGGCAGGAGAGAATTGCCATCAAGGTAGGCAAATGAGATGCTCAGGAATTTCTTTTGGAATCTTTTGTTTAGGATGGCCACTGGTAGACTTGAAATATCTCAATTAGCTCAAAATTTGGATTGGTGCAGGTGAGAGATTCCTGAGAATTCTGGATTACCTCATGGTTTATTCTTGATGTATACCTATAAAACAGGGTAGACTCATGTGTTTGAATGTTTAGCACATAGGTATTGGGAATAGGCAAAGAAACTTAAGTACTGCCATTTTGACTTTAGACTCCATTTTACCTAAGCTGGTCGATTCTCTCTCTAAGCAACAGTAGTTTCCCAAAACATACTGCCTGTTCCTAACAACAGAAAGAGCAAATGAATTTGATTGATTGGGCAATAATACTTACAATTCAGTGTCAGTTGACAATGATGAGACACTTGGGAAGGTCCCTAATCCCCCAAGTTCTGATTGGTAAAAATGACAATTGTAACTTGACTCAGATGCTTGTGATTTTTATGCCTGTAAACCCTGCTTTAGCCCCTATTTGAGGCTCCCAAAAGAATTAAGACTCCCAAGTCCTTATCTGGTAGCCATGATTGATCAGCACCTCTGCTTGTGTAGTGTGAACAATAAAAGATTTTGCTGTAAACAAGCCCTCCGACGTAGTCTCTTCCCTTTCTCATAGTACACCATGGACATGATGTAACATAAAGAATGGCACTATTAGGAGGTGTGGCCTTGTTCGAGGAGGTCTCATATGCTCAAGCTAGGCCTAGTGTGACAGTCTCCTTCTGCTGCTTGCAGATCAAGATGGAGAACTCTCAGCTTCTTCTCCAGCACTGTCTGCCTACATACCACCATGCTTTCCACCATGATGATAATGGACTAAACCTCTGAAACTGTAAGCCAGCCTCAGTTAAATGGTTTCCATTTTAAGAGTTGCTGTGGACATTGTATCTCTTGATAGCAATAGAAACCCTAATTAAGATACACTACAATCTGTAGCACATTTTAAAGGAATTTTTGTGTAGTCAATATGACCTACTAGAAGTTAGATGAGTCTGTGACACATTATCACAAACAGTTGCATTTTCAATGAAAAGATATAAATACATCCAGGCAAAACTAATTTGAGATTCATTTATTTCTTTTAATCAAAGTAATGCTATGTGTGCTTGCTTGCCTGAGCTGTTTGATATCTGCTTGAAGTCAGATACTATCTTCTTTCTATTCCTGCACTGCAAGCTGTTGTTAATTTTATATCTTAAAAGTATCTAATAAATGCTTTTAAGTTAACAAATAAATGACTTTTGACTCATATAAAAGTCATCTAGTTATTTTTCTTAAGCAAAGTCTTTTTATAAATAGTTTGCTTAGCATATAGAATGACTGGTTCAATTATGACAAGCATTATTATAAAATATAATAATTTTTAATAATTAAAGCTATTTATCTTCCACTTACTGTCTTTAATTTGTTTCAATAAAAACAGCATATAGTAAAAAGCTATTAAGTAAAAGCTATTAAGCATTATCAGAATGAAGTATGTGGGTAAATGAACTGTTATGTTTCCTGGTGTGGCCTGCTCCACGAGTTTTTCATTTACTGTGTATGTGTGAGTATGTGGCAGTCCATGAATGTGTGTGCATGTAGTCTGTAGACTGAATGACTTCCTCGATCGCTTTCCAACTTATTTTTTGAAATACGTTCTGTCAATGAGCCTGGAATTCATCAATTTAGCAAACTTCAGGAATCTGCCTGTCTCTATTCCAAACCCAGCCCTAATATTACAGACAAATGTTTTTACTTGATTCCTGGGGATCCAAACTCAAGTCCTCATCCATATCAGCTGAGCCATCTCCCTTGCTTAGACTTATTAGTCTATCTTATAACTAATAAAATCTACGCTGTACTCAGCCCTCAAAGTGTTGTACTCAGAGTAGGAAAAGGGGTGTCATTGAGAGGCTGTTATAAATGCTGAACCCCAGACAGCACTGTGCTGTGATATGCTGGCCAGAGTCAGCTTCTAGCAACCCCCCAGGTAACCCATAAGTGCATTAAACTTTGAAACATGCTCTTCTGAAGCAGCAGTCAGCCAGCCATCACCTATGTTCTATAGATAAAGTCTCACTGCCACACAACTTAAGCTCTGTTTGGATGGCCCCTGGCTTTGAGGTGCTATAATTGCAGTGCTGAGGTGGTTGCAATGGAGTCTGTATCTTTCAGAGTCCAAAAGTTTACTATCTGGCCCTTTAAGAAACAATGGAAGAAATGAGCTATCAATACATAACAAGGTTCTGTTTCAGAACAAAAATAAATGTAATTTTTACTTATGTGCTAATTATTAGAATTTTGGAAATCAAAGAAAAGTAACCAAGAAAACATAATTCCAGCCAAGGTAATAATATATAATTTCATGGCCACTAAAATGTATTAATGTATTACACAGTTACGGTAACTAACTCTCTATTTCGAGTTTGAAAAAATGGTTTTCCATCATCGTATTTGTATACCCCTCATTGTCCAGCATATGGCAAACTGTCTCCTTAATGATTTTCCTGTGGTTTCTATTTAGATCATCAACTATGTATGTTGAAATGAGTGCCTGTACTTAGACTTATACTGCTCTACTTAAAAGGGCAGAGAAGAAACAAGCACAGGATGAAAGTCCAAATTCATTAGTCTTTTAATACCAGTGTGCCTTTGTATGCCCAGAAGTACAAAATGATTTAAGAGAATTTTAAATGATTTATCACAATGAAAATAAATATACACATTGTACTTTCGTAATGAAAAAGCACGTGATCTGTGAAAAAAATAAGGAAAACATGCCAAATACAAAGTGAAGAAACAGTTTTTACACGCTTGAGAAGGCAGGCATTGAACTGTGAAATAAAAAGCAAGGCAGTACTACCAACAGGCAATTAGAAGTTCATCTTCCCAATCAACATGGCATTTACAGGCAAATAGGCTATTTCTTCTTGTTGACAATACAGCAGCCCCACGGTTCAGGTGCTTGACACACACCTGCTTTCTCTCTTTCCTTGGTGGGAACTTTCCCTGAGGTAGCTTTCAAATCCCATGGGAAGATTGGAGTGTTTCAAGACTCCCTCTGGAATTAGACCCTGGAGCTCTCTGTATGGTTTTTGTTATTGTTGTTTGTTTGTTTTGCATCTGAGGCCATACTCCCAACCTTGTTTTCTGGAATGTTCTTGTTCTTGCCCATATGTTTGGATATTAACCCTGACAGGATCATCTGGAACTTCTTTCCTTCTGGCTGCTCAGTGCTCTAATTGCCTATGATTCGTGCTGCTGGTGACTCCAGACTGGTGCTGATGATTGCTGATGAGCTGTGGTGTGTGGGAGGACCCTGCTTCCTATTGGCATTGTGGGTGATAAAGCATTGACCATCTAGAAAGTGTGCAGTTCTGTGCTCACCTGACCTAGCTGGTAATAAATTGTGCATGGCTTGCTGACTGATGTTGTTAGGGACAGAATGAATTCTGCAGGAAGCTGTGTCACCCTGAATCACTTAATGAGAGAAGTCGCCAGAAATGAGCTCAAGGAAAGAGCCTGTGCTGTCCCCATCTGGCTTTTTCAGTTGAGAAACACTCCATCATGGGGCCAGAGGACTCTATTTGTGTTCAAGAGCTAGCTTCCAGAGTGTCACAATCAACTGTCTTCAAACACAACAAATTTATTCCCTCACAGTTCTCAAGTGAGAAACCTGAAATCTAGGTGCTGATGAGAGACATACATTTTCTGCACCTTCTGGGGAAGTTGGCCAGGCTTTTTATAGTCCTGGACAGTGAATGTCTGCTGGTGGTATAAATTTACCCTTTTTGTTGCAGAATGTCTCTCATGTTTAAATTTTAGTCTCTATGGATCCAGGTTTGTGTATGTGAGTGGTGTGAGTGTGTATGTGTTCATATTGGTGCAGGTGCATGTGTATGCACATTTGTGGACACTGGAGAACAACCTCAGATACCATCCTCCTATTTGTCATCCATCTATCGACTGAGAAAGGTTCCCTCATTGACTTAGAGGTCACAAATTAGGCTAGTTTGGCTTGACCATAGACCCAGGAATGTTGCTGTTTCTACCTCTCCCCACTCCAGAGATTATAAACATGCTAACATACCCAGTTTCTTTTATTTATTTTTTCATTAATTAACTATTTTGTTTATTCATTTTACATCTTGATTATAGCCTCCCTCCCTCCTCTCTTACCAGTTCAACCCTTAGTTCCTCCCCTCATTAACCACTTGCTTTCTCCTCCAAGAAATGGAAGTCCCCCTTAGGCACCACCCTACCCTAGAACTTCCAATCCTATCAGGACTAAGCATCCTTTCCCACTGAGGCCTAACCAGGCAGTCCAGTGAGGGGAAGAGACCCTATGCCTGGTAACAGAGTCAAAGACAGTTCCTGCTCTAATTGTTAGGGGACACACATGAAGACTACTAACCTGTGCAACTGCTACAAATGTGTGGGGACCCTACGTCCAGTGCCTGCATGATGTTTGGTTGGTGGTTCAGTCTCTGTGAGCCCCCATGGGACCAGCTTAGTTGACTCTGCGTGTCTTCTTGTGACAACTGTGACCCTCCTGCTCACTCAATCCCATCCTGTACTCTTCCACAAGCTTCCCAAGCTCTGACTAATACTTGGCTGCAGGTATCTACATTTGTTTCCATCCACTAATTGATGAAGCCTCTCAAGAGACAGTTATGCTAGGCTCCTGTCTTCAACCATAGCAAAGCATCATTAACAGTGTCAAGGGTTGGCTCTCTTCCATGGCGTGTGTCTCAAGTTGGGCCAGTCATTGTTTGGCCATTCCCTCAAACTCTGCTCCATCTTTATGCCTGCACATCTTGTAAGCAGGACAAAAATTGGAGGTGTTTTATGTTTTTTTATTGGATATTTTATTTACTTGCATTTCTGATGCCATCCCCTTTCCCCATGTCCCTGTCTAGAAATCCCACCCCCTCCTTCTTTTTGCTTTTATACCATTTTAATTACATGCAAGTATTAAGGTCAGTTCTAGGTTGGGGAACTTTCAATACAATAGATGAAAATAGTTAAGGAACAAGCAAGACAATAAACACATAGTCAAAGAACAAGCAAGGCAATCAACAAAGTTCCAGTTTTGTGTGTGGTTTGATGTCCTTTCCCTCCACTGGAATTCCCATTTGACTACAGAAGATGGCCACTTCAGTCTCCATATCCCTGTCTGGAAAGAGTCTCAGCTAGGGTTACTCCCATAGACTCCCAAGAGCCTTTCCCATCCCAGATCTCTGACTAGTCCCAGAGATGCCCTCCATTGGTTTCTGCTCTCTCTTCCAGATCTCTATACCCAACTCTTCCCACACCTGATCCCATCCCCATTTCCCTTCTCATACCATCTCATACCCAGTTCTCTCTGATGTCTGCTTTACTTCCCCTTCTGAGTGAAATTCATGCTTACTTTCTTGGGTCGTCCTATTAATAGTTTCTTTGGGTCTGTGAATTGTAGCACAGTTATCCTGTACTTTATGGCTAAGTTTCTTATAAGTGAGTACATACCATCATGTCTTTCTGGGTCTGGGTTACCTTACTCACAATGATATTTTCTAGTCCCATCCAGTTGCCTTCAAATTCTATGATGTCTTTATTTTTAATAGCTCAGTAGCATTTTATTGTGTAAATGAACCACAACTTCTTTATTCTTCCATCAGGTGGGAGACATCTAGGTTGTTTCAAGTTTCTGGCTATTATTAATAAAGCTGCTATGAAGATAGTTGGGCAAGTGTCTTTGTGGTATAGTGGAACACTTTTGGGGTATATGTCCAGGAGTGACATAGCTGAGTCTTGAGGTAGAAATAGTCCCAGTTTTCTGAAAAAAATGGACAGATTGATTTCTAGAGTGGCTGACCAGCAATGGAAGTGTTCCCTTGTTCCACATCCTCGCCAGCATATGCTGTTGCCTGAGTTTTTGATCTTAGCTGTTTTTGATGATTATAAGTTGGAATCTTAGAGTTGTTTTGATTTGCATTTTCCTGATGACCAAGGACATTCGTCATTTCCTTAGGCGTGTCTTGGCCATTAGAGATTCCTTCACTGAGAATTATCTGTTTTGCTTTGCACCCCATTTTAAAAATTAGGTTATTTGTTTTGTTGGTGTCTAATTTCTTGAGTTCTTTACATATTTTAGATATTACTTCTCAGTCAGATGTAGGGTTGGTAAAGATCTTTTTTCATTCAGTAGGCTGCCGTTTTGTTAAACTGATGGTGTTCTTAGTCTTGCAAACGCTTTTAAGTTTCATAAGGTTCCACTTACTAAATGTTGATCTTAGAACCTAAGCTATTGGAGTTCTGTTCATAAATCTGTCTCCACTGCCAGTATATCCAAGGAAATTGCCCACTTTATCTTCTATTAGATTTAGGGTCCAGTTTTATGTTGAGGTCTTTGATCCATTTGCATTTGAGTTTTGTGCGGGGTGATAGATATGTATTTATTTGCAAACATGCAAACATCCAGATAAACCAGCACCATTTGTTGAAGATTCTTTCCTTTATTTGTTGAATGGTTTTGGCTTTTTCAAGTGTCCATAGGTGTGTAGGTTTATTTCTGGATCTTTGATTCAATTCCATTGATCAACCTGTCTGTTTTTATGCCAATGCTATGGATATTTTTTTTTTAATTACTATTGCTCTGGAATACAGGTTAAAATCAGGGATGGTGCTACCTCTAGAAGTTCTTTTATTACAAAGGGCTATTTTAGCTTGCCTGGGTTTTTTGTTTTTCCATATGAAGTTGAGTGTTGTTTTTTTCAAGGTTTGTAAAAAATTGTGTTGGATTTTTGAAAGGAATTGTATTGAATCTGTAGATTTCTATTAGCAAGATGGCCATTTTTTCTATGTTAATCCTACCCATCCCTCAGGATAGTAGATCTTTACATCTTCTGATATCTACCTCAATATCTTTTTTCAGAGGCTTGAAATTATTACCATGTATCACCTTCACTTGCTTGGTTAGATTTACACCAAGATGTTTTATATTATTCATGGCTATTGCAAATGGCATTGTTTTCCTCATTTCTTTCTCAGTTGTTTATCACTTGTATAAAGGAGGGATAATGCTTATTTTTTAAAGTTAATTTTGTATCCAGCCACTTTGCTGAAGGTGTTTATCAACTGTAGGAGTTCTGTGGTACTATCATATCATCTGTGAATATTGATACTTTGACTTCTTCCTTTCCAACTTGTATTACCTTGATTTCCTTTAGTTGTCTTATTGCTCTAGCTAGAACTTCAAGTTCTATATTGATTACATAGGGAGAGAGTGGGCAGCCTTGTCTTTTTCCTCGTTTTAGTGGAATTGTTTTCAGTTTCTCTCCATTTAATTTGAAATGACTATTAGCTTGCTGTATATTAATTTTATTAGGTGTGTCCCTGTATCCCTGCTTTCTCCAAGATGATTATTATAAAGGGATATTGGATTTTGTTAAATACTTTTTAAGCATCTAATGAGATGATCGTATGATTTTTTTCTTTCAGCTTGCTTATATGGTGAATTACATTGATGGATTTTCATATATTGAACCACCCCTGCATCTCCAGGATGAAACCTGCTTGATGATGGTGGATGATGTTTTTGATGTATTCCTGGATTCAATTTCTGAGTATTTTATTGAGTATTTTTGCCTCATTGCTCATTAAGGAAATTGGTCTGAAATTTTCTTTCTTTGTTAAGTCTTTGTGTGGTTAAGGTATCAGGATGACTGTGACCTCATAAAATGAGTTTGGCAATATTCCTTCTGTTTCTATTTTGTGGAATAGTTTGAGGAGTATTGGTATTACCTCTTTTTTGAAAGTATGGTATAATTCTGCACTAAAACAATCTGTGCCTGAGCCTTTTTTGGTTAGGAGCTTTTAAATTAATAAGTCTATGTGCATAGAAGTTATAGGATTATTAGAATAGTTTCTCTGGTCTCAATTTAACTTCGGTAAGTGGTATCTATCTAGAAAATCACCCATTTCATTTAGATTTTCCAATTTTCTGGAGTACAGGCTTTCAAAGTAAGACCTAATGGTTCTCTGAATTTCTCAAGTGTCTATTGTTATGTCTCTCTTTTCATTTTTTATTTTGTTAATTTAAATACTCTCTCTTTGACTTTTATTTATTTTGGCTAAGGGATTGTTTTCTTGTTGATTTTTTCAAAGAACCATCTCTTGGTTTCATTGATTCTTTTAATTGTTCTCTTTGATTCTAATTGGTTGATTTCAGCCCTGAGTTTGACTATTTCCTGGTGTCAACTCCTTCTGGGTGTGTTTGCTTCTTTTTGTCTTAGAACATTTAGTGTACTTTTAAATTGCTGGTATGAGAATTATCTAACTTCTTTATGAAGGCGTTTATTACTATGAACTTTTCTTTCAGCACTGCTTTCATTGTGTCTTATAAATTTGAGTATGTTGTACACTCATTTTCATTGAATTCTATAGTCTTTAATTTCTTTACCAACCCATTGATTGTTGAGTATAGGCTTGTTCAGTTTTTGCTGGGGGCTAGCCAAGGCAGGATCAGATACTGATGTGGGACACAGCATCAAATTAAGACCAAAGTCTGATGACTTCTGGCATTTCTTTCTTATTGTTCTAGGGACCAGAAACTGATGGCTTCTGGAAATTCTCATTGTTGATAAATTCTGGCAATTTAACTCTCTCTTGCTGATGACCTTTGGAAATGTCACAGAGAAAGGAAAGGAAAGAAAAAAAGTCAGGAACACACAAACTCACACACAGACACAGACACAGACACACACTCACACACTCACACACTCACACACAGACAGACACAGACACACACACACACATACACACACACACAGGCTTGACCCAATCACCTGATTCACCAGTGCACATGCATACTTATATACATACACATATACCTACATATGTATGAATGTATATACATATAGACAAAAAGACATATATACATTTGGTAGATGGAACAGAACACCAACAACCATTCAAGTTCTTCTCTCTGACGATTTATGCCTTTTTAGACAAAACATTTTTCATAAAATTACCTCATAGATAAAATGTTAAACAAAAGGGAAATTACAGAAAGATGTCAATTGCAATTTCAAAGCAGTGTTTCATTATATAAGTTCATTATAAGTTCAAAGCAACAGTTAAATATGGCCTTGCTTTATCATAGTGCACACCTGTGACCTCATCTTTGGACCTGACCTAGGATGAATGTTTTTCCTTGATCACAAATCTGTCTCAAGCCTGTTTCTCTACATAGTGCAATTTATGAAAGCTCACTGTATTCCTAATTATGCGTTCTTTACTTACTATTTTATGAAGAGGGGGCACATTTTATTCTTGATTTTAACTGTATTATATCTTTCTGGCAAAACAACTAAAACCATCTTCTTAATCTTTCTTCCTAAAATATTTGAATTAAATCAGGAATTCTATAAGCTCATTAGTTCATGTAAACAGCATTAATTCATGGAAGTTCATTTTCATGTTGATCTGCAGGAAATTTGCCCAATAATGTGGGCTGATGCTCAGGAATCATTAGGTTATATAATAATGCCAGGAAAGGGATGTCAAACAGCAAGAAACAATCCTGGGATGAAGTCTCTGGGGCTGTGCCCTCCAGAGTGCAGCCATGATTGCATGTAAAATGGTGGGCCATCTCCAGGAAACTCACTTGCTTGCCATAGTATTTCCTAGATGGCTTCTATCAAGTTTCCATGAGTTTGCAGGCTTTCTCTTGTTTCTAAATACTGGCTTTAATCCATAGTGGTCTGATAAGACACAAGAAATTATTTCAATTTTTTTGTATCTGTTGAGGCTTGCTTTGTGACCAATTATATGATCAATTCTGAAGAAGGTTCCATGAGGTTCTGAGAAGAAGGTATATTTTTCTCTGGGTGAAGTATTCTGTTGATATCTGGGAGGTCTGTTTGACTCATAACATTTTTTATTTTCCTTATTTCTTAGTTTGGTTTCTATCTCAATGACCTATACATTGGTGAGAGTTGAATTGTGGTGGTTTGAATATGCTTGACCTAGGGAGTGGCACCCTTTGGAATTGTGACCTCATTGGAATAGGTGTGGCCTTGTTGGAAGAAGTGTGTCACTTGGGGCATGGGCTTTAAGACCCTGCTCCTAACCATGTGGAGTGAATCTTCCCCTAGAAGCTTTCAGATGAAGATGTAGAATTCTCAGCTCCTCCTACATCATGCCTGCTTGGATTCCACCATGCCTTGATAATAATGGACTGAATCTCTGAACCTGTAAGCTAGCTTTGATTAAATATTGTCCTTAAAAGAGTTATGTTGGTCATGGAGTCTGTTCACAGCAATAAAACTGTAACTAAGACAGGAGTGTTGAAGTCTCTCACTATTAATGTGTGGGATTTGATGTGCAATTTAAGCTTTGATAATGTTTCTTTTACAAATGTGGGTGTCTTTGCATTTGGGGCATAGATGTTCAGTTCTGGTATCATCTTGGTATATTTTTCCTATGATGAGTATGAAGTGACCTTTTGCATCTCTTTTGATTAATTTCATTGAAAGTCCATTTTATTAGAAAGTAGAATGGCTACTCTAGCTTGCTTATTGCATCCTTTTGCTTTGAAAACTTTTTTCCATCCCTTTACTCTGAGGTTATATCTATCTTTGTTGCTGAGGTACGTATTTTGTATGTGGCAGAATTATGGAACCTCTTTTCACATCTACTGTTAGCCTTTGCTTTTTATGTGGGGAATTGAGTCCATTGATGTTGAGAGATACTAATGAACAATGATTGTTAATTCCTGTTATTTTGATGTTGGTGGTGTTAGTGGGTGCTTCCCTTCTTTTTTTTTTTTTCTGGTGTGGAAATATTTATTTCCTGTATTTTCTGTAGGGCTAGATTGTGTGTAGATACTGTTTAAACTTGGTTTTCTCTTAGAATATCTTGTTTTCTCCATCTATGTTAATTGAGATTTTTTTTTTCCTGGTTATAGTCGTCTAGATTGGCATCTGTGGTTTTTTAATCTTGTAGGATATCTGTCCAGGCCCTTCTGACTTTTATAGTCTCTCTTGATAAGTCTGGTGTAATTCTGATAGGTCTGCCTTTGTATGTTTGTATGTTGGCGTTTTTTCCTTGCAGCTTTTAATAGTTTTCCTTTGTTCTGTAGATTTAGTGATTTAACTATTATGTGGCAGGACGATTTTCTTTTCTGGTCCACTCTAATTGGTGTTCTGTTCTGTAAGCTTCTTGTATGTTTACTGCCATCTATTTTTTTAGGTTGGGAAAATTTTCTTCTATGACTTTTTTGAGAATATTTTCTGGTCCTTAGAGCTGGGACTCTGCACCTTCTTCTATTCTTATTATCCTAAGATTAGATTTTTTTTTTTTTAATATAATGATCATAACCAGAATTCCTGGATGTTTTGTCTCAGAAATTTTTTAGACTTCTTTCTTTGATTGATGTATCTATTTCTTCTATCATGTCTTTTATTCCCAAGATTATTTCTTCCTTTTAAACTGTTGGTGATGCTTGCATCTTTTTTTCCTGTTCTCTTCCCTAGGTTGTCCATCTCCAGAATTCCTTCCAGTTTGTGTTTTCCTTATTGAGTGTATTTGCATTTTCTGTTGTTGGACAGTTTTATTAATTTCCTTCACCTGTTTAATTCTATTTTCCTTTATTTCTTTAAGTGATTTACTCATTTCCTCTTTAAAGACTTCTATCATCTTTATAAGATTGGCTTTAATATCATTTACTTGTGCTTCTGTTGTATTAGGATATCCAGGGCATGCTGTAGTAGTACAGCTGTGTTCTGCAGATGTCATATTGCTGTGGCCTTTCTTGATTGTGTTCTTATGTTGGCATTTAGGCATCTGGTTGTCTCTGGATGTTCCTGGTGTGGCAAGTATTAGGAAGGTGGGTATACTGGGAAGGATGTTCCTTGTACAGTAAGCCTCAGACAGCAGCCTTGGGCTTGACAATGAAACTCAGGTGGCAGTGCATAAACTCAGAGAAGTTGGGTATGCCCCAGAGAACATAGCAAACAGGAGACTGGGGGGAAGTGGGAGGGTCTAACCTGGAATTCCCTGGTGTAGCAGGTGAAGGTGCATGCCCAGTTACTTACATATGGATTCTGAGGATCACAAGCTGATCATTTGTGTGTGCTAAGCAAGCACATGACCTCCTAATTCATCTCTCCAGTCCTAGTTCCCGTCTTTTTTCTTTTAAGGGATTGAGGACTCACTCCATCCTGTTGTGATCTCATCTTAACATGACATCTACAAAGACACTAAGGCCATAGTCTTTGATAGACTGGATTCTCTCCAGAATAACCTATGCATGTGTATTACAGTGGGCCCCGAGGTACTCTGAGACCAATGAAACAGAGAAGCACACAATATTGCATTGAATGCAATTTATTAGTGGCCCAGTAACAGAGAATGGTTTGGATGGCATAAAATTCAGCAGATTATTCAAAATTAGATTTAGACAAAATAGGCTTATTAAGGGGACTCGTACCAAAATTATTTTGTCTAGGAAGGATACACAGGAGCGTACATGGAAGATTGAATTTTTTTGAAGCAATCACTTCTCTTATTTTTTTCTTTTTATTTCACAGACATAGAAAGATAATTTGATTTTTATTGCTAGCATAAAGCAGTACACTATTAAAATTATGAATATAACAGTGCATGTTCTTGGTGTCAGGGAGATGTTGGGGTGCAGTGAGTTTAGCAAGTTGAGACATGCATATGTATTTAAAGGAATAATTGCTACTCAGTTCCTGCAGAATTCTGCTAAAAATAGACATGGGCCCTGTAGATGTGTCTTCCTGTGGGTGGATTGCACAACCATGGAGACACTTTAAGAAATACTGCATGGGTCTCTGCATTCTTCCTCCTTCCTTTTGGTTTATGAGAATAGGTTTTAGGTTAGATCTTCTGATAGGTTATCTCCGAATCTCTCAGGTTTATTTCCATAGTGTTACTTCATTTTCTGCCATTGTCTTCTATTTCTTTTACACATTTAAGACAAATTTCAAATCACAGACTTAAAATTTTCTGATCTCTTAGTTTTCAGTTTCAATAGCATTATTTTAGCTTTCTTGGTTGGTTTGAGAATCTTCTGTTTAGGCCACCGATTTTGCTCTTTAAAGTTCTTTATTTCTAGGACAGGATGAGAATTTATTTGAAAATCTGTACTCTGGAATGCTCCAAAATCTCCAAATTTTATATGCCAGTATGACACCACATCTGACCTCATATGATAAATGCAGTAAAAATTTAGGCATACAACATAAAACTAACTCCATGGTATTTTTGCAGACTTTTCACCACATAATGCTCTGTTGAAAATTTCTTGTTTTACTGCTCTTTTGCTTGCATATTACAAGATTTTCCATGTTGTAGTTTTACACATTTCTGTTTCTTCCTTCCTTCCTTCCTTCCTTCCTTCCTTCCTTCCTTCCTTTCCTTTCTTCTTCTTTTCTTCCCTCCCTGACTATCTTCTTTCTTTCTTTCTTTCTTTCTTTCTTTCTTTCTTTCTTTCTTTCTTTCTTTCTTTCTTTCTTTTGTTCTCTCTCTCCCCCCCTCTCTCTTTCTTTCTTTCCTTACATTTTTTGTCTGTTTGCTTGAGAGAGAAACAGAGACAGAAAGACATAGAGACAGACAGACAGAGGGATAGAGTTGGGTGGGTGGTCAGAAGGATCTGGGAGAAATTGGGGGAGGAGAAAACACAATCAGATAATTGTTTTTTAATAAAATATTTTGTCAATAAAACAGTTTTTCAATAAAAAAATGAAGACACATCTAAAACATTTAAACATTGCCTTTAAGCATATTTTATATTGAGACTTGGGTCTTATCCCCAAGATATATATATATATATATATATATATATATATATATATATATATATAATATTCAGATAGTCTACAATACAAAAACTCCAAAGCCTGAAACACTTTTGATCTGAAGCATCTCTGATAAGAATCAAGCTGTCAAGCTGTGTATGTCTTTTTCTGTTTTGCTTCTTGAATGTTGGAGGATTTCTCGAATGACCAGTGTTCCCTGGCTCTTTATTGACACACAGGGAGATATCCAAAGCTTCTGGGAAGTTCTGCATACAAGAGTAAAGCTAAATGACCTGTGGCTTTACCTAGAAGTTATTGTGAAGAAATGTGTTTTGTTTGCAGCTATCAAATATCAGTATCATTAGGTATTTGCTGAAAAAGCATTTAAATTTTCCGAAAAACTTCAACTCTGTGAGAGCTGCCTGTTTACTGGACTGCAGAGTTTAGGAACAAGAAGGTTTTTGTTTGTTTGTTTGTTTTTTTGTTTTTAACTGTATCATATTTGATTCCTCAAGGGAGTAAAATCTGATCTTATTGGGATGATCACACACAAGGAGAATTGCCTATCCAGTCCACCAAAGAAAACTTGGTGTTATATTACTCTCTAAACAGGATTCAGCTTGCTTTTGAGCTGCAACAGTTTAGCTCTAAAGGATGGATTACACAGTTTCCTGTTACTTTTGCCCTGAGAAGTCATGTTTTGCTACCTTTTCTTTGCTTCCTTGGTTACTACTGATTAATTCACATTGTATCTTCCAGTATTTTGTTCACAACTCTAGTGTTTTGTCATGTTCCTTCCTGTCCTCATCATTAAGGGTGCACTCAGTGGTTTGTTTTGTCTAAGGGAAATGCCCAACACTTTTACTGGATGCCTGCATCTTGGCCTAGAAATCTGTTTGTACAGTGATGTTTCTTATTTAGCCTGCAATGACTGTCTCCACATAAGCACCTGACTTCATCTGTCCTCCCTTGTCCTATATTATGATACTCCTTTGTATCACAATTTTGAGCAATGAGTGCATGATTAGCTAAGGCAAGAGTTCCTTGCACACAGGTATTCCAATAGTGGAGACAGTCAATTTGAAAACCAAGACTGTACTAAATGATTATGTGTAGCAGTTTCCTTTGAGATTAAAACAACTGAAGCTCCTTAAGGAAAAAAAAACTCAATATAGCTCTAGGAAATCTCTAGAATTAACCAGATTCCTAGAGTAAGCAATAACTGGCATGAACACTCTCAGAAAAGCCAAGCTGTAGAGAAGACTGAAACCCAGACCAGCTGCTTGGGAGAAGCAGAGATCAGGAAGGCTGCTTGGAGGAGGTTTAGACTAATAGAAACACTTGGAAAGGACTCTCCAACCTGTTGAGCTACCTGCAGGCTTTGCAGAGTGGTAGAGTTTTGGAAGAGTTTCCAGCTTTATGAGACATTACCTGTACTGAAATGGGCTTTGGTGTTGCAGCTGTCCTTGAGTTATTTCTGTTACTATAAGTAGCCCCTTTACCATATTCCTCTATGTAACCCCAATAAAACTCATTGATTCACCAAACTAGTGACAGACATTGGTCTGTTGTGGGCTCCCTATCTGGGATGAGTAGATGTATGAGTTATATCTCCCCAGGAAATGTTTTTTTCAAGCAATGGTGACTTATTAGAGAGTAGAGTATTCAGTGTTCATAAGATATGGTGTGTTGTATTTGTATGGACTAGAACAGACCAATGCACGAGATCCTATCATGTTGCCCAGAATAGTGAGCATTTGAAATTCTATGGGGTTTGCTGTAGTCGTTTGTTTTCTGGAGCTTTTCATTTACTATTTTTGAACTAAAGAGTCTTGAGGATACTCAAGCCTTCAGTAAAATAGAATCACAGACAATGAAGATTGTAATTAATTTAGTAAACCTACTATGAGGGAGTGGGCTAAAACAGGATTACTGTGGTTAAATCTAATTGTAACAATAACAAGCAATCAAGCAAAAAGTAAGCCAGGCTAGGTGACACACACTCTTGTTACTTAAGTACTGGGGAGGCTAAGGCAGAATGATGGTGGATTTGAAGCTAGTCTGGGCTACACAGAGAAACTTTCTTTCACACTACCCCTACAGAGCAACAATGATAGCAGCAGCAGCAGCAGCAGCAGCTCAGTTTATCTTATGGACTCATTTTTATCAGATCTAAATTAAGCTTCAGTTATGAGTGAGTTGTATGTGATAAACATCACCCTAGGCAAGTAGCATAAATTGGAGTAGGAAAGCTTTCAGATTCTTGAAGTATTTATTCGTACATTTGAATTGCTTGCCTATTCTCTCTACTAATTTTATTTTAATGTCTTACATAAATATGCCCATCAGTTAAGGAGTCTCCAGTCATGACATCAATGTTTTGGCAGGTAGGAACACATCAATAGTGCACCAGAATCACTTCCCTGGCTGGTGTAATTGAGACCAATAGATCTTATAGCAATGGATGTTTTCACGTTAAAAAATCTCCATTTACCCAGATGATCAAAAAGACTTAGCTAATGCCCACTTTATTCCTGTGCTGGTGGAAGTTCATGGTAATGGAATCTGACTGGCTTAATGTTAATGAATTCTTCACTGTGTCTAGGTGGCTGCCTTTCATTTTCATCTGTTAAGTCAGCCTCATAGCTATGTTTATTGCTAAGCAGGTGCTTTGCCTCACCACTTGTCTTTCAGCTGCAGAAGACAGCTTTTCATTGCAAAGTTAAGTTGGTACGGTGGTCTAATTAGCTGTGAGTATCTAGATGAATTCTTTCCCCTTCTTCTTTTATTCCATAATCCTATTTAAAAGCAGATCCCAGAAGGAGACACAGCATGTCCTCACGAGCTTAGTTTTACAAGGAAAAGACTTCTCCTGGTTGAGGTTTTGCTGCACCAATTAAAGACCAAGGTGTGAATGGTAACTTTCCATTGACCAAGGGAGTCCAATCAGCTCTCTTGTGTCTCAATTTGTGGGGATCCAGGCATACTGTTCATGGGTTCATGGGAATCTTAAGAAAAGGTCTTTGTACAGTCTCTGTGGTGTAGTATCAACATGTATCCTACTTTTCCTGTGATGGTGCTAAAACCTGAAAAGTCCCATGCAATAGGGGACATTTATTAGTTTGGCAGTTAAGAGGTGAATAGTCAGGTAAAATCTGTGATTAACATTTATCTCAATTATGACAATTTCTGGTCATATTTGTAGAGAGTAGCATAAAGAAACTAAAGATGAAGTTGGCCATGCTTCATTGACACAGGCATCTGGTCAACCCTGGATTATTGAATGTAGGCCTGCCACATGCTGAGAGAGCTCTGCAGCCCAATGGCTCTTGCTCATTTTGTTCTCTCATAATTAGCTCCCTACTTTCTTGCAGGCTATGTTAGATGGCTTTAGTTATTTTTCACAGAAAAAGCCATAGCATCAACAATAGAGTTGTAGCAGAGATTATACAGTCTGTTAAGAATAAGAATTCTTATCAAAATATTTGAGTAGGTTTGAGCACACTGAGAAAATGGATTGAGAAAGGAAGGAAGGAAGGAAGGAAGGAAGGAAGGAAGGAAGGAAGGAAGGAAGGAAGGAAAGAAGAAAGAAAGAGAAAGAAAGAGAGAGAGAAAAAGAGACACATGAAGATCACCTCCCTTAGCCTTTTCTTCTTCTTCTTCACAAATTCTACTTTTCCCTATAATCCTCAGGCAGGAGATTCTGTCCATTTGCATCTTTTCCAGCAGGGGTATGACTCCATAGGCTCTCTATGATTTATTCTTATTAGCTTATTCTGGCTCAGGGGAGTTTATGCTAACCAGTTCACGCCTCAGATACACCTATCACCCTTTCCTATCTGTGCTTTGGTCTTTCAGTGCAGATTTCACTCCTGAAATGTTCAGGGTTTTCTCAATAAATTATTTCTCCTAAGCCCACTCAGAGATGAGGGACCAATTATTATTACTCAAACTATATTCCTTACAGAACAAACATGGGGTTAAAAAATCTTTTGTAGATTAAAGGGTGAAAGCAAATACGTATTAAACACCTATTACATATCAAGCACTATGTTAAGTGATTCACATAATATAAATAACAACTACCCAGTGATGTTAGGTTTCATATCCTCATCTTATACAAACAGTTGAGGGACTTGAGATCCCACACGTAGTAACAGAGAAGCTGTTTCTCATGGACTTGGCAGAATCTCATGTTCTCTGAGATACAACATGTTTGATGGTACTAGCTCTGCTCAGTTTTGACCTTTTGTGTGACTCCAACATATGGTATGTGAAGAGGGAATGTTCTTTCTGAAATGGGAAATGGAATGAGCAAAAGGAGAAAAGGAATTGGAAATATCACTGTTTATTTTGCTCTTGCTGTCTCAAATCAGCCAATATCTATCCTCTACCCGGTCTGTTGTCAGAGTCTTTTTCCATATAATGTTAAGTCTGTTTTTCCATATAACACTAAGTCTGGTTTTGTTGTTGTTGATGATGATGATATAGATCCTGGGTAAACCATGAAGTTCATGTTTTTCAATTTTCGTGCTCTTTTTGTCCCTTCTCTTGTTTCTCTGATTTTGGGGGCTTGCCCACTTTTCTCATTGCTCGATTCCCAGCTATTATAGTTAGACTGGATTTCCCTATCATCTTTTTGGAGGACTGAAGTTTATTCACTGGTTTATTTCTCTTACTTTCATAGACATGTTTTCACATTTTAAATTTTTATGTCACTTAATTGTAAACTATATAGAGGCCTACAGTCCCGAGCACCTTTGTTTGGCCTGGGTTTTGCTTGGCTCTTTGGCAGCCCTTTCAATACTTTTTCCTCAGGTTGCTGGAATTTAAATGCAACTTGATAGTTCCCCTGTGATACTCAGTTTGGTGCTTGGATGCTTGTGTCTGCCGTTTACAACTTCTATATTTCTGAGCTCTTTACATATGATCTTAGTTCACTGTCTTCTAAAACGTTCATGGAATATTTTAAATTCCCCTTTCTATTATTAGTGTTTTGTGATTTCAGATTTGTGAATCATACAAAGCCAGGAAAATTCCACGGAGAAATATAGTGATGTCCGCAGTAAGACTGTTGAAGGTGGTTCTAGATTAGTGTGTGGTGTTAGGTTCTGCCTCTACTCTCGGAATGTCTGGACACCACCAATACACCAGACACTGGCTCAGAGAGGACAAGGTGATGTCCAGATCGGGTGGGGTCTGTAGTCCATGTTTCCCTCGGGAGTGTCATCTTGCCACTGTATGCCAGGCCATGGTGTGGAGGGGTGGGGAGTGGGATGGAGTCTGGGATAAATGCTGTGGTTTGGTGTCTCTTCTCGAGGTGTGTGGGTGCTGCTAGAAATCCAGTCCCGCAAGGACAGGACAAAGTCCAGAATGGGTGGAGTCTGCAGTCTGTCTCTCTTTTGGGGTGTCAGATGCTGCTACCCTCCAGGATAGAAGTGGGAAGAGGAGTCCAGGATGAGCAGGACCCCAGTATGGTTCGGAGCAAATGTGGGGTGCAGGAGGGGGAAGACAGCTAGCTCTTTTATACAAAGTCCTTCCCTGACCATCTTTAATGAAGCAGTTCTATGGGACGATCTTAGCTTGCTCAGATTTCTTCATTGAGTGTGGGTTTGAACGCATACACATTATTCAGGGTGAATTAACGGTTATATAGTTTTGGGGGAAGGGTGTGAGAATACTCAGGGAGGGAAAGGCCATTGGCTGAAGGCAAAGGCTACCGAGATGCCTCATTACAGTGGAGAGGCGTTCCAGGTGCTGGGTACAGGACTGACAGCCTTTGACAGCTCAATTGGAGGTCCTATGGGTATGTTCCCTGAGGCAGGCATGGAAACAGCAAAAAACCTAGTTCTATTCCTGCGGGTCTCAAGTTCTAAGATATCCTGGGTTTGAACTTGCTCTACCTCGCCAATTCCGTGCTAGTTCCTCTGGTAGTATGGTCCACATGTCTTACATTAGTCCAATAATTTTATGAAGTATTACCACTCCTCCTGCCCCTTTCCTTCCTCTTCTTCCTCCTCTTATTATAAACCTATTTTTATAGTATTCCTGATGGAACAGATTGAAAATATTGTTTTCTAAAATTTTGAAATATGTATTTTAAATTTAAATCCAGGTTCATGATATATGAGATCATAAGAGTGTACATCATAATCAGTTACTGCTTTCTTAATTTTCTCACTGCCATGACCGAATATTGGACAGGAAGCAACTAGGGGAGGAAGGGTTTAACTGGGTTTATGGTTTGAGAACACAGTCGATTGTGGTTGGGAAGGCAAGATGGTAAGAGTGGCTCTCATCTCTGGTGGCAGTTACATGAGGATGCTTGCCCGCACCAGAACAGACCAGGATACAGAGAAAAGGGTAGTGGTAGTATTAGGGTAGTTTTCTCCTTGTTCTCTTTTTATGTAGGCGGGGAACACAGTCTATAGGATGGCGGCATCGCATTCAGGTTTAGCCTCTTCACTGTTTAGAAACACCCACACAGACACACAGGTGCCCCAGAAGTCTTTTAATCTAAGCATTGATAAGATTAGTCACCATAAGTCACTCCTTATTACCACAAGTCAGATATATTGCTCTATTGAGGAATAGTCCCCCCATCTCCTAAAGACACATAATAAAAAAAGTGCATTTAATCCATCTCTAAGAGTCCTCATGATTTTAACAGTTTTAGTATGCAAAATATAAACTCCAAAGTCCTTTCTCAGACTCAAAGGACTCTTGCGAAGAACAAACTAAATTACGTGCTCCCGATAACGATAACCCGTGACACAGGCTGAACATTCCATTCCAGAGGGGAGGAGTTGTTGCAAAGCAGGGACCCATCAGAACGAAGCAAAATGGAAACTCAGGAAGGTAAACACCAGAACTGCAGTTCTGTATCTGCAGTGATCAGCTCCTGTTAGCACCTAACAGGATGCAACCATTTTCGGCAACCCTGTCCTCTCACGGCTGCTTGTTTGACAACTATGATCTTTCTCTTAGGCTGGCTCCATTTGCTGCCTGCTACTTTTCTTAGCTGATGTCTCACGTTTCTGACATCTCAAATATTCCACAGTCTCCACTGTTAGTTTAGGACTTAACCCTCACGGATTTGTGTACGGCCTACTTGGAGCTGCACGCAGTTAATGTGAACTTACTACATGCTGCGTGGCTTTAGCAGCTTCCTGAAACCTTTGTGCAAACATCTGCAACCCTCTTAATTGTATGTTGAGTGCTTAAAAAGTCAGCATCACATGGATGATACTGAGATTTAGTATTATCCTCAAATAAAGCCTGGCCCCTTTGGGTCACAGATGTGTTGGGCTCTGTGTGCCTTAAACCTGGGAAAGCCCTCCTCTAGATGGATCTATTAGAATGGTTCACCCTAGAAGCTCTTTACTTGAGAACTTTTTTTTTCAAATGCAAGTTTTTCTAAAGAGTCCACATTTTATAAATTGGAGCCTTTGATGGGGCTTCTTGTCATTCAACTTTCTTCTTGTCCCAATAAAAAGTTCCTGGTTTCTACTTAGCAATAGAGTCTTGTTAATGCTTGTTGGCTTTGGTGTAGAAGCTGGGAAAACTCACTTCAGATATGGAAGCTTCAAAATGAAAGCTTTATTTTTCTGAGCATTCAGGGAAGTGGCCAGTTTGAGATCTAAACCACATCCCCAAAGGGAAGATGGACAACATTTTAAAGGATGGGAACACAAAGCAAGGGGGGCGCTGGGGGGGA
The DNA here is from genome assembly GCF_004785775.1 of Grammomys surdaster. NCBI lineage: Eukaryota > Metazoa > Chordata > Mammalia > Rodentia > Muridae > Grammomys > Grammomys surdaster. The sequence goes on from NW_021620995.1 coordinate 4,197,115, forward strand.
GCTGCCCTGTTATCCAGTTATATTTTAACATCATTTATTAAGCAAGGGAGTATCCCTTGAAGACTGGGCAGTATCCTGGGCTCCTGGCTTTCAAGGTCTATAATTCATTCTCCTAGATGTTAGGTCCAGAGCTAAGAATGATAAGACGACAAAGGTCAGCTGTTTACAATGGAAATTGTTCAGGTATAGGGAGGCCCGAGCCTCCCTTGGAACTTGAATTTACTTTATCCTATTTATTAGATGGAGTCTTCACTAATCCTACATCCAACAGAGGACTAACACCCAAAATATATAAAGAAATCAAAAAGTTAATCTCCAACAAACTAAGTAACCCAATTAAGAATGGGGTGCAGAGCTAAACAGAGAATTCTCAACAGAAGGATCTTGAATGGCTTAAAGAAATGCTATATAGCCCTAGTCATCAGGGAAATGCAAATCAAAATGACCATGAGATTCTATCTTACATCAAAACTCAAGTAACAGTACATGCTGGTGAGGATATGGAGAAAGGGGAACACTGCTCCATTGCTAGTAGGAGTGCAAACTTGTACAGCCACTCAGGAAATCAATCTGGCTGGTGGATTCTCAGAAAATTGGAATTAGTTCTACCTGAAGACCAAGCTCCACCATTCTTGGGCATATACAAAAATGATGTTTCATCATAGCACAAGGACATGTGCTTCACTATGTTCATAGCAGCCTTATTTATAATAGCTAGAAACTGGAAGCAATCCAGATGTCCTTCAACTGAAGAATGGATACAGAAAATGTGGTCAATTTGCACAATGAAATATTATACAGCTATTAAAAACAAGGACACCATGAATTTTTTCAGGCAAAAGGATGGAACTAAAAATATCATCCTGAGATAACTCAGACCCAAAAGGAAATGCATGGGATACACTCACTGATAAGTGGATATTAGCCATAAATTATAGAATATCCATGATAAACCCCACAGATCCAAAGAAGTTAAACAAGAAGAAAGGCCCAAGTGAGCATGCTTGTCTCACACTTAGAAAAAGGAAAAAAATAGTCATAAGAAGCAGAGGGAGGGAAGGAGGAAGGGAGGGATCTGTGAGGGAGTGGGGAGGGGGAGAGGAATGAGGGCAAGATCAGGTGTGGGGAAAGACAAGAGAGAGGCTCAGAGGGCCAGGAGAATGAATGGAAAGTTGCAGCTACAGGGATTTGGGGGAAAGGGAGTAGGGAGAATTTCTAGGAAGTTCTAGAGATCTGGGATGGGGGAAGCTCTCAGGAGTCAATATGAGTGATCTTAGCTCAGATGCCTAACAGTGGGGACATGGAACCTGAAGAGGCTACCTCCTATAACCAGGCAGGATCCTTCTGGTAGAGGGATAACAACACCAAGCCACCCACAAAACTTTTGATGCAAAATTTGTCCCATATAAAAAAAGTGTAGGGACAAAGATGGAGCAGAGACAGAAGGAATGGACACCCAATAACCAGCCCAACTTGAAACACTTCCCATGAGCAAGCGCCAATCCCTGACATTATTAATGGTACTTTGTTATGATTTTAGACAGGAGCATAGCATAACTGTCCTCTGAAAGGCTCTATCCAGCAGCAGACTGAAACAGATGCAGATACCCACACCTGAACATTGGACAAAGGTAGGGGATTTGCTGGGTGAAGGATTGAAGGCCCTGAAAAAGATATGAACTCTACAGGAAAACCAAGAGAGTCAACTACCCTGGACCCCTGGAAGCCCTCAGAGACTGAGCCAACAAACAAAGAACATCGGTTGGAACAACCATCCCCCGCCACCTGCCCCCCACCCCCTACCCCCTGCCAGGCACTTATGTGGTAGACATGTAATTCAGTCTCTGTCGCTGCCTTGTCTGGCTTCAGTAGGAGGCAATTCACCTGATCTGTCAGAGACTTGATATGACTGTGTGGGGAGATAACTGGGGTGGAGACACCCTCTCAGAGAAGAAGCAGAGGGGGAAGAGACTCTGTGGCAGAGGACCAGGATGGGGAGTAGCATTTGGGATGTAAACAAACAAACAAACAAATAAATAAAAATTTAAAAAGGAATCATGTTTTGTCACTTCTTAGTATGTGTGTTACACCCGTTGAATTTTCTAACGTAAAAGGCCAGGGTCTTTAACATACTTGGAAAAGAAGTGATTTTTCCTCAATTTTGTGAGTGGCTCACTTAGAAGCTGACTTTCCATCCTGTGAGTTCATTTGCTCACTTCAGTTACACAGTAGTTTTCTGTCAGTTCTCTCCTGGAGTTCTGGGATCATGAGCTGCCTGTGGTGAAGGTATCACCACCCTTGCAATCACACACAGCAGATCATAAGCTCCTGGATGGTAGGCCTGAGATCCTTGTTCCCATGATGCAGATCAGTCTCAGGACCTGATGTATGGCAGATTAGCATTCTACCAACTGGAATACGTTTCTGAGCCCAGGACATGGTTCTTTTCTGCATCAAATTCCGGTACTTAGTAAAGTGTGTATCCTATCTGGCACTTTGCTAAGTCTGACTATCAGTCAAAAAATAATTTTTTAGGTGATTAACTTACTTGTTACTTTTCAAGCACAATGATACAGAGCTCTGAGGACCTAGTGTATATCCTGCCACTGTTGTATATATGTAGACACTCAAAATGTTGATCTGATTATAGAAGATAGTAGAATAGTGATAAACAGAAAATAGAAAACGCAGCAGGTAGGATGGAAGGCATAATAAATACCATGTAATCCCCAGAAGAGAATTTAAACTGCTCAAAGCCTGGTAGCCTATACGATGAGATTAGTATAGTTGTGCATGTCTGTTCCTTGTAATAATAGCTACTGTCTATAGTGGCATAGAAGCCACCATAGGCAGTCTCTGTCAGGTTCATTGACAGGAACATGACAGTGATCTTGAATGGAACGTAGATTTACAAAGCTTCTAGCAAATAACCTCAGTGCTGAAAATAACTCTAGTCCTGGAGGACAAAGGCATATAGAATTGGCAGTGGTGTGTGATGCTTGTAGAAGAAAACTGAAATCATTCAAAACTGTCCACGGAGAGGGAGGTCCACAGCGGTTGTCATGGTGACAAAGAGGAAGGTTTCATTGGTCAGTGATACATCTTAAGAGGTAGAGGCTAAATCTGCTCTTTGCATTCAACCAGACATAGTGATCTAATAACCTGGCTCTTGTATAAAATAAAAAAAGCAGAACTGTCCATTTTAGATAAGCCTAAATCTTGGGATGAAGAAAAAAGTAAAGTGATGTTATTCGAAGGAGCAGACATGAGCAAGTTATCTTAATCTCTCTGATAGTACTTTCCCAGGCTTTGAGCAATTTAAATTCTTCTCTAACCTACAAATTACTTTAACATTTCTAAGGGACACAGATGTGTCTTAAATTGATAACCAGAGTGTCAAGCATCACTTCCAGCGACAGAAAAAGAATCCACAGCCTTTAATTTTTATGTCTAATTGACTTCAGTTGAGGTGTAGTCGAATGTATATTATTTCTTAATTTGACACCTTCCAGTTAAGAGGTCTTATTTTATATGTGTCAGAAATGCAGGTGTGAAATTAGTCACCAGGAAGGCTAACTGTTCCAGATTCCTTTGACCTTATGGCTAGAAGGAATTTAATTGTAACCTCATAAAGAGAAAGGAATTCTGGCCACTGGGGAAGATGATTACATGGTCATTGACAATGTGAACTTGAACGGCTACATTAGCTCTTTAATTATAATGAATCCAGAAGAAATGTTCAAGGTTGGAAAGAAGGCACCGGGTAGGGGATAATGACAGGTACTTATGCAAATGCTATCAACAGTAGAAGAGTGAAGAGGCTGGACCTGCTTTAGAGTCTCTTCAGTTGGAGACTTCAGCTAGGAGGGAGAAGTACAGATCTTGAAAATGTTCAGCATTTGTCATGAAAACTACCCTGCAGAGGGACACATTGCTAGTCACTAAATCTCAGATGAAGACTTTTCTTGGTTGGGAAGATGGCTGTTATTGTTTCTCCCTCTTTCAGTCTTTCATGCTTTTTAATGCTGGTTCTCTAAATGGGAATGGGAAATAAAATAACCAAGATGAATATAGCAGATCCCCCTACCGACAAAGTTTTTCTTATATAAATTCTCAAGGGAAAAAAAGTTTATATTTGATTTCTAGCTCTGGCTTCAACGTCTATCAATTCGAAGTACCCAAGGCTGTTCTTAACAGATAGAGCATGTGCTTTAAACCTACATGAATAAATTAATGATCGAAAGACTGGATGATTATGGAGACATGAATGTTGCAATGGAGAAATAAAAGCAACTAAAACTGGATTAAGTGAAACAGCTTCAACATTAGATCTCAATTTACATACCTTTTATAACACTGAAAATCAATGTATTTCTTAGAATTCTGTTGGGCAATCTGTTGAGAACACTTGTGAGAGACTCATTTTTAGTCAGAGATTACTTAATTAAGGCAAGGACATAGAAACAGCTTTTCGCACCCACAGGCAAAGTACCACCATTTGTCAGAGTAATGAAACAGAGTTTTGTATACAGGAAACCAAGCTTTGCCTCTTTGAAACAGTGGAAGAAGGGTCTCCATGAAAAGCAGGAGTTCTTAGCGCATTCATTTTTCATCTCATAATATAGGAAAATGGGAGATTATTCTTCCATGTATGTAAAACTTGTTACAGTAATTTCCTTCTCCTTTTCTTTTTGCTTCTATTAAGAGAGTTAATTTACTTGTTACTGTGATAGAATACCTGACAAGCAATGTAAGAAAGGAAGAGTTTACATTGGCTCACATTCTGTGGGGATACAGTCTACGGTGCTGGGGAATGGGTGGCTGCAGAAACAAGAGGAAGCTGGTCACCTTGCATCTATAGGAAGCACACAGCTAAATAGTGGGGATTGGGTGACTTTTCCCTCTTCTTATTCAGACTGAGACCTTAGTCCATGTGGTGGAATCACCTATATTCAGGATGGTTCTTTCTTGATCAGTAAAAACTCTCTGCACATTTTTTTTCACATTTAAAGAAACCTTTAATTAAAATAGGGGGCCTTGTGACACAGGTCATTGATGGAATTAACATGAAAGGGCCCTGTCCCAAAAAGGAGTTAGTAAAGTTGATCATCTGACAGAGCATCATCCTGCTTGTGACATTTTTGAAACAGACATCAAGGCTTCTTTATCTCCACTGTATAGAGGTCTGCTCGTTTCTGTTTTAAAATGGGGATTTGCTGCCGAATTTCAGCCAGCTTCTTCAGGTCTATGTCTGAGTACAGGATTGTTTCTTCTGTGCCAGCTTTGGTTAGGACCTGCCCCCAAGGATCCACAACAGTGCTGTGTCCCCAAACCACATATGAGGCTTTGTCATCCCGAGCAGGAGAGGCTGTAGCCACGTACACCTGATTATCAACAGCCCGAGCTTGCTGAAGCAACTCCCAGTGGGTTGGTCCAGTGGTCAGATTGAAAAACCTTCACATTATCATCAAAAGATGTGTTTCCAGGCCAAGTCTAAATCCAGTCAATTTGACAATGAATATTATGGTTCACAGTTCAGTATTTTTGTTTGCTCTTCAGGTCTTGATTGAGATGTTACTCTTTTTATGTTTTTCTGTTTCGGGCTTGAACCCAGGCATTGTACATGGTATGTAAGCACTGTGCCACTGAACCTCACAGTCCACAATTTTTTTTCTGGACCTTATATTTTAGTGTTCCCTAGCTTGAGGCAGAAGTTTCACTCTGTCATTAGCTAATCATGATGTTTATTGACATTTTCCTCAAGTCTTTCTTTCACAAAGTTGCATGGTACATGAGTCAGGACTGTGTCTTATTGTTTATACTCAGTCACTTGCGCATATATATATATATGTATATATATATATATGTAATATGTATATATATATAAATTTGGACACAATTGGTTTAGTGAATGAGAGGATTTGCATTTACTTAATGTGTCTTTTGTTTGTTTTCAGTAGAGGGATATCATCTTTGATTGGTGTTGAAGAGGCTCTAGATAGCCTAAGAATGGCAAAGATGTCGCTAGCAGGCCTTGCTCCTCACCCCCATTCCCTCTGTCTTGCTAAAACCATTAGATTACATGCCTAAATCTAATCCCCAAGGTCCATTCCTTTATTTGGCCTCTTCCTCCTTCTGAGACTGACTACCAAGGTCCAGTTATAAAAGGACTGAAGTCCAACAAGCCCCTCCCCCATCTTTGGCCAACTTAATTAACATGCCCAATCAATCTTAACCAATTCATCCTGACACATGGTTTCCCCCCTTACCTTTATAAATTGTCGTTTGCCTACAGGCCATGTCTGTCTTCTCTCTATCTAGAAGTAGTTCTTTGTCCCTCTGGAACAAATAGCCCTCCCCTCCTCCTTGTTTCTTTCCTCCTTTCCCCCATTCTCTATCTCCTCAGTTTGTCTCTTAGTTTCTGCCCTTTGTTTCTCTGGGGCAAATAAATCTCCTTTGTGCTGAGAACTTGGTTTTGGTGTTTCTTGTGCCAAATCCTGGTCCCTTTGATGTCTAATTATTTGGCTTTGTATCTTCCCCTTCTTTCCCTCTCCTGTGTCCTTTATCCTAAGCCTCATTTCTTCCTTTCACCCTTTCTCAAATACTGGCAGTCTCCTGCATAACAACAATTGCTTTATACTATTTATTATATTCTTTTTTCTCTACTTGCTTTTGTTTCATATCCCCCTTCCCCAACAAATGTAGATAATTTTAAAGACCATTCTAAATCATGTTTAGCTTCATAGTGAATATAGAGGACAAATATTTTGTATAGAATAAGAGATATGGATACTTGACACATAGTAATGACCACATCTTGCTTTATTTTCTTCCTTAAATACATAAGAACACCAGAGTAAACATGTTTAGTGGTTCCTTTTCTATGTTTGTGTTGATGAAGAAAAGAATACCAAGGTTATCTGTAGTGCTTTCCTGTGTGTTGGTAGATGTGTCTGTTTCAGTACAAATCATGAAGACTTATGTGACAGTGGTGTGCTGGTAAATTGGCTGTCTGAGAAGAAAAGAAGCTATGATATATAGCATTTACCACTTTCATGTTACAAATAATACTTCTATCACATGGTTTCTTTTTCTTTTTCTTTTTTTCCCAGGATAACATTACTGAATACAGGGACAGGTAGAATTTGCACTTGTGAATTGGTCTCAGCACATCACTGTTATATGAGGGGTCACAGGCTTATAGAAAGGGGAGCTGGATAACTGATTGTAGCTTGTCCAGCATCTTGATTCCCTTTTCTGGAATCTACTCTCCCTATGACATACTTGTCAAATGACATATTATGATGGGGTGGGCCAAGGAATGGATTTCTTATAAAACTTGGATTTTGATTGATTTGAATGCTTTCATGACCAGAGGAAGTACAAACCTGGAGTAGATATAGTGGTCATATCCTTCCTATCAGCTTGGAAGAAACCCCCCTTGCAGCAAAAGGAGAATAGAAATCGAATATACAGATTAGAAAATGTCAGGCCTCTAAGCTGCCAAGCAGTGTTCCTGTCTTGGGTCAGTGAGACTCCTTAACTCCATTGGTTTAAGCAAGGTTCATGCTGTTTGAAGTTCATGATCGTAATGATATAAAGGATTTGGCTGAAAGTCCACAATCTACCCTGCCCTTCGCTCTCATGTTTGTACTGCTATCACTTCCCTAGAAATTAACCTTTGGGACCTTTATTGAAGGTTTACAATAGAGAATTATTTATCTCTGTCACAGTAATATTCTCCAGTAGGTGAGCTATTTTCCAAGCATCTTTCCTGGAGTTCCGACTTCCCTCCAAACCATTCCTGGAAGTGAAAGGGCAATCAGAGTCACAAAGGTCTAGACTTCAACTATAGCATCAGTACAGCAGCTCTGGGCTAACCTACTTAAAACATTTTTATTTCTTTTGTAATTGACATTTGTATAAATCTTGCCCTGGTGAGGCTTTAGGTCAAATCCTCAAGAGGCCATCTTGAGTCCAGGGTCCATAATAACACCCCTCTTGCTTCTGTTTTCCTCCCAGGCATAGGTCTTTATGATCTCCTCCAGTGTTCCTACAACTGCCACTTACAGAGGTGGCTCTTTGGAGAAGGATGGATTATCTAGAACATATAAATATGCAACTAGCTCATAAGACAAATACTATCAGAGTCTTAGTGGAGGGCAACTTAATGCCAAGAGAAGGAGCCCTAGTAGTGGAATTTCTTCCATGACCTAAAAGGCAGAGAAGTTATACATGGGGAATGTACTATGATTGGGGTGGAGTGCTTTTCTTTTGAGCCTTTGAAATTTATCACGTAGGTGACTAAGGGGAGTCTTAGAATTGTCTGGAGTCAAAGGTAGTGACAACTTCTCTTTAATCAGAGACCCATCTTGAAATAAACTGAAATCTACTGTCAATACATGGAAAGTTGCTTGTGCCACCAGCAGTAATATTTGCTTTTGGTTTTTACCAGAAAATATAAATGAGTGAAATGAATTAGGATATGTCTGAATTTTTGAAAAACTAAACCAAACCAAACCAACCAACCAATCAAACAGAAACAGCTCTTAACACTGTTCTCGAATATTTTTCTTATTTAGTATTTGAGTATGCTTACTCATAGGCCTTGCAGATATATATATATAGATATACATACATACATACATATATATATATGTATATCTATCTATCTATCTATCTATCTATCTATCTATCTATCTATATCTATATCTATCTATCTATCTATCTATCTATCTATCTATCTATCTATCTATCTATATATATATATATAGAGAGAGAGAGAGATCACACACCAAAGTCACAGCTATGTGTGATAAATAACAGAAAGACAAGTATGTGGCTTTGGAAAAACAAAACCTCAAAGTTCACAGTAAAACCAGAGGACATCCCAGAGCATGATCATTTATATGAATTGGTAAAGTGCCAGACCTCAGTGCAGAGAACAAGCAAAGTGACGTGGAGAACATTGGCTGTGTTCTAACATGCCCTAGGCCTCAAATGGAAGTCTGAGTGTATAAAATTTGGAAATTACCTTAAATCCCATGGGCTTTCCTACGGGCCTTCACAGTGTAATCACACAAAATAGGATTATGTAGTGAGTATTTTCATTTACAGAACGTGTTCACTTTAACCCTGAGAGTTTATTGAGTGTAACCCACTTAACAGAATATCAAACATATTTAGCTCTTTAAAGGTAATTATGGTAGGATACACAATAGCTTTGAAATGTACTGTATTCTTTCTCTTATTCTGTCTCGTTAGAATCATTTAGCAATGATATTTGTCTTTGATGTTAACTACTCTTACCCTTTCTATGTCAACTTCACTTTAATAAAAACATTTATTTCCAACAAATGTCTTTGCCTATCTTAATTTTATAGGTTACATATAATAACATCAGCTGTTAACTTGACACACCAGGGAAGAAGGCATTTTCTCAATTGCTGAATGACACAGGAGGATCTAGGCCACTGAGGTAGCATTATCCCTTCACTGGGCAGTGTAAGGAAGGTAGCTGAGCAGGCCAGTAAAAGAAAGCCAGGGAAGGCCAAAGGAGGGAGCCTGGTGGGGCAGTGTCCTCTGTGGTCTTGGCATCAGTTCCTGCTCCCAATTCCTGCTTGATTTTCTGCCCTGACCTCTTGCAAGGATGATCTGTGATGTAGAAAGTGCCATCCAAACAAATCTTTTTCTCCTCCACCTTAGTTTAGTCAGTGTCCTATCCTAGCTGCAGAACACAAAGTAGGAGATACTATTTCCTCAGTTATACATTTTTTATAAAGTCAAAGAGAATATCAACTAGTCTCTGGCCATGGTTCTTCCTCCTGTCTCTGAGATGGAACAGCTGAGTGGATGAACTGAATGGGGCGCTTACTGACATCTACTAAGTCTAACTTATGAAATGTAAAGACACACACATTGCGTTTGCTTTAATCTTCATAACACACTCTTATTTGAAGTAGTAGAATCCATCCATTCATCCATCCCTTAAAGGATGTTGTAAGCGGATTACTTACATGTCAAGACACATGGCATGTTCTTGTGTGATTTTAAAGACATTGGCACAGGTACCACCCAAAGGTCATGGAGACTCAGGAGCGACAGTTTGTATATGTGCTTACTGCACCATTTCCTAAAGCGTATCTAAGTATGAAGAACCCCTTTGGTTTTCTTCTTTTTCTTTGTGAAGGTAGGCTGGAAAAATCTAATTAGGAGGATTTGTAAACATGTCCCACCCACTTTGCCTATCCTCGAGAACTAAGTATCAGATCTTCTGGTCTTGACTGGCTTATAGATCAATAGTTTCTTCATTTAACAAATATTTACAAAAAGAACATGTAAATTAATTGTTACTTCTAATTCTGCTGTCATTGAAAGAGAGTGGATCTTGTAACAAATATTTACAAAAAGAACATGTAAATTAATTGTTACTTATAATTCTACTGTCATTGAAAGAAAGTGAAAAAACAAAGAAAAGTCAATTTCTCTAGAAAGGAAAGAGACACTGAAGGATGAAAATGCGTGCCAAACTTTACAACATCTTGGAGTGTTTACTAAGCTTCATCATGCTTAATGCAATATGCATTATTTGATTTCACTATGAAACTAATAGTATGATATATTTTTTTTTTGTAATGTAGGAAGCTATTCTATGGCATGTGAGTTTATTTCTTGTTAATGAATTACTGTTTGGACTGTTTTCAGATTGTCTCAGGACTCTGAGTCTTGTTTAAAGATGGTTATTGAAAAGAGATGAGAAGCACAGTCTCGGCTTTTAGCCGGCTTCACACGTGTAGATCTTGTGGGCAAGTTTTTCGACAAAAATGCCCAAATTCAAGGTGACACGTGTTGCCAAAAATCAGGAGAGGCATACACCTCTGGCCCAGCAGATTCTGGCTGGGGACTCAGTGCGCGCGGGGACCCGAGAAAAACGGCGGGGTCGAAGAGGAGGAAGAGTATGTGGGACCCGAGCTGAGCAGATGGATTTTGCAGCAAGTCTGGCAGCAGCAGGAGGAGCTCGAGACTGAACATGGGACTGGAGATCGGCCAGCAAAACCGCGAGAGCGCGCCGCCCGGCTGGGGCCGGGAGTGCCACAGGATGGATCAGATGAGGAAGATGAGGAATGGCCTACCTGGAGAAGGCAGCCAAAATGACTGGGGTGGACCACCAGGCAGAGGTGGTCGTGGATGATGAAGATGATGATGAAGATGAGCGTGCCATTGAAATGTTCATGAACAAGACCCCTCCTGTCAGGCACACCCTGGCCGACATCATTATGGAGAAGCTGACTGAGAAGCAGACCGAGGTGGAGACTGTCATGTCAGAGGTATCGGGCTTCCCTATGCCCCAACTGGATCCCCGGGTCCTGGAAGTCTACAGAGGAGTCCGGGAGGTATTATGTAAGTGCCGCAGTGGGAAACTGCCCAAGGCCTTTAAAATCATCCCTGCACTGTCCAACTGGGAGCAGATCCTCTACGTCACTGAGCCTGAGGCCTGGACTGCAGCCTCCATGTATCAAGCCACCAGGATCTTGCCTCTAACCTGAAGGAGCGCATGGCTCAGCGCTTCTACAACCTTGTCCTGCTTCCCCAAGTCCGAGACGACATCGCTGAATACAAACGACTCAACTTCCACCTCTACATGGCCCTCAAGAAGACCCTGTTCAAGCCAGGAGCCTGGTTCAAAGGAATCCTGATCCCGCTGTGTGAGTCCGGCACCTGTACTCTCCGAGAAGCTATCATCGTGGGTAGCATCCTCACCAAGTGCTCCATCTCTGTGCTTCACTCCAGTGCAGCCATGCTGAAGATAGCTGAGATGGAATACAGCGGTGCCAACAGCATCTTCCTGCGCCTGCTGCTGGATAAGAAGTATGCATTGCCCTACCGGGTGCTCGACGGTCTGGTCTTCCATTTTCTTGCCTTCCGGACGGAGATGTGTCAGCTGCCCGTGCTCTGGCACCAGTGCCTGCTGACACTAGCACATCGCTACAAGGCTGACCTGGCCACAGAGCAGAAGGAAGCCCTCCTGGAACTGCTTCGGCTGCAGCCCCATCCACAGCTGTCCCCTGAAATCAGACGTGAGCTTCAGAGTGCAGTCCCCAGAGATGTGGAAGATGTTGCTGTCACCATGGAATGAGAACAATCACCTCTGTTGGTCCAGGAGGCATGGGAGGACACCAGGACCCTGAGTGGTATAGTTAAAAGACATAGGTCAAGACACTTAAGGGTGACTATGGCATCCGTGGCTCCAGTCCTGGGCAAAGAGGACTGCATCTGGTGGCTTTCTTTGCCATTTTAGGCTTTGGTCCCTGCTCACTTCTGGAAGCTAACTGGAGTTACCCCAATTCAGCACCCCCACACCCCACCTGGCACTTGGTATAAGGGATGCTCTTTCCATATACTGTGAAAGCATACTGGGGTGCAGAGAAAACAAAGGCGGTGGTTTATTGCAAAAAAAAAAAAAAAGAAAAAAGAAAAGATGAATATTTGAAAAGTAAAATGTCAGCATAGTCTTGAACTCAGGATTATTATCTTTGAGGCCAGTGTTTTTAATGACTTCTCTGAGTAAATTGGAGAGGTTATCCAAATGTCTTATCAGAAACATCCCAGACTTGGCAGCTCCAAAGGCACTATTGCCACACATGATGGGGTCTAATGCTAACAGGAACAATAATGCGTTGTGGAGGTAGGATGCTATTCTAAGTTAAAATAATCCTCGGGGCTGGGGAGATAGCTCTGTGAATAAGTTGCTTATAGAGTAAGCATGAGGACCTGAGTTTGATTCTCAGAACCCGTGTAAAATAGTTAGGCATGGTGATTCACACTTACAATTTCAGTGTTTGGGAGACAGAGGCAGGTAGAGTCCCAGGACTCTTCAGCCAGCCTGTATAGCCTACTAGAAAAGCTCCTGGCCAGTAAGTAAGAGCAATAGGAGACAACCTTACAAAGAAAACGGAGCTGGCCCTTGAGAAGCAAAACCATTGTGGCCTTCACATGTGCATGCATACACATGTATAGCAAAAAATATCTAGTCAGTTAATGTTCTTATCGTTCATAAGAACTTTTGGGTGCTTCACTTTCAGTTGTAGCTTGTCACTTATCAAGTAATCAGTCTATAAAGAGTCACTGAATGGACATTGAATGACTATACAGTCTTATTAATTATTAATTTGGTCAATTAGAAATAAAGCAGATGTAACTTATTAGCCACAGGCGTAACTGGTAATTCATCAGGCAGAGCTTAACAAAGCATTTATTTAGCTCTTTGCACCTCCCTGTGTGACCCTCTCTTCGGCAGCATTGCCGTCTGTCTCCTCGCTGCTTGTTGGAAAGCATAGAAGAGTTAAATGAATTAAAATTTGCACTTTCACAAGGACCCCAGGAGATTCTCACATACAGTTTGAGAAGTACTGCTCCAAGGCACCTTAGAACTGAGGTAGATTACAAAATTTCCGGGAATGCCTTTGCCTTGCCTGAGCTTGCTTGCATTGCCAATTAGCTGAAAACACATGAGCTAGCAATTAACAAAGGCAGAAAGAGTTCTGTTCCAAGCTGGTGGTATCCACAGAAAGGAGTGTAGAGAGGAAAGCACAATCATAGCCAATTAGGTCTACTGGTAAAGTTCTGCTTTCTGATATTTCAAATTTTTACTTCCATCACCTGCCATAAACTCCTGCAGCCCTAGGGGGCAATGTGGTATGGTAAAAACATTCTGTACCAGGTCCCCGGTGATCTTTGTGGTCCTTTGACCTTGACAAATCAATTACAATTCCTTTGAGCCTCAGAATTTTGAGAATTAGGAAAGCAGTGTTGTTGTAAGCAAAATAAGTCTCATGCCTAGCTCACATTGGGGACTCTGTTTCTCTCCTTGTTGTCTTCCCCATGTCTAATTTATGGAATGAAGATCGCTTCCTGCTTTTCAAAGGCTGCTCCATCAGAAGGATGATGTCATCTATAGCTGGATTGATAGGGTACAGCTTGCATGCAGCTTCTCTGTACTTCTGAAGGGAAGGGAGACTTCTAACTACTGTCCTTACAGTGGTCTCAGAAAAGCTTTAGCCTCTGGATTTTCTTAACAGCCCTGGTGGTAGTAAGCTATATTGGTGGTAAGACTTGACATTCATAGGTGTAACCAGAAGCAGAAGGCACACATTAGAGTTTGCAAAAAAAAATTGCTGAGGCCCAGAATTCACCCTAAAACTAGATAAATAGACTCTCTAGGGTTAGAAAGGTGTTTAACAAAGCAACTCACGTGACCTTAGGTGAGGTGTTAGTTTAAGAATCCCATAAACTGTGTGTTATAAACTTAGTACCACTATGAAACATTCATTAATGGGTTTAGTACTTAGTGTAAGTACCATACTTTGGCCCCAGAGGCTATAGCTCCTCCATAAGCAAATTCATGTGGTTTTTGTGGCTTCTGAGAGTGTGATAGGTACGAAATATATATGCTGAGTCTGAATGTATCTGATATGCATTAAAAAAATTCTCAACATTCCGTGAGATCAATGAGACCTTGGTGGTCTCATTTCATGCACTCTAGAACATTCGAAAGACTGTGACATAAAGGGTTTTTTCCCCTTAGAAATTCACAGGCATTCCTAGTTCATATTTTTGTGATAGAGCAATCATTTGCCCTCAACTAATGTTAGACAAAGGAGAGGATATTCGTTCATTTACCCAATATTTGTATATTTTCTTGATTTTTTGAAAGCTTTTCAAAGTTTTGGTTTTCCTTTTTTTCTGTTTATAAGAATGATCAGTGAAGACACTTTGGAACAGCTAGAAATAACTTAATGTCCTTCAAAACCAGTGGTTTCCAAACTGTGGGTCATGACCTTACTGAGGTTAAATGACCTTTTTGTAAGAGTTGCATATCAGGCATTCTGCTTATCAAATATTTACATTATGATTCATAGCAATAGCAAAATTATGGTTATGAAGTAGCAATGAAATAATTTTATGGTTGGGGGTCTTCACAACAGGAGGAACTGTATTGAAGTGGTGCAGCATTAGGAAGGTTGAGAACTACTGCTCTCAAGTGTACACATTTGAGAAGCAATGAAGACATTTGAATTCATGCATAGTTATTGAGGATAATGAGTCATTTCTCCCCAGGATGAAATAGGATTATACTAGCTACTCTTCCCTCTTCTCCCTTTCCCCTTCCTTCTTTCCCTTATCTTTGTCTTTCTTTCCCTTCCCTCCCCTCTCTCTCTTTTTTGTCTTTCTTTAAAAATATTATGTGTATTGACTACATGTAAGTCTGTGTGCTACATGCATACCTGATGCCCAAGGCAAGAATAGGGCATTGAGTCGTCTGAAACTGGAGTTCTAGATGACTGTAAGATGTTACATGGGTACTGAGAATCAAACCCAGGACCGCTAGAAGAACAGTCAATATTTATAACCACTAAGACATCTCTCCAACTCTCTTGTTTTTGTTGAGAAAAGGTTGTATGTATCCCAGGTTAGCCTCAAATATGCTATGTAATTTGGGTTAGCCTCTAACTCCTGCTCCTGTCTTTATCTCTTAGATGTTGGGATTAGGTAAGAAGTTAGCTAGTGCTGGGCAGTGGCAGTGCACACCTTTAATCCCAGCACTTGAGAGGCAGAGGCAGGTGGATTTCTGAGTTCAAGGCCAGCCTGGTCTACAGAGGGAATTTCAGGACAGCCTGGACTACACAGAGAAACCCTGTCTCGAAAAAAAAAAGTAAAAAAGTTAGCTGGATTTTATATTATAGGTGGAATTATTATGTTAAATAACTTTGCTACACACAAACTGTCAAAATGTTATCAGGAAACTAGAATGAACTTTGACAAGTGCTTTCTGCATCATTTTAGATTATCGTGTGTTTTTATATTTCCTTTTATTAATTGAGCTTTATTCAGGGCTGAGATTGAATGCAAGGAACTCATACATGCTAATTATGTGTTCTACTACTGACTACATTCCTGGTCTAAGGCTGTGTATATGAAACCAGTTTTGCATATCATGGATAATTCCACTCAATTATAATGTTTAACCTTATTGGGTGTGTTGTCATGTTGTTTGCTAGTATTTTATTGAAGGTTATCTATCATCTTTCTATCTATTACTTGCAATTTCTTTGTCTGGCTTAGGTATGCTGGCCTTGTAAAATATTTCTGGGATATTCCCTCTAACTAATTGTTTAGAAAGAGAATAGATATCTTCACTAATTCTCTTTTGATTGTTTGCTGGTAGAACTCGTTTATGTACTGCGTATTCTTTTGGTGGAAAGTTTTGTTGCTTTGTTTTTTTTTTAAATAATTTATTTTTTCTCAAATCATAATTCATTCACACAGGGGTTATAAACACAGAAAGGCAGGATGTGGGGAAGGGAATAACACTGGAGTGTGGGTGTTTAGGGGGAATACAGATATATTTCAGAACCGAGTATCAGCTGGGTGAAGATTCAGGGGGCAAGTCACTATGACTCTGCTATGATTCAGTTGTCCTTATCAAAGTTGGTATTGTCTGCCAAGGCTACCTATTTACAAGGTCTATGACTACTCAGGCTTGTAAATTTCCACAAAAGCTGCCTGTTTACATTAGCTTATAGCCATCTGTTTCAGTGTTTTTCCACTGAGACCCAAGACTTGGTGTTAGTATACATGTATGTCAGGCCTATTGCTGATTTTAGGCCTATGGCTAATTTTAGGCCTTCAGTGTGTAAGCAGGGCTGCCCCTGACATTTGATTTTTGTTTCATTTTTTTTCAAGACAGAAATTCTCTGTGTAGACCTGACAGTTCTAGGACTCACACCGGAACTCGCTCTGTAGACCAGGCTGGCCTGAAACTCACAGGGACCTACCTGTCTCTGTGTCCCAATTGCTGGGATTAAAGACATGCACTACCACTGTGTGGCTTGGAAAGTTTCTAATTACTTCTTTAATTTTCTCTTTATTTGTCCATTTGAGCTTTTATCATTTGAGCTTATTTTTCTATGAATTTATTTATTTGTTCAATTTATTGACATATAATTATTCATAATCATTCTGTAATGATTCTCCTTTATTTTACATGTCAGAAACCTAAGTTATAATTTCTATTTTCATTTATGATTCTATCTGAACTTTCTCTGTATTTTTCTTCATCTGAGGTTTGTTAATTGTGTTTATGATTTTGAGGAGACACCTCTTAGTTTTATTGATTTTTGTTTCTACTCTTCCTGTTTCTTATTTCTAATCTGATCTTTATATTCTTCCTCATGGGCTTCGTCTGTTCCATTTAATAGCCCCTGGAGGCACATTTTTGGGTTATTAATTTTAAAAGTTTCCATTTTAATTTAGGCCACTTATTATGAATACATCAGTTTGAACTCTTTTTTCTTACTGATTTAATTATAGATATTTCTCGATTTTAATTTTATTTGTGTGGAATACCTTTATCTGTCCTTTAATTTCCAGTCTATATGTGTCATAAGAGTTAGCTTCTTCTATAGGCAGCATATGATTGAGTCTGTCTCTAATCTATTCACCTACCCTGTTTTTTATTACAGAGTTTAATTCTTTCCAACTGAAGTTATTCTTCACACATAAGGACTTACCCCCACCATTGTGTTGTTTTTTGGTTGTTTTATAGATATACTATTATCCTGACTCCCCCCCGCCCCATAATTTGGCTTATTAACAAATTAGTTCTACATTCAGAATATACCTTGAATTTGTTTACATTATTTCTGTTAACACTTTGACAATCCTTGTTTTACAATAAACATTACTTTCGATCTTAAATTAGAACTAATTGTATCCATGCTTGGTCTGTTCATTAGTCATCATTACTTGAGAGTGCTAACTGCCTGCTCTGTGGCACAGAACTGCAGTGAGAGAAATCTGCTTCTCTTCTGTTATTCTACTAGTAAATGGTGCTCAATGTAAGATGTCTGATAATGTACTAAAATGATCATAATTATTTGATGACTTGGTTGAGTGTCTTACAGAGAGACTAAAGTTAATGTCTTTAGTCTGAGAAAGCATTCATGTCAATAATTCTCTTAGGTCAAGCCACTGAAGCACTATGGTTTTACTTTTGTTTCTTTTTACCATCATTCACTCAATGTGGATAACTTTTTAATCTGAGACATTCCTTCTGAGAATTTTCTTTCTTAGAGGTTGTCCCTTTTTCAGAAATTTCTTCAGGGTTTCTCTTGGCAGCAAGCACTCTCAAGTTTATTGAAATAGTTTTCTCATTTTTTCCAATCATTTTATTTGTTTTTTTTCTATCATTTAGGTAATATGATTTGATTTTCCTCCAGCTCCCATTATGACTGTTGAAGTTGTTTTTGACTCTTTTTGTAGTTTCTTCTTATGTAAGTTGTCTTTTCTTTTTCAGTGTTGGTTAGCCCCATTCCCTCTGGTAGTCTGAAGTTGCACTGTGGTTTTTTTTTTTTAATCTCTCTTGTTTTTGCTTAATATATGTCATTTCTGAATTAGCTTCTTGAGTTAGTCTTATCAATTTGAGAAAATATCAGTCATTTTCTCTTTTAATATTGCTTCTATTTTCTTGATTTTATCTTTCAAATGTGAAAATCTGCACTTTCTACCTCTGGTTTGTGTTAAATTGTAAGCAACTTCTTCAAATGACTGTATTCACTCATCAAATTATTTATATATACTTATCATCTGCTGTTTAATTGCACTTTAATTTTTCATTTTGTTAGCATTTTATCTCTAGAAGTAAAGATTTGTGTTATGTTAGGAGTTTGAACATTTCTGTGATGACTCATTCTACTGGCAAACTTTAAACATGTCTTTTATTATTTTGAAGCACACTTAATTTTAACGAGCTTACTGCTCTGTGAGCCTGTGTTTGTTAGTTTGTTCTCAATTTCTGCTCATTTGTTTGTTCTCAATTTTTGTCTCCTTGGACGCCGCATGTCTAATATTAACAGTGAATTTTATTCTCTGCAAATCTTTTCCAGAAACTTTTTGAGGTGTGTGAAGCAACTTCCTTCTTGTAGGGAGGAACATATTTTCTTTGGACATGCATTAGAAGATATTCCTAACTAAAGTTTAGTTTCTAGTCAATGTTAGCTTAGGTTTTCTATACCTGGTGTGAGGTTTGATTGTAAATACCTGTGGATGGGAATTCCCTGAGATAAGCTTGTTCTCTTCTCTTTCTGTAGCAGCCTTTTCTTTTTCTTACCTATGAAGGTCCAAACTTACTCTGTCTCTGATCTAAATTTTGCTATTTTTTCAGTTGTTTATCTTATTCCTGTAGCACTAGCGATTAAATCTGAGCAGACTAGGCAAACATTCTACTATTGCACTAGATCTTTCCTGTAGAATTTCAGACTTTGCAAATCCCAGGCTCTATTTCCTATTTCTTACAATGCTGGCACCCATTACAACTCATGATCAGAAGCTCAAGCACTCCTGGCATTCCTTTGCTTTTAGAATTTGACTACTTTTCTGAACATGTGTGTTTCTATTTTCTTTCAGGCCCATGCAAATTCCTTAACGTGCCAGTCAGTTCAGCCATGAAGTAAAGATGCCAAATTAAAAGAAAAATAAATATTATTTATACACAGTCTGTTCTAAAAGAAGGTTCTAGAAATCTAGTTTGGCATTTATGGAAATGGCCTATTTACAAAATTATTTCATTTAACTTAAACATTCTTTCAAATAAAACAATAGTACCTAACATTTTTTTTTTTATGTAACACATTTATTTGCTTACAGTTCTGAAAATGGCAGGACTAAGATAAGCTGCTAGCAGTTCTGGACTTGCTTTCCTTGTTTGGACTTGGAGAATGTATCCATATGGGGTCTTCCCTCATATGAGTACATTTCTTGTTTCCCTGTATGTGTCCAATTTTTCTGTTTATGAGGACAGCAGTCACACTGAACTGTGGCCCACTGTTATGCTCTGGTTTAAACCTCTTTCTAAATGCGAGCACATTCTGAGGTATTGGGAGTAGTATATTAATGTTCTGTTTGGGAAGAAGGCACAATTTAGCTTCCAAGTAGGCATCAAGCTAAGCATTTAACAGAGATAAAATAATGTACGCTATTAATATACACATTTTACACATGTGAAGTTTAAGGCAAAAGAAGTTAGGTATGTTTAATCATTGCTCTGTGGTTTTTGGTTGAGACAGTGTTTAATATATATCCCAGGTTGACCACATGCTCAGTAAGTAGTCAAGGGTGACCTTGAACTTCTGATCTTCCTGTGTCCCAAGTGCCAGAATTACAGGTGTATTGTATTATGTTCAGTTTTGTGCAGTTCTGGGGATGAGGCCCCGAGTTCTATGCTAGCAAGCACTTTCTCAACTGTGCTACATTCCTAGCCCCAGATACTACTTTTCTTATTAGTTTAAAGGTTTTTTGTTATGATTTCCTATTTTTATACAAGCTATTGAGATCACACATACCCCCATTACTTTCTCATCCCTTCTTCCTAACTAGTCCCACTCCTACTTTCTTTTCTTTTTCTCTGCAGGGTTCCATTTTTTTTCTCAAGACAGGGTTTTTCTGTGTAGCCCTGGCTGTCCTGGAACTCACTCTGTAGACCAGGCTAGCCTCGAACTCAGAAATCTGCCTGCCTCTGTCTCCCAAGTGCTGGGATTAAAGGCTTTATTATACTTTTAAAAAATTTTTATTTTATTTTTTCCCAATCTGCTTTTATATAATTTTAATTTCATGCAAGTATTAAGGTCAGTTCTAGGTTGAGGAACTAGCAATACAATAGATGCAAATAGTGAAGGTACAATCAAGACAATAAACACAAATAGTCAAAGAACAAGCAAGGCAATAAACAAAGTCCCAGGATCACTCCTGTGATCACTGTTTCTAAGGGCTTATCAGGATGAGGAAAATATCTGAGCCTACTTCCTTGTTCTAGCCCAAAGTCATTTTTATGCCTTAAGTCTACTTTGTTCTAGCCTAAGATTTAGATTCCTGCCTGAAATTACTTCTTTGTTCTAGAAGTCAGATTCTTGCCTGAAGCCCATTTCCTTGTCCTTTGTCAATGTCAGATTCCTGCCAAGAAGTCACAAAAGCTCTTCACATTTCAGAATACCCAAGATACAACTCAAACCTCATGAAGCTCAGGAAGAAGGAAAACAGAAGTGGGGATGCTTCAGTCCTTCTTAGAAGGAGTAACAAAATATCCACCGGAGGAAATACAGAGACTGAAGAAGGGGCTGTCCGGAGACTGCCCCACATGGGGATCCAATCCATGTGTAGTCACCAAATACAGACACTTCTGTGGAAGTGCATGCTGACAGGAGCTTGATATAGCTGTCTCCTGAGAGGCTATGCCAGAGTCTGACATATACAGAGGCCAATGCTCTCAGCTAACCATTGAACTGATCATGGGGTCCCCAGTGGAGGAGTTGGAGAGAGGACTGAAGGAGCTGAAGGGGTTTGTGGGCCCCATGGGGAGAGTGACAATACCAACCAACCAAAACTCCCAGGGTCTAAACAGCCAGCCTGGAAACACACATGGAGAGGCCCATGTCTCCAGCTGTATATGTAGTGGTGGGTGGTCTTGTCGGGTTTCAGTGGGAGAGGAGGGCCTTGATCCTATAAAGGCTCGATGCTCCAGAGTGAGGGTGGGGAGGCAGGAGTGAGTGAGTGGGTGGACACTCTCATAGAAGCAGGAGGAAGGGGCATGGAATAGGGGGTTTGGCGGAGAATGGGGAAATGGGATAACATCTGAAATGTAAATAAATAAAATATTCAATTAAAAAAGAAATGCTGAAAAACCAAGCTTTTAATTTGTAACTGATAACCAACCTGGAGCTCATGGCTTACAATTACTTAAAACTGTTCTTTTCTAGATACTGCTAATTCTCAAATTTTGCAATTACTTATGCAAATACAACTCAATTTAAGAGAACTTTGCTAGGCTTTGTTGTCATGGGAATACTTTTATTCCTGCCCATCATGTTAAAGCTTGTCTTTAACATCATCAACATGTTGGTGGCCAAAGTACATGACTTGAAACTGAAAATGGACCCTCAGACAGAGTTATTAATTTAATAGGATGGCAAACCAAGATTCTGCATAGAGCCTTACCAACCTAAGACAGAAGTGTATTGATTTGGATAATGCATATTCTGCCTCCCTGCCCTCGCATTCTCATACATTAGGGCATCAAACCTTCCCAGGACCAAGGGCCTCTCCTCCCAGATTTTTTTTTCTCAATAGAGGTTCTATCTTCTCAGATAACTCTAGCTTGTATCAAGTTGGCATAAAACTAGGCAGCACAGTAAAGCAACTTAAACAACATCTAAGACAATAACCTGAAAATAACCTTTATTAGCATCATCAAGGAACTCAAGAAGAACATGAATCAATGCAAAATGGGAGTCTAAGAAAACATAAAGAGTTGAGAAAATGAGAAAAACAATTCGGGATATGAATAAAGAATTCAATAATGGGTTAGAAATTCTGAAGAAAACATAAACTGAAATAAATTTGAAATAAAAAAATAGTAAGTCAAACTTAATGAGCATAGCAACCCAGTTTGCTATGTAAAATGTTTTTCTTAATTTTAGCAATGGGAAAACTGAGATTTAAAGTACTTTATAACTTTACCAGTCTCTCCTGCTGGACGATTTGGAGCTAGAGTGATCTGACTACATTGAAGGTTTCTTTTTGTCTGTTTGTTTGTTATTTGTCTATTTTTTCTTCACTTTTTATAGTAAATACTCCAGAGATAAAGAAATGCTAAAATGTTAATATAATTAATATCCACAGATAGCAGTTGGCTGTTGTAAGCATTTGGTCTTAGGTGTTTGCTCTCTTGATGTTTTTTGCAGGTACTCAAGGAAAAGTTTTTAGATACGAGAACTTCCATCTCAAACTGAGACTTCAGTCACAAAGTAGGCTTACAGCTGTCTTCAAAGTGATCCCTTTGGAGATTTTTAAAAATTATTTTCCTGGAAAAAGGGGGAAATTCTTTGAGAGGAGGGACTCTTTTATCTTGGAAATCCAAGGTTTCATGTAGTGCTTGGTGTATAGTCGGTGAATCAATGAATTCTTTGTTGACTTAGAAGAACCTAAGTTAACGAGAAGGGAGGTAATAGTTATCCAGGATAAGAAATGTGCTTGATGTAGATGGCAAGAGAAAGGGACATGTGTAAGGACAGATAATTATTCTTCTTTGAGAATCCTAGTAGATCATTTTAATCTGATAAGAAATGGAAATTATGATGTAAATCTAAATGCATAAACATTTATTCTATTGATTGATTTCCCATTTGCTTCTCTCTGGAGTCTGGACTGTCTCCTTTTTGTGTGTTTAGTCAATTATATGGTTCCTGGGAAAATGGAATGGGTTGATGAATTCTACTGTACTATTTATAATCAGTGTAAATTCCAATTGTTATTTGTCACCAATCCTGCTGCTGATGCCAATCTTCATGATAATGTTACTCCTACTGAAACAGCTACTATTATTGTCAGGAGGGCTTGCCTGTAAGAGAAGACCAGAGCCAAGCAGGGAATATCATCCCAATTTTATGGAAAAGATTTGAAATGAATCCAAACTTGAATTCAGGTCTTCTGTCTGAAAATTCAGTGTTCTGTATCGCATGTTTGCTCTTAATCAGTATCTATAGAGCCCATGCTTTCTGCAGGCACTGTTGTGGACATCAGAATTGCCAAGAAACTAGACAGCAGAATCCTCATGTTACTAAAAGCTATTAGCTGCTTTTTAAAGCTTTCTATTACAATCATGCAGATCTTTTTGGGTAGAACTTATATCTAAATATTTATAGATATTGCCAATGAAACTAAGTATTCATTAAGTATGTTTTATATGTGTCAATATGTTCATCTCTGCATCTACTGCTGTGAGTTATGTCTAAATCCACACCCACTTTTTCCTATGCTTGACCACATGCAGGAAAGCAAACAGTAAGAAAGTGAACAGGGAAAGTCAGATTCTAAATCTTGGTGCCACTTGGTGCCTACTGTATAATTTGATTGTTTCACTAACCAGACTTTTATGCGATTTGCATCTTTTCTCTCATCAGACCAGCTACTAGAAGCATTTTCATGCCAAAGCATGTGTAATATTTGCATATTTGCAGGCAGAAGAATCAAAGAGCTTGGGACTGATTAGCGTTAAAAGATCACTTTTGTTCTTCCCGAGTCTATTACTGTTTGCATTACCGCTCTGTCTAGAAACTTGCAGGTACGTCAAAGGCTACTAGACCACTCTACTCTGTTCATCGAATTGACATTCCAGTTTCAAAAGAAAATCAAACATTAATTTTGGAATGAGATATTGGTCATATAATCTTGTAATGGCCTTGTACTTTGGCTCAACACACTTTTGAAGACAGACGGTTTTGTTTTGATACTCATTCTTAGAGAGGCATCTTTTTCCTTTCTGCTACTCAGTAATAGCTTATCTGATGTTTACCCCCTTATCATCATCCCATCCACACATCTCATTCACAGTATAGAGGAATATATTTTATTTTCAGGCATCAAATAGGGAAACATGAAACAACTCCTGGAAATCAACTGCAAATTGATATTTTCACTTTATGCAATGTTCAACCCTTTGGTAATAACCACCTCTATGTAATCTCTGGACTCTGTGAGGCAAAGTACTTTCCTGGTAAAAGACATTGTGAATAACAAAAATGTAATGTTCAAAGGGATGTGATAATGTCTATAATCCTCTGTATTATAGGCCTCACACTTGTTAGATGAATATCAAATATGATTGTAGCAAGAAACACTTTGTTAATAATATTTGAAGTCAAACTTAGACCTTAGGTATATAAGAATAACAATGACACAGACCACAAGGTACTGAGCAAACTTGCCAGGCAGTAAAATGGCAAAAAAAAAAAAGAGGGGACAAGAAGAACACTTTTTATTTTGGTTTTATTCTTGGAGAGACTTTTAGAACCCATGGAAAGGAAGAATAATTACATGTTCCTTGTGGGATGTATTGAATGGTTTTGGGTCCTAGGTTACCACTTAACAGAGTCAGACCAGCCCACAGTTCTGCTAGTTTTTTCCTGTGAAAAGTATTTGAGATATGATGTAAGTAATATCAAGCCTTTGACTCTTATTGAATGTGGATGAAGGAGGATACTAGGGTCATGTGCAGGAGAACACATAAGGAAGTCACTTTATTCAGTGATAGGTATCATACGGTTACTTTAAAGATGTGCATACCTGCAGGAACTTTGCTGCAGTGTAACATAGGCCACATACGTAGTATCTCACACACATATAATTGTACATGTGTGTACCTACTGGGTACATATCAGACAGCTTAAGAGGTATCTTATAGAAGGGCCTGGTGGTTCTCCTGGGTACAGCCACAGGACAAGTCCCATAGTACTGCTGTAGGTGCTCCCAACATTGCCTACCCTGGACATTCACTACATCTCAGCCATTTGTTCTCCTTGAAAGAGTTCTCTTCCCCACTCCAAGTTCTCCTATAACATGGCTTCCCAACAGTGCCACAGAGGATTCATAGACACTCCTATTGCATCTTTGAAGGTCTTGGGGTATGATATTGTGTATCTGGAATCTCATAGCAACAAGACAGCTTCTCTTCTCTTATGTACTCACTTTCTCCAAAGGTACCCAGGATAACCTCATCCTTCTAGATACCAAAGGGTGCAGGCCATGAAATGAGGCACTCTTTACCGCCTGTCTACAGACTATTAGAAATTCAGGGTGAAACAACTTAGAAGGAAACATATAACACCATCTTGTTGAAAGTAACAAAAGCTTCATGCTCATTGATAGCATCTTGTACTTTCTTGGTTGCTTTCTCTGATTCAGAAGAAAATAGATTGGAAGTTTGTTTCTTGTATACACCCACAACCTTTTAGACTGTAAGCTTCCAGAGACCAAGAATAAGATTTTAAATCCTCTGCTATTTATATTTTATAATATTCATAATATCTAATTATATTAAACCAAAGATAATCATGAACAGATAAAAATTGACTGGGCAAAGGAGCAAATTTGCTTATCTATGTCTTAATTTGAGTAACTTCTTTAATATTGTGACTTGGATTTCCAACCAGGAGGGTCTGTGCTTCTTGGAGAGCTGTAGCCTAATCACACTTACAGACCTGCTTAGGATGTATGGATCACTCTTCCTTCTAGTCCCACTTAACCTGTGGGGGCCTGGATGTCTCTATCTGCTGTGGAACACAGGATGCAGGCATGGAGGCTGTGCTGGTCTGAGGAGAACATAGCACTACAGTGACTCCTAGCATGTCCTGAGAGATCCCTTTTTCTTCCTGTACACAGAGATGCCAGTGGTGATTCAGTGATGTTTCTCATTTGACAAAGCAATAGAATCAGCTCTTCCTTAGGTCAATTCTAACTCCACTTTCCATGTTTGTATTAAAAGGTTAATTGCTTTTCACCTCTGAATCCCCAGCCTGGCTTCCCTGAGAAAGAAAAGCTGCCTCAACCAGAGCTGATTTGTACTGTAGTATCATCTGCTGCATCAGGTACACAGAATCTCTTTATCTGCAGCCAAGTGCACATTCCCATTTGAGAGACAGTTGCTGTTGGCAGCCAGCAGTGGCTGGCTGGATAACTGCTTGGTTCTAAAACCCTTGAAGACGTTACTCAGTCTTTCTATTTACTGTGGACTGGTGGAGAGCTGTACCTTATTTTCAAGGGCAGCCTTTAATGAGCACCCAGTGGCTTTTGATGTTTCCCTACCACAGACTGTGGGTAAAGGCAATGCTAGGAATCAGACGTTTTCATCTGTGGAAGTATTTTGTATTGAACCCTGTCAAAAATAACACTGCCTTTGGGACATAGAAAATCCAATTTGACAAGAATGCTCCTGCTTTTATTTTTCCTTCCTCTTGAAAGCATTCTATCAGTGAGGGTGTAGTCTTTAGACTTCAGCCATGTCTCACTTGGAAAGTAATTTTGGTTGTGGCTTTTTGCAGTTTAGTGATGACTTGAATAACTATGGTCCTGGTCTAAAATGACCCAAATTAGAAAGTATAAAGGTTAGAGAGGAGAGAGGGGAGCAGTCACTCATCTGCTTTCCTTGGGAATAGTTAACACAGGAATAGGGCTTTCATGAGCATTTGGTATCCCCAACTCCTTCTCTCCCAAAGCTTCCTGGGTAGAAGAAGAGGGATTTGGGACTGGAGGTGAGAATGTAATGTTTACAAGCCCTGCAATTCTAACTCTTTGAATTGGAAATAAGTGTTCAACAGAATACTTTCTAGACATATGAACTCTCATCCTGGGTTTGCAAACCATCATTCCTGTCACTTCTTCATTAGATCACCCAACGTGTATTTAAGTATCTACTGTATTGCAGGCCCACCTATGAATAAGGCTTTGATTTGATCTTTAAGGCCTATAGTTTAGTAGAAGAAAAGAGACAAGCGAGTAAACAAACATAAAATGCAATTAGAAGAACTAAAACTTATGTACAGATACAATATTAGCACAGGGCTTTGTTTCTTACCTATTTTCTCTATTACCACCCCTTAAAGGAGATTAGTCTTCTTTTATGTAATTAAACCCTTTATTTGAAATGTAATCATTATATATGGTGTTATGTATTATAT
Organism: Grammomys surdaster; assembly: GCF_004785775.1. Classification (NCBI taxonomy): domain Eukaryota; kingdom Metazoa; phylum Chordata; class Mammalia; order Rodentia; family Muridae; genus Grammomys; species Grammomys surdaster. The sequence continues at coordinate 4,224,678 of NW_021620995.1, forward strand.
ATCTGTTTCCGTATGAAGACAATAACTCCTTGCCTTTTGCTTATTGGTTAAGTTTCTTTATTGATAATTTTATGCAGTATGTAGTGCATTTTGTTTGCTCTCTTTAACCTTCTCTTATCTCCCTTCCAACATTGTCATCCCCTCCTCTTGTCTGCAAGTCTCATTCATACATTCATGTCTTTCTGAAGTTCTCTCTCTCTCTCTCTCTCTCTCTCTCTCTCCCTCCCTGTGACTCACTGATTTTATCCAGGTCTGTCTTTGTCACCACCCATTTAGAAATGTCCACTGGAACCTGGCAGACCCCCTGTACTTCCCCTAGCTTCTGTTAGTAACAAGCAGTTCAGCATTAAGAGGTAATGGCCCACAATTGACTCTTAACAAGCCCAATTTTGTTCAGGGCTTGTTAAGACGTCAAAACGTTTTCTGCTATGAGCTCATGACTGCAAAGCTATGTCAAAGTCAGAAGATAGCATTCTGCAGCCATTCTCTCTAACTTTCATTTCTTAAATTCTTTCAATTCACTCTTCTATGATTTTCCCCAAGCCTTAGAGGTGGTGGTATAAATGACTGAATTTGTAATGAGAAAATAGCTGTCTGCAGACAAGGAAGAGAATCGGGGCCTTGTACTGAATCCACAGGCTCCTACGTTTTTCAGTTCTTCAGTTTCCAGACTATGGGGGAAAAAAGAAATCCTATTGCTTATAAGTACCCAATTCCTAGTATTCTGGTATAGTACTGCAAATACCCGATACCGAATTACATCACTTCAATGGAAAACATAGGTTCTACAGGAGGAAGCAGTTGTTTTTCAACTGAGAAAACCCTAATAAGACATAATAGAAGTGACATGTGTTACATAGGTACTAAAGATTGAGTAGCATCCTCAGAGCTAGGAAGAGAGATAGCTATATATGAGTACAGAATGATAAGTGGAAAAGTGGCAAGCTATCAAAGGGAGAGTTTATCTTATGACATGCAGAAATAAAGCTTTCAGATTGAGGCCTCTGTGGGCTAAAGCACTCATTGCTAAGCCCCATGACCTGAATTTGTCTCTGAAACTCACAAGGTAGAAGAAGAGTACATATTCCTACAAGTTATCCCCCAGACTCCTATGCTTGTACTGAGGTATGAACACACACACACACACACACACACACACACACACACACACACACTAAATAATATATGTAAGAAAATTATCATAGACTAGGTAATTTTTCTTTTACATTAGCCAGAATTGACTAAGACAACAGGATATTGAGCCTGTGCTGTTAGTGGCAAGAACGTAACAACCCCCTTGAAAGACTTTGTGGTATTTTTTTCCTGAAGGTTGGAGAAGAGAGAGGAAGCCCTGGAGTAGAAATAAACTCTCTGAATTCAGGAGGAAGTAACAGGAGCTCAGGGACCCTGATCAGAACCCAATGGGAATAATGGCAATTTAATGAGGATAATGGGCAGAGTCAGTGGTCAAGTGGGCAGATAGGACAAAATGGCCATGGTGAGTATTTTAAAGTGTACTGATAAAGTAGTCATCTGAATAGTTTGATGTACTGATATTTTTGATGTTGGCTGATTGGTCATGGTGTCTTTTGAATGGAAATAAATGGGCAGTACGTGGTATGAATGAACCAAGAACTCCCAGAGCTTTTCTTTCTTTCTTTCTTTCTTTCTTTCTTTCTTTCTTTCTTTCTTTCTTTCTTTCTTCCTTCCTTCCTTCCTTCCTTCCTTTCTTTCTTTCTTTCTTTTTTGTTGTTGTTGCAAATCAGATAAAAAGCGTATTCCTGCTTCTGCTTCTTTGTTTTTTATTTACCTTTTTTATTGTATGTTTTATTTACATTTCATATGTTATCCCCTTACCCCATCCCCCACCCACCCAGGAACCCCCTATCCCCTTACCCCTCCTCCTGCTTCTCTGCAGATGTACCCCTACCTACTCCCCCACTCCCACCTCCCCACTCTCAAATTCCCACCACCTGGGGTGTCCAGCCTTCATGAGACCAAGGATCTCTTCTCCCACCTATGCCCAGCAGGGCCCTCCATCCTTGCATATACAGCTGAAGCCATGGATCCCTCCCTAAGTGCTCCCAGGCTGGTGGTTTAGACCCTGGGAGCTCTCTCCCAGAGCTTTTAGTTATTGTAGTTACTACAAAGTTGAGTTGTAGTCTGGTACAGTTATGATAGGGTTTGAGTTCATCCTCCAAGAGCTTTTGTTGGAAATCTGGTTGGCACTCGAGAGGTGGTGACAAATTCAAGAGGAGGAACCCAGTGGGAAGTTGGAAGATTGTTTCTCCTTGTGCTGTTTGGCTTCTTGTGTGAAGCTGAAATGATGTCCCAGATTGAGCTAGTTCACAGGAATAGAGCCTCTTACATAGAAGGGAGCATGGAATCCTTGGAGCAAGAGTTCTGCTACCCAGCCACAAAGGATACGACAAGCCTTTCTTCTTTCCTTACAGAAACATCAAAGTGTGGGTGCTTCAGTCCTTCTTATAAAGGGGAACAAAATACTCATGGTAGCAAATACGGAGACAAAGTGTGGAGCAGAGACTGAAGAAAAGGCCATCCAAAGACTGCCCCACCTGGGGATCCACCCCATATACAGTCACCAAACCTAGACACTATTGTGGATGCCAAGAAGTGCATGTGACAGGAGCCTGATATAGCTGTCTCCTGAGAGAGGCAATACAAATATAAAGGCAGGTGCTCACAGCCAACCATTGGACTAAGCACCTGAGCATGGGGTCTCCAATAGAGTCCCCAGTGGAGGAGTTAGAGGAAGGACTGAAGAAACTGAAGGAGTTTGCAATCCCATAGGAAGAACAAGAATATCAACCAACCAGATCCCCCAGAGCCTCCAGGGACTAAACCATCAGCCAAAGAGTACATATGGAGCGACCCATGGCTCCAGCTGAATATGTAGCAGAGGATGGCCTTGTCAGGCATCAGTGGGAGGAGAGGCCCTTGATCCTGTGAAGGCTCAATGTCCCAGTTTAGGGGAATTCAGGAGTGGAGAGGTGGGAGTGGGTGGGGGAACACCCTCATAGAAGCAGGTGAGGGAGGATGGGATAGGGAGTTTGGGGGGGGCAGGATCCGGAAAGGGGATAACATTTGAAATGTAAATAAAGAAAATATCCAATTAAAAAAACAAGAAACAAAACAAAAAATAAGAAAGAAAGAAAGAAGGAAAGAAAGAAAGAAGGAAAGAAGGAAAGAGAGAAAGAAAGAGAGAAAGAGAGAAAGAAAGAAAGAAAGAGAGAGAGAAAGAAAGAAAGAAAGAAAGAAAGAAAGAAAGAAAGAAAGAAAGAAAGAAAGAAAAAGAAAGAAAAGGAAAAAGAAACTCAGCTACTCACCTGGGTGACTACAATGAGGAAGGAGGACATTCAAGCTAGGAAGACATTCAAAAAGTTGGCTAACTTTTTGGATCTGAATAGACACTAATTATTTGTGACTTAAACGATGTCAGGATCAAAGTGATGAGTAATGGAATTTTGTCTTGAGTCCATCCCAGAGTGGCCCAAGCCTGTCTAATGCCTATTTTCCCGATCTACAATTTACAGTTGCTGGAGTCATATTTAGGCAATAGAAATTCCTCACATTGTTTCCCAGGCCTATTAAGAGCATTGTTGGAGCAGGAAAGGCTGTCTGGAATCCAGTCGAATGGCTACATCTCTAAAAATCATGCTTTGGAAACCACACACCTGGAGAGGACGTAGGGACCTGTGATTCCTGTCATATCCTGATTCAACTCACCTGTGTGGCACTTGCAGGGAAGTGATAGATCTCCATGTAATAAAGTGATGGGTTCAATTGAATCTTTCAGGTGTTTTTCCATTACTAGTGAAAGTTAATAGCTCCTGCCAACCACTATGCAGTTTGGAGAGGATGAAGTATCTAGTCATTTATTGAAATATCAATCTACTTTTTTTTCTGGGAAGATATTTTTGAAGAGTGTGTTAAAATCTATAGCCAGACACAGGAAATGTGATACACATCTGTCATGTCAGGAACTTAGGGGGCCAAGGCAAGGGGAACATAAATTCAAGAACATGTTTGGCAATATAGTATGATCTTGTGTGGGGGGGAAAACCAAACCAAGCCAATCTCCCTCTACCACCACCACAACCAAAACCTCCCAAATAAAAAAAATACCAAATCACAAGCCCTTCAAGCAAAGGTGATTATTTTAGATAATGTATGTATATCCAAGTCAGGCACTGAAATAGCTGAAGAGCACAAATGAAGCTTCCCTGGTGAAGAAGAATTTTTTTTCCTGTAGAATCAGCATGAAGTTGTGAGTGACCAGGTAAGCTGCCCCTTCCCTACAGTCTGCCCCATAAATTTCCCACTTACCTAGCCAGCTACGATCCTATAAGCCTTCCTTTGTCTCTCCCAATGGCTCTCTTTCGGTAGTTAAATCCTAAAGGACACAATGATTGATGGGAACGATCTTCCATATTCATGTTGCTAAATATCATCAAAGGAAGTCTGCTTTCAATGAAAAAAAAAAAAGAACCCAAGCCATAGCATATCTCTTCAGTGTTTTTCTCAGAGTTAAAATGTCTCTCCAATTCTGTTACAATCCTGTCCACAGGGGTCTTGATTACCTCTTGATTCCATGCTGCTCCACTAATTGATGATATTATACTAATTCGACTAGTGTAGCAACTTGGCAAAACATGCTCAAGACAGAAGATAGGAAATAATGTTGCTCCAAATGTAGAAAGCTTCTACTTTGTAATATTTTTGAACCTCCTAGTGTTATGCTGTATTTCTTCCAAACAAAGGTCAAATTGTGAACCACCTACAACAATAATGATGATATTGGACTTGAGAAGTAAATTATTCATTTTGACATGATACCTAGGCTTATTGGTCAAATCATTTAAAAAGCTATTAGGTTAGGAGAACATCTCAGAACAAAAGACACTTGATAGTTAGAATTGCTTGTTATGACAATGGATTTACTACTAAACTGTTCAATTTAACAATTCCAGCTGCTGGTAGCAGATGGTACAGTGATCTCTGTGGGGCTGCTATCAGTGAATAGTGTCGCTGACATTTAGAATTTTGAAATAAGAGGTGCAACTTTCTGAAGATAACCAATGATCTTTTAAGAAACAACTTCTTGTTATTATTGAGTTCTATACTAGATTATGGACCATCGTTATATCTTTGTTCTCTGGCTTAGTGAAACTACTGGGTGTATTTAGCAGTAGTCTCATATCAAGTGTAGGTGATACATCTGAGATAAGGCTTGAGAAGACCCTGAAGTTTCAAATAATTTTCTTGGAGGAGGGAAGAAGCTACAACCTTAACACCATCTGGGTGGCAAAGGTGTGGAGCTGGAACAGTTTCTTCCAGGATGGGATTAAGTTGGCTTTGAAGATGTGTATATAATACTGTTTCTCTCATTGTACTTAGAATTTATTTATTGCCAGTCACCTGGCAAGTTAGTCTTTCTCATGCCAATGAACCTGCATGTAAAAGTTGTAAAAGTGGTTATTTTTCTGGAGTAACTAATCCTATCAAGAGAGTAAAAGTTATGCAATTGAGCCAGAGAAGTCTTGAGATTCCCTCTGGGGGCTTATTACTTACATCTTCTGTGACAAAAGTAACAGAAAGTACTCTCAACCATCAGTACTGCCAGGAAGTTAGATTTGCATCTTTTTTTAAAGACAAATTACAATGATTAGTTGTGGAGTTGTATATGTGTAAAATAGGAAGCAGAAGAAAGACGTTTTAAATAACTGACTATGGGATAATTTGTAGAGAATTAGTAGTAATGATTTTCCTTTATGTCAATGTATTTGTGTATGTACCAGCTAATTTTTAAATTTCCTTTTCTTTCTTTCTTCCATTCTGTTGCTAGTATAAGATAGATAATGGTTAACTTTCTTTCTTTCTTTCTTTCTTTCTTTCTTTCTTTCTTTCTTTCTTTCTTTCTTT
>NW_021620995.1:4230630-4245545 GCF_004785775.1 Grammomys surdaster
TTTCTTTCTTTCTTTCTTTCTTTCTTTCTTTCTTTCTTTCTTTCTTTTGTTTTTTTGTTTTTTTTTTGTTTTTTGAGACAGGGTTTCTCTGTGTAGCCCTGGCTGTCCTGGAACTCACTCTGTAGACCAGGCTGGCTTCGAACTCAGAAATCTGCCTGCCTCTGCCTCCCAAGTGTTGGGATTAAAGGCATGCGCCACCACTGCCCGGCAATGGTTAACTTTCTATCTCACTATTATTTGTCTTAAGATAGCAAAGCCAGAATGACTGAGTTCAAAGAGATGAACATCATCACAGATAGGTTGAGTGTTTCTGTGGTTTATGGGAGAGAGTGAGCAGTTTCTGTTTGTGTGATTTTTTTATCATATTAATTAGAAGTGTCATTTTACAAATATCTTTATTTGAAAGTTGAGGTTGGTTAACAGATGCCTGTGGATGGCAAATGAAAGGGAAGAAAGTATAGAATTGTGACTCTGACAACTAGGAACTATATTTTCTGTAACCTCTAGTATGGCTAAGTGATAAACAACAGAAATAAGAGCTTGCATAAAGTTTAGGTGGTAGAGTGACTCAGTGGGCAGCTTACTTTTGGAAAGTTATAATGTTCAGGGTGTCTGGCAGGTCCTACTCTGAGTCTAGCTTGCCTTTCAAACTGCTGCTCATGCTTACCAATGGTGGCTCCTGGTCTACCAACGGGTGTTTAACTGTAAGCCTACACAGGTGGTAACCACACAATAGGAACAACACCATTTAAATCTTGCCATGACTTCCCCATATGGCCCCATTATGACTGGCTAGAAATTCTTGGCTTCCTGAATTTCTCTGCAAACTAAAAATTATCCACCTAGGCCAGTTAGGTAAGGCTGATGGCAAGTCTTACCCTTATTGTGACCCTGTAAAATTATCTTCAGACCTTCCATTCTGCAGCATCACCCACATAATATTTGCAATAAATGCTCTATTTCTATAGTAGTCATCACGTCTCTGATTTACTGACTATATCTCAAACCATGATTTTATTTAAAGGCATTGTTATTACAGTTGTTTCTTCTCTATTTTGTGACAGAAATTGTCTTCAGATCATTCTGATGCCAGCTTGGGGGGGGGGGTTCAGGAATGGGTTCACTTTTTTTGCAGATTAAAATAATTAAAAAGTAGAAAAGCAGTGTAATCAGAAATCTTGAAAATTCCAGTGGATCCACTATATGCTACTGGAGAAAAGAAGGTCTCATTTTGGAATTCTTAGTCTCATCAATAAAAGAATTTAAGAACAGACTCAACTGGAATCTCAAGGGTAATTTATTAGAGAAAGGAAACCTTTGGGGAAGTAAGCTATGAATCTCACAGCTATACAGAGGAGGAGAAAGGAAGTGAGAAAGAAAGAACAAGAGAAAGAAAGAAAGAAAGAAAGAAAGAAAGAAAGAAAGAAAGAAAGAGAGAAAATAAGGAAGGAAGGAAGGAAGGAAGGAAGGAAGGAAGGAAGGAAGGAAGGACAACCCACAACAAATAAATAAACAAAAAACCCAACCCATGCTGCTGAGATAAGCCAGGATGGATGTTAACTACATTGTGGCAGGCAGCCATGTAGAGACAAGGAAAACTTCAGAGAAGTTTCCCAAAACTTCTCTGAAGTCCAAAGTCCAAGGAATTTAAAAACATACTTACTCTCTGCCCATCAGCTGAAGGAAAAAGCCAGAAGAAAAGAAAAAAGGAATACTATAGCTTTTTTGAGGGCTCTGGAAGGATAGCTGACCCAGTTGAACCTCATGGTGATTTGTAAGGACTGAACTGGGTGGGAGGCTGGAATTTCTGGGAAGGAAAAAGGGCCTTTGTAGGGGTGGTTCCTTCTCCCTGAAAGATGGTTGAGTTCTTGAGATGCTCAACTTGGCTAATTCTTAGGGGAAGAGACATGACATGTCTCTACATAGTGGTAGATTCCATTTTTTATTATATCAATCCTAATACGCAAACAAATTACAATTATTTTAAATTTAAATGTTCACGTTTAGTCCCATATCACATTTCAGCTACAGTCATGCACCTGTGTTTCTGGGTGCAGTATAACTACTTAAGGCTTTTCATTATCCTTACTGGGTTTGATTTCAATCCTCCCTTTGTTTCTCTGTAATCCACTTTGGTTGGATTTCTCCCTGTTACATTTCACAACAATGGCTCTTCCCATGCCTCTTAATGTCTTGTTATTAATTTGGACAAGGAATTCTAATTCTTTATTTTTAAATTTTGTTTTGGGACAGAGTCTTGTTATTAGCCTAAGCTTCCCTTAAATTATCATCTTTCTTTCTTTCATGCCCCCTGTGCTGGGGTTACAGGGACACACCACCACACCTAGAGTGTTATTCATTTTTCACTTTGCTCATTTCTCCTTGCAATCTTTTCTTCAGTTATTCAAAGTCTCTCTCTCTATGTCTCTGTCTACCTATTACCAGTTCTTCTCTGTCTTTCTAATCTGCCATTGCTCCCAGACTGTCAGTTTTTATATATGTGTGTGCGTGTGTGTGTGTGTGTGTGTGTGTGTATGTATGTATATATCTCATCTCTATTCCTTAGGTATGCTCATCTAGTTATAGCCTCGTTTATTTTTATGTTGCCAATGATTCCTAAATATGGGACATCAATCCCAACCTACAGAATTCTTTCTCAAAGTGTCCCCTTGATATCTTTATCTTGATATCTAGCAAAAACATAAATATGTCTAAAACCAAATATGCAATCTTGCTCCCACTCTCCAACCTCTTCTAAATTCATCTCCTGATCAGTGAATGCTTATTCTAGACTTCTAGATGTTGGAAGCAAACATTTGAAGTTGTCTTTGATGTCTCTCTTTGGCATCTCATCTCCAAGGCAACAGAAAAATTCTGTATATCCATGTATGTATAATGTCTTCTCAACATTGTTACAATATTATTTCAACTACTATCACATTTTGCCTGGATAATTGTCTATCATATGACATTGTTCCTAGGGAAGGTGTGATTATGTCTATTCATCCTACATATATAAGCATTGATAGACCGAAGTAAAGAAAGAGTCCACCAAAGGTCAACTTATTTAACCACTGAATTTATTTGAAGTCTTAAATGTTCTCTTATAGGAGTATGGGTGTAGGTCTTATTTGTAGGTAGATACTTTACCGGAATCCACCCGAGTATGCATTATGACACATGAAGTTAGAGTTCTCAAGCTCTCTGCATGACTTGCAGGCATTTTAACATATCAGAGTCTCTTCTACTTAACAGAAGATTATTGATCAGGCTAGTCCTTCTTGTCCTGGGAATACTTTTATTCCTGCCCATCATGTTAAAGCTTGTCTCTAACTACATCAACAGGCTGGCAGCCTGTGGGACTGTAATTTGGCCACGCCCCCAAACCCAGAGACCTAACATAGAGCCCTCGCTAGGTCACGAGGCTAACAGGTCTCTGTCTTAAAATTTACTTATTACCTGAAGCCCCGCCCACTTCCAATATAAAAACGAACACCTTCCGACATGTTTTGGGAGAGCGTTTTATCATCTAAATCCACCGTCGCCGTGACAATAAATCTGGACATGTTCAACTCTACATGTCTCATGAAATCTTGGATTCATTATGTAAGCCAAAACCCACGCAGAAGGGCGGGAGTGGGAGAAAGTTAGCGAGCCACCAGACATTTTCACCTGAGAGTCGAGGTTTCCAGAGTGCCTCAGCACACTGTTGCGCTCTTAATGAGCATTGGCCTCTAGATGCTCTCTGCCCACTTTTGTTAGAGCCCCAGCATCTCATCTGGTGCACAGTGTCTCAACCTCTCAGCTCTCGGGACTCTGTAGCCGCCTGTATCAGAGAGTGCCACCTCCGAGGTCGCGGCTCCCGGGACCGCCCTGACATCTGCGCGTGGGTGCATGGGCACCGGCCCACACCCACACCCAGGCCACCCCTGCATGACCCAGGCATGAGATCTGTCTTACAGCAGCCAAAGTACATGGCTTGAAACTGAAAATGGTCCCCTAGACAGAGTTATTAATTTAACAGACTGGCAAGCCAAGGACGGGTAATATTCTGCACAGAGCCTTATCAACCTAAGACAGAAGTGCATTGCTTATGATAATGCATATTCCATGATGGGTAAGGAAGACTTTCTTGTCAGAACGACTTAAGACAGGCTCAGTCTGGTTTATGCAATAAAAAGGGGGCAATGTGGAGAGTTTTTGGGACTGCCTGGCAGGAATCTGTCATTGGCCAAGGACAAGAAAATGGCTGCAGGCAGGAATCTGACATTGGGCTGGAACAAAAAAGTAATTTCAGGCAGAAATCTAAATCCTAGGCTAGAACAAAGAAAAAATTTCAGGCAGGAATCTAAATCTTAGGCTAGAATAAAGAAATAATTTTAGGCAGAAATCTAAATCTTAAGCTAGAACAAAGAAGTAGGCTTCAGGCATGAAAATGACTTTGGACTAGGACAGGGAAGTATGCTTAGATATTTTGATCATCCTGATAAGCCCTTAGAAATAATGGTCAGGGGACTCTGTTTATTGTCGTGCATGTTCTTTGATTATCTGGGTTTGTTATCTTCCTTGTTCCTGGACTATTTGCATCTATTGTATTGCTAGTTCCTCAAACTAGAACTGACCTTAATACTTGCATGTAATTTAAACAATATAAAGGCAAAAAAGGAGGAGGGATAGGATAGGGGATTAATGGGTTGGGGGAAGGGGGATGACATTTGAAATGTAAATAAATAAAATATCGAATAAAAATAAAGATTATAATATTGTGGAGAAATTGGGCTTGGACATCTGGTAAGTTTCAGGGACCTCTTGAGACTTATAAGTTGTCTGCTTACTGAATCTTCACAAGCTTCCCTTTAGAAGTTCGTAAGTCTTAAGAGTTTCTTCCCTGGAGAGAATGTTTCAGTTTGTAGAAAATTGCTATACAGCTTTGGCATCAAGTTTGAATCATTCTTCCTGGTTCAGATCTGGTTTTATACCTGCTCCTTTCCTGATACCTCTTTTTCCAGATAGTAGCTATCTTAGTTAGAGTTTCCATTGTAGTGACGAGACACCATGACCACAGCAACTCTTATAAAGGAAAGCATTTAATTGGAGCTGGCTTGCAGTTCAGAGGTTTAGTCCTTGTCATCATGGCCAGAAGCATGACTCAGGCAGATATGGTGCTGGAGAGGTAGCTGAAAGTTCCACATCTGGATCTTCAGATATTAGGAAGAGAGTGTCACCCTGGGCCTGGCTTGAACACCTGAGACCTCAAAGCCCTCCACCAGTGACACACTTCCTCCAGCACTACCACACCTACTCCAACAAGGCCACACCTCCTAATAGTGATACTCCTTATGAGCCTATGGGGGTCATTTTCTTTCAAACTATCATAGCAGCTAAAGGGGGAAAATCTGTTAAAACCGAAATTTGATTATGCCAATTGACTGCTCTATCACCAGAGTGATCTTGTCTATTCTTTGGCCAGAATTCTCTGGGTTTGCATATTAGCAACACTAATTTTCATTCCATTTTTTGAATACATCAAGCGTGACTTTTCTCCAGAGGCCTAATATCTGTTTTTTTCCTCAGCAAAATTGAACAAAAACTGTGGAGCACTGCTGCCATGCCTTAAAGATGGTGCCGGTTAGCCCTTGCTGACTTGGAGTAAACAAGCCTTGTTTGGTCCTGGGGCGGTACTTCCTGGTGGCCTGATCTTGTGTCATGTGTCCTTGACCAATCACAGTGCGAGATGTGGTATGGGCTCATGGGCAGTCCTATGCAGGGTATAAAGCTTTGCTCCTGGGCTGGCTTGGGGGCACACCTTCAAGCTTCATGTAACTAGCAATTCCTGAGTAAACTGCTGCTGGAAGGAACTGGTGTGCGAGTCTTTCTTCCCTGCTGGTCGGGTGGTAGGCGCCGCACAAAAAATTATAGAGATTTTTCACATATTCTCCACCGCTTTTTTTGGAATACATTTTTTTCAGATATCAATACTGCCCCCAACCCCTCTTTCTGGTCATTGCTCAAATATCACTGAATCAGTGAGGCTTTCATGATCATATTATCCAAACAGAAGTTCTTTTTCTTCATGTGTTTTCCTAACTCCTTTTCCTTTTTTTCTTTCATAGAATATGTAGATATACATATACATTTAAAATTTATTATATACTGTAAACAATAGACATGCCATTATATATTATACCAATATTATGTAACATATGTACTATACCTGTTTATTATTGTTGTTGTTATTTTACTATTACTACTAATACTACTATTTGTCACAGATGATAACAAACCCAACAAAGGGTTGATCCTGACCACAAGTCCAACACAAATTTTTAGCACACACACAATCTTTTCAATTGCGTAATTGTTACTTTATTGACAGACAATGGCACCCACTTGTATATAATAATAATAACTTCTTCTTTAATCTCCTGCTAGTACATTGCCATATAGATGGTTTGCTTTTGTGTACAGTTTGTCTTTCTCTTCTAAAATATGAACCTATGCTCCTTGAGTATATGAATATTTGTTATTCTTCTCCCCTGAAAAAAAATTGTTAGGGAAGGTTTAGGTCTTTATACAGCACAGAGTTCTACTGCAGTTACTGGTTTCTGCTTACTCTGTCTCTGTAACTATCAGTACCTGACATGAGAATGATAAGTTAGTTACAATTGATGAGCTCACAAATCATAATCACCCAAAGTCCAGAGTCTGCAGAAATCATTCCTGGTGTGGTCTAACTCTGGTTTTAGACAATTGTATAATGACATATATCCAGCATTGTAGTATCACGGAGGGTTTGTTCCAATATCTAAAATCTTCTGTGTTACAACGTATCACTATCACTCTCTCGCCAAACATTGATCAATTTTAATTCTTATAAGTGGTGATTATATTTTAAATAGGATTGGCTTTTTAGAACAATTTTAGGCTCACAAATTGAGTAAAAGGTGTAAAGAATTCTCAAATTCTCCCCATTTATCCTGTTATTGTCTTCACAGGTTTTTCTTTCACAGAATAAAGCATAATTAGAATAATGTAGCCTTTAATAGTGGCTTTTGTTGTATGATGTTGCCTAGAGAGACATGAAGAAATACCTATTCACCCCAAATAGGGCACTAATAGACTATATATATAATTGCACGTAAGCCTATTTATCCATTGAATTCATTGTGATTATAGGAGCATGGGTTGCTCAATTGCAGCTGCATCACTAAAGAGTCCACTGAAGTATTGTGACCCCCTGTGATAGCTGCAACCCTAGGGGGTGCCTGTATAACTTGGAAGCAGCTCTGTTGGTGGGAGAGGCTCTTCTTGCCAGTATATGTTACTGTTTATATAATCCTGGGAGAATCTTTGTGAATCTTGTAGGTCTTGTGAACATCCTGTGTCATGTAAGTTTTGTCTTATGAGTCTCATAAGGTTCCTTTTTATCTCCAGGAAGGAATATCTCAGTTTATAGACCATAGCTGTACAACAGCAGTTTTCCCCTTAAACATATATGCATTTCAAGTTTCTCTGTATCTTTTAATGGCTTAAAAGCTCCTATATTTCTCTGTTGAATAAAATTTTACTGTCTGGATGTACCACAGTTTGTTTATTCACGTTTTTAAAGTACAGTTCTCTTAAATGTTGTATTAGTTTCTGAAACACTCCTTGACACATAGTTGATGTTCTGGATGTCTCTTATCATGCAATTATTCTCAGTAACATTTTTCTGCATTAAGTCACACAGTGTGATAAACAAAAAGAAAATTCCAAGTGTTGGAAATTTCCTATCTGTGTTATCATTCTCAGCCTCTCAACAGTAGCTCCTGACTGTTGGATGCATCTATCTTTTAATTTTTAATTTTTTAATTTTTTTTAGTTTTTCTATATTCCATTGTCATTGGTCTGTCCTAGATTCATTAATTTCTCCCAGATTAGATATTAGCATTTTGATTTCTATTTCTGACTGTAAGGCATAATATCTTCTAAAACTCACACTTTATTATGTTGGACTCAGGCTTGAAATATTCAATAGATTAAAGTTAAAGCTCATTTTCATGTGTTTACCTTTTTAAAGACTTGACTCTTATGAGGTTCATGGCTTTCTCTTCAGCCTCTCTTTGAACAAACTTCTGTCTCCTACACTGTTTGCTTTAATAGCTTGGAATTATCTGGGGAAACCAAATTAAGGTGTGGCTGCTTGTCAAATTGAAGCATAGTTATGTGGCTCTCAAATTGTTCTTTGCTCTATTGTTGGCATCCCCTAGTTTATTCTGGCATGTTTGAAATAATGAATTAATTTCATTATCAGTTCTATATTTAGGAGATAAATTTGACATGAATTACAGAGAAAAAATACAGAGCTGACAGCTGGTGCTGATGCTTTTGCCTTCTTTATTTTTCCATCCAGTAGTTGGGTGCTGTTTCATTGGCTCACAGACTAGATGATAAAATTCCTGTAAACTTGTAGAAGCAGTGTGGTTCTCACACACAAATGCACAATGTAAGGTCTCTAAATTCTGTTGTAGAATAGCAATAAACAGCCCAAATTGGTTCAATCATCACTGCAAATGGAAGAGTCTACGGTGGAATGCAATATTTTTCACTGTCCCTTATAATACCAATATCCTGGCATCAGACTTTTATTTTTGTTTAAATAAAACAGAAGCTGTTTAGAAAATGTCATGAAAAAAAATCAGTGGAATAGAATTCCACTGCCATAAAGAGAATAGCTTTTCACATTCTGTGAACTTCCATCTCACTTTGAATATTGATTGTACATACACACACACACACACACACACACACACACACACTATAAACTAAGAAAGGGTCAGAATGATGTTAGTAACCAAGCATGTGAGATAATTCAGGGTGAGAGAAAGTCAGCATTCTTTCTAACAGATAGTGTAATCTTTTCTCATGACAGCTGCATACTTTAGTAACTAAAGGATTTGGTGTAATGAGATACAGCTGGGCTTGAGAAATTTCAATGTTCGATTGCAAGTGATTTTATTCTTTCCTTAGCTCACAGCAACACTGGACCTTGATATTAAAATATGAGTACAACACTATATTATGCTTTTATGCTTGAAAAAAATATATATTCTAGTTTGCTATTCCAGAGAACTTCATGACAATTTCTGTATCTTTCAGAAGCAGGTAGAATCCATATCTCTACAAATTGCATTAGTTTTTCTGTTATTAGAGTATGAGAAATCTACAAATGCTAAATGAAGGTTGACATAATGTAAATCAGAGCTAAACTCATGCTTAAAATTCTGTTTTATTAATTTTCAGGTGTATAGCCACTCATCAAGTCTATTTTCTCCTTCAGTTTTTCGGTGTATTACATTTTGTATTAATCATATGGTTGAATATAAAGTCCAGTTGGGCTAGTTAACATCTAATGATTGATTGCTTGATTGATTGGTGCTTTCTCATTTTCACATGTGTTTGTGTTGTATTCATACTTGATTCACGAGGATGTGCCTGTACATGCATGGGCACATGGATAGCAGAGGCTGATGTGGAAAGTCATCTTCTATTGCTCTTTTGTCTTACTCACTGAAGCAGTGTCTCTTGGAATCTCAGCCAAACTTAGAGCTGGCCAATAGAGCTAGATACATTAGGTAATGTGCTCTGGGGATTGTCTGTGTCTACATTCTGAGGCAGTAATTACAGGCAAGATGCCACAGCCACCTGGGATTTTATGGGTTCTGGGTATCTGAGCTCTGTTCCTCATGTTTGTGCACCTGGAACTCTTCTATGAAGCATGATGAGTTGGTTAGGTGAGTTCCAGGGAACCTCTTGTCTCCAACCACACACATTACAGTGGGTATACAGTGTGAGTCATTGTGCTAGCTTTGTACATACATACATGCTGGGGATCTGAACTCAGATCTTTGTGCTTCCTTTTATCTATCCTTTCTCACCTTGAAACAAATTAAAATTCCGAGACTCACAAAGTCTATGTCTTGTGCCATTTTTAAAATCAAGAACAAACATCTTGACACACATACAACTCTGAGTATAAGAGAAAAGTGTGTATTTGAGAACCGTCTCTTTAGAAAACAAAAAGCCAGTCTTCCTCTTGCTCTATAGGTGTCACATTCCTGAAGTGCTTCCCATGATCCTCTTTACCTGAACAAGCTCCATCTGTGTTCCCACAGCAGCTCATTTGTACTTTTGTCTAACCATCTACACAGTATGTAATTGCCTATGGGTATGCCTGTCTTCACCATCTAGATGAATTCGACGGCCTGGACATTTTTTTTTTTTTTACTGATCTTTATCTTCCTGTCTAGCAGTTGCTTTGTGCATAAGTATCTGACAGGTGCTTATCAGAGTAGAATGAAGGCACTGAGCATAGAAGTATAGTACTTTAATCCAGATATCTTGGAGGCAGAGGTGGGGGGAGGTGTTTCAGGGTTCAAGGCCTGCTTGGAAAAGTTAGTGGAACTGTCTCAGAAAGTAAGAAGAGGGCTATGGATGCAGTACAGAGGATGAAAACTTTCCTAGCATGAACAAAATCCTATTTAGGAAGATAATCTTTTATTTCCATACTCCATCTATGTCTGACTTTAATACTTCTACTTCCATACCTTTTGCAATAGTTGTAATGAGAATTTTTGTTTCTTAAAGCTGAGAGAGAGAGAGAGAGAGAGAGAGAGAGAGAGAGAGAGAGAGAGGAGAGAGAAGAGAGAGCAAAAGAGAGAGAGAGAAAGAGAGGAGAGAGAGAGGAGAGAGAGAGAAAGAGAGAGAGGAGAGAGAGAGAGAGAGAGAGAGAGAGAGAGAGAGAGAGAGAGAGAGAGAGAGAGAGAAGAGAGAGAGATTTTACAGGAATATGTTTTTGTTTTAATCCCAGGTGTGGGATATGGGGCTTCTTTAGACTGTCCACAGCAGTTGACTACAGTTTGCCTTGTGCTATAGCAGAGATGTGATTTTGTCAGATGCAGATAGTTTCTGCAAGTATATGATGTCTGGAATGCTGGGGACTCTTGAAAGGTTATATAAATGCTAAAGCCCTGAGAAGAGATCCTCTTCCTCCTCCTCCTCCTCCTCCTCCTCCTCCTCCTCCTCCTCCTCCTCCTCTTCCTCCTCCTCCTTTTCCTCTTCCTCCTCCTCCTTTTCCTCTTCCTCCTCCTCCTTTTCCTCTTCCTCCTCCTCCTTTTCCTCTTCCTCCTCCTCTTCTCCTGTTCCTGTTCCTCCTCCTGCTGCTGCTGGTAGTGGTTGCTGGTTGTTGTTATTGAAGTTTGTCAAGTAGTTGTGTGCAAAGAGCTGAGAAGAAGAAATTGGGTATCCCGATGGTGAATATCAAACTTGCCCCAAAGAACTCAACAGCCCTAATAAGAAGGAAGTAGTCTAATGGTATCCTCCTTCCATCTCCTCTAATATTTTTACTCTCCTACCTAGTGAAGGAGGGATGATAGGGTGAAATAGGGGTGGAGAAAGGTGATAGAAAACGAACCCATAAAGTAGCCAAAAGTACTAGTCACATCTAGTACTCACTGGTTTTCTATTTGAGCACACTAAAATATATAACAGATATTAACACAAGTAGATAGCTGGATTACATGAAAACTGACTTTTTAGATTTATTCTGAAGCTGGGAGCAGTTTTGTCAGTGGATGAAAGTCTATGCTATGGTAGCAAATACATATTCAGTGACAGTGGCTTAACACATATAGCAGGACTTCTCATTTATGCAAGTGAAGTGTACATCTGGTCAACCTCCACAGCCGCTTTCTGGCAAATGTCAATGCAGAGTCTCCAGCTTCCAGAACTTTGTAACTCTGCTATGTCAAACTGTAGGCTTCCCAGTTACTATTGCAGGAACTGAATGCTGCACTTTGCCTTCTAATTGCTCTGCTCTCGACATGATACACTTCTGCTCACAGTCCTTTGGCAAAGACAGCCCTGCCACCTGCCAAGGAAGCATGGAAGACAAGAGCAAATGCCTCTACCGTGAAGGCAGAGCAAGCTGACTAGTATCGCATCCAACAGTTAATATTTGTGTTTAGTTTCAATCTGGTGTGTCTATTTTTTTTAAAAATAGAAGCAACCTGCTTTTAATTAATTTGCTAAAATTTTAAGGTACTTATTTAACTCAGGCTTCATGTACTCAGGTGAGTAGTCTACCACTGACATGTGTCCATAGCCCCTTAATAATTAAAAGGAAAAGCCAATAAATTATTCTAAGGAATTTTGACCAAAAGATCAGAAAATATTTCTTATCTTCTAGTGACAAGACAGTTTTGGGGAAGAAGTAGTACTCAGTCTTCCAGTCACAGAATCTCCCAAGGGAATGTAAACATGGCTGAAATTTATTATAAAGGTCTCAGCAACTCAGAGGATTCATATCACTGAAGTGGCCAGTGATGGCTAATAAGAGAGGATGCACTTTTCCCACCTATGGTATTTATAGATAATGTAGCAAATGAAGACTTTTGCATAACTTTTGGGTGCTTTGGAGGAGCTACTGGCTCATGTTAGACACTTACATCAGTGAGAAATCCTTGTTGCATTAAGGCAATCCTTGTTGCAGCAGGGTTTATTGATCACAGCATAGTACTTCCTAATTTGCCTTGTAAAGTCCTGGGTCTCTAAGGTCTTTTACTTGTGACCACTTCCATGCAGTCCTTACTGATGCTTTGCTATGGGGAAGAACTGTTGTAAGGGGTTGGAGCAGAAATTCCAGTTTAGGCTCTTGCTTCTACTATTGTGTTAAACAATTAAAAGCTTGATTTGCAGGTTAATTTTGAATTGTCTTAATGTTTTTGTCCTGCTGCATGGCAGCTCAGTTAACAATGTAAACATTTCTACATAGATGTAATCACATAAATTATATTTTAATATTTTTGATATTTTGTGTATTTGTAGACTACTTGTCTTATATGTTAATAGGTATCTCTTGATGATTTAGGAAAGATTTGTATATTAAGGAATCTTATTATACTACTTATAATCTATGTTGCATTTTTCTTAGTCAATTTAATATTTGTCTTCTGATTTAAACTATGAATTAAACTAAAATTTTCTATGTAACAATTTAAAACATTATAGTTTAATGTACCTTTTTCTGCATTATCACTGATTTTTATTTTCTTGCTTGAGTTAAATTTGTAAGGAGTTATTTTTCCACTGTGGGATTATGAAGTTATTGCCTCTGTGTTTGTTTTTGATTTGGCTTTTACAGCTAAATCTTTGTGTTATCTTGGATTTGCTTTGTTTTAAGGGATAAGATAATTCAATTGCAGGTTTTTTTTTCTGGTACTTAAATTCCCAGTAATCTGTGAATAAGTTATTTCTTTGTCACATAAATGCCATCTTTCTTACATACTAAGTTCCATGTGCACTTACTTCCTGGTAGTTTGTGGATCTTTTACATTGTGCTCTTCACAGTTTTATTTGTTATAGTTTAAATGTTCCAGTAACTCATTATATACTTCACTTACGTGTAATGTTCTTCTGTTCTGAGTTTTTTTCTCTTTTCTTGTGTTTTTTTATGAATTGAAAAATTAGCAGTGAGACTTGATTTCCTTTTACCCCAAATATATAACATCTTTTCATTTATTATGTTTTCCTGTTAATTGATAAGTTGCATTAGAAATAGTTTCCTTTTATCATTGTGAGGTCTATTAATAAGACTCTATAATAGTCAATTTAGATCTGACAGACAAGTGCCACAGACAAACTGGGTTGAAGTCCCAGGCCTGCTACATACATGGCTACTATTATAAAGATTAAAGATAACTCATGAGAGACTCTACATTGGGTCAAGTTGACATACAACTAGTCAACACAGACATTTCATTTCAGAAAGAGAATTTTGGTGCTTGAAAAATATTTTTATATGATATATATATATATATATATATATATATATATATTTGAATAGAGTCTTCTTTTTTGTTAAGAGAAAGATGAATATAAGTGGCATAAATATGTTATATTTCACATTATCTCTCTCATATGTAGAATCTAAGAAGTTCATTTCAGAAGTGTGGTATAGAATTGTTGCTATAAGAGGCTGGGTGGGGGTCTTGAGATTATGGTCAGAGATTGGTCAGCTGGTCAAAAGTTAGAGCTGGATTTTAGGGATAAATTGTGATATTTTCAAGCACAGGAAGGTGACTAAAGTTAATACAGGTATATTATATGTTTCAACTCAAGTAGAAGAAATACCTCTGAATGTCTACACCACAAAGAAATGACAAATATAGAGGATGGCCATGTTAAATACTATGATCTGATCAAGGAGCTGTGTATACATGGATCTACATATCATATGGCACTGCATAAATATGCACAATTATGCATTAATTAAAAACAAAATCAAAATAGATGCACAGAAGACATTTTATTCCATGGAGGGAGACTGTTTCCACATTTGATCCTCCAAGTTCCTTTTGCTAGAATAATTATTAAGATTTTACAAATGTAAACTCTATTACTCACAGATGTTTAAAGGTGTTTAAATCCACCTTTTAACCAAGGCTCCCTACTCTACAACCCAGCAGCAAGAGGTAAACGTGTTTATATGGAAAAGCTTAGAGGACTCGTTTGAAAACACATGTTCTTTTAGCTTCAATTGACTTTTCAGTCTTCTACATTAAGCGATAAACTGAAAGTTTATGTGCAGCACATTTTCATGTGAGATATGTTATTTACTTTTCAGATTATGAGACTGTCTTAAGGAAGAAGACACATGAAGGAAAAAGGTCAAAGTCAGTCAGCACAATTTTGCTTGTTTTCTTTTTCTTTTGGTTTCACTTGTAAACCTGTCACATCTTTGTTACTGCTTTTATCTCTCTACCTATAGAATAACCAGCATGGAGCTTGTGGGAGCCTGGAAAATTGTCTTGGGAATCTAGCCTTGCTCTGCTTTCTCTTCTCTTCTCTTCTCTTCTCTTCTCTTCTCTTCTCTTCTC
>NW_021620995.1:4245645-4281464 GCF_004785775.1 Grammomys surdaster
CCTCTCCTCTCTTCCTCTCTGCTCCACTCCACTCCTCTTCTCTCCTCTTTTCCTTTCTTTTCTTCCTTCCCTCCTTCCCTCTCTCCTCTCTTTTCCTCCCCTCTCTCCCTCCCTCCCCTCTCTCTCCCTCCCTCCTTTCTTTCTTTCTCCTTTCCCTTTCTCTCTTCTTTCTTTCTTTCTTTCTTTCTTTCTTTCTTTCTTTCTTTTTTTCTTCCTTTTTTTTTGTTTCTGACAGTGTGTCTCTGTGTAGCCCTGGCCAGTCTTGCTTAAAAAAAAAAAACAATTCTCTACATCATCACCAGAACAATACACTGTAAATATGACCACCTCTTTCTTTCTGAGAAGTAAGCATGTGCTGGGGCTTCTCAAATCTCTTTCCTGGTGAAATCTCTACATTCTCCAGCCTCAAATATTGTAGAATACTCTACAAATGCCAATGCTCAAAGGTTTTCTAAGCACACAAAATGTTCTTCGGTTATTCTGAATTCTGCCCTTTATTACCAACACTTATGTCTGTACCTGACTCTCAGTTCTTTTCCTTCAGTAAGCTACCTGCCTTTGTCTTAGAACCTAACCACTTACCTTCTGTCTTCCTTTTTTTAAAATTGGATATTTTATTTACATTTAATATGTTTTTCTTTTTTCCCATTCCCCTCCACCGAGAAACTCCCTATCCCATTCCCCCTCCTCCTGCTTCTATGAGGATGTGCCCCCACCCACCCACACACTCCCACTACTTGGCCTTCGAATTCCCCCACACTGGGGCATCCAGCCTTCACAGGACCTAGGACCTCCTCTCTCACCTATGCCAGACAAGGCCATCCTCCACTATATATACACAGCTGGAGCCATGGATTCCTCCTTATGTGCTCAGACTGATGGTTTAGGCCCTGGGAGCTCTGGTTGGTTGGTATTGTTGCTCTCTCCATGGGGCCTCAAACCTTTTCAGCTCCTTCAGTCTTTTCTCTAACTCCTTCATTGGAAACCTCATGATCAATTCAATGATTAGCTGTTAGCATCTGCCTCTGTATATGTAAGGCTCTGGAAGACCTCTAATGAGGCATAGCCTGTCTTATAAAAGTCTTGTCCTGAAACTGTGGGTGTGAAGACTGTACCCATGCTTCACTTATATCCCCATACAATGGCTAATCTTGGTGTCACCTTGACACACCTGAAAAGAAAGAACCCACAGAAGGACTGCTTCCATCAGATTAGCTGTGGGTGTATCTAGTATATCTATGGGGACATTTTTAAAATTTCTAACTGCTATAGTAAGGTCCAGTCTGTCTTGGGCAGTGACATTCCTAGGCAAATGGACCTAAACTACGTAAGTAAGATTACTGAATATGAGCCTGGAAAAAGGTCAGTGAACAGTATTTCTTCTTGGTTTTTGCCTGAAGGTGCTGCCTTAACTTCCTTTCATGATGGACTGTAATATGTGACATGAAATAATTCTTTTTTTAAACCCATTTTGGTTTTGATTATGATGTCTATTACTGCAAGGGGACAGCAAACTAGAAAACTCCAGTATCCACCCATACCAATGTGTCTCTTAGAAAGTAGGTACTCCAAAGACACCAGTTTTGAATATATATATCCTTCCCCTTTCTTTTAACAAAATTTTAGGAAAACATTTTTTTCCTAACTTGTGAATAATCTCAAGAAGGTTAAACTAAGCTTCAGAAAGCCTGGATCTAATTCTGGTTGTATTTTCATTCTCTCTGGATTGCTAAGACTGTCTCTGCAGGTGTGTGGGTACACGATTTTCCATGGAGAGTTTGGAGTCTACATCAGCCTAGAATTGAGGTAAAACTATGCTTTTAGTGTTCAGCTTTAAAAATCAACCTTAGTTTTTTTTTTTTAAAGTCAAAAATAAAAAGAACATGATTTAAATATATTGTGATGTACGGGGATATATCTCTCCCTTTTTCATTTTATGAAGATAGTGTTTTAAATTTCCATGGGCCCCTTCCTCAGTTCCTTGTCCTTGACAATTATAAGGAATCCCAGTAATATGGTTAATGTTAAATTGCTGCCAAAAAGTCTCAAATGTTCAACTGCCGTAGCCAGTTCCATTATCTGTTTTTTTGTTTGTTTTTCTTTTCATTTTTTTATTATTGGATACTTTATTTATCTACATTTCAGATGTTATCCCCTTTCCCCATCCCCTCTAGAAACCCCTCAACCCATCCTCCCTCCTCCTGCTTTTATGAGGATGTGCTCCTACCCATCAACTCACTCCCACTTCCCCACCCTCAAATTCCCCACCACTGGGGCATCCAGCCTTCAAGGAACCAAGGTTCTCCGCTTCTACTGATGCCCAACAAGTCCATCTTCTTCTACATATACAGCTCTTTTGCTCAAGCTTCAAGAATGGCATATACGTTTTGATCATGCTAGCCCTTTTTGTCCTGGGAATACTTTTATTCCTGCCCATTGTGTTAAAGCCTGCCTTTAAGAACATCAACATGTTGGCCCCCAAAGTACATGGCTTAAACCTGACAATGGACTCCCAGACAGAGTTATTAAATTAACAGGCTGGCAAGCCAAGGACAGATAATAGTCTTCACAGAGCCTTACCAACCTAAGACATAAGTGTATTGCTTTTAATAATTCATATTCCATGATGGGTAAGAAAGGCATTTTTGTCAGAAAAAACTAAAGCAGTTTCACTCTTGTTAATGAAATCAAAATGGAGGAGAGGGAAAGAGCCTTTGGGGGTGCTTAGCAAGAATCTGACATGGGCCAAAGACAAGGAAATGGGCTGCTTGGCAGGAATATGACATTGGCCAAGAATAAGGAAGTAGGCTTTGGGCAGGAATCTGACATTAGGCTAGAACAAAGAAGTAATTTTGATAGGAATCTAAATTTTAGGCTAGAACAGTAGGCTTCAGACATGAAAATGATTTGGGGCTAGGACAGGAAAGTTGGCTCAGATATTTTTGTCATCATGATAAGCCCTTAGAAACAGTGATCTCAGGAGTATTCATGGAATTTTGTTTATTGTCTTGCTTGTTCCTTGGCTATTTGCATTTATTGTATTACTAGACCTTCAACCTAGAACTGACCTTAATACTTACATGTAATTAAAATGGTATAAATGCAAAAAGGAGGAGGGGGAATGGAATAGGGAGGTTCTGGGGAGGGGAAATGGAAAAAGGGGATGACATCTGAAGTGTAAATAAATAAAATATCTAATAAAAAATAAATAAATAAAAAAGGAAAAATCAATCTTGCTGTATCTCAGACTAGACTCCCTCTTTGCCCTGTGTAGTTCGCCTTTTAATGCTGTTTTTTTTTGGGGGGGGAGGGATTTCTTAAGGCACAGTAATATGTTTTAAAACACAAATGCTACAGGATACATATCATATACATAAAGGGGTCTAGGCATTAAATTTGTGGATAATCTATCCTTCTTCACAGATCTCAAGTCACTAACTTCTGATTGTGTAATATAGCTCAAAGATGGAGATGAATGAGCTACACCTGTAACATAATAAGGATGAGAGGGTGTCAGTGTGAGGGTTGTCTTTTTCATCACAAGACTATTTGGTTGGTTTTTGGACATTTCCCATAAAGCCTAGATCACGAGGAAAAAATGCAAAGTATGTTTTCTGTTTATTACCCAAAGGACTAGGGAAAACATCTGCAGGCCAGCTAGACAGGGGGGTGGGGGGTGGGGAGCAAGCAACTTTCAGTGCTGTGAGGTAAGGAAGATCAAGGGGCAGGAGAAGGGGATGGGGGCCTCTGTGCTGTCAGCTGGGACTATATCTTGTAACCTAAGTAGAAGGGAACTTCTTTATGGAAAGGCTCTCTCTTTACCTCCTTGTACTTTTGCCTATAGTAAATGATCCCTGAACTTCTTAAAGTTTGTATATCCAGATAGGTGGTATGATTCCTTCTTCCTCCTTTCCATCCAGATTTCCTCAGAGTTAGAAAGGCAGGATGATGAAAAGACCTCCATAGAATCCCATGGGGCTCTAGAAGACACACTGCCTTCATTATTGAAGATACAAAAGCTTCCTTTTGCAATATGAGGTTTAGTATTCAGGGAAGACAGTGGGGACCAGCAGAAGGCAAGTAGCCAGAGCATGTTTTATTATTTTTTATTTTGTTATTTTTTTATTTTTAGTTCAACTCAAGTAATTTAGTCTCCTCCCCTTTCATCTTCTTCTGTCTTGTGTTAAGGATTTGCATTTATATTTGCTTCAGGCTTTCATTTCATCAAACCGTATTTTCAAGTATTGTTACAGAATACATAACAACATGTTATCATGCAAAGTACTTTTTCGTTGCTGTGTAAGTTAGGGATACATAAAGAAAACGCCCAATAGAATAAAGTACTTTGAAACATTTCAATTCCAGCTTCTTGTTTTTCACAGGACATGATGGAGCATTGAGGTTAATGTTTTTCTTCATGTCAATTTAAAGTATAATTTCCCTAGGGTAAATTTTCCTTTCCATGATCGTGGCATCCATAGTAACCCAATCCTTCAAAATATGCTGTGACAAAAAATGGAAACAAACAGAGATAGGGCAGAGAGGGTACCTTCTGCCAACACCCCACTGCTGGGCTTCACCTCAGTATTAATTAGGGCTTCTCCAGAGGTAGAAGGCGAGCTTTGACTCTCAGTTCCATCCCCTTAGGTGTCAGAGTCTATGTACAGCTTCTGCTGTCTGCTGTGTGTCCACTGCTACTTTTATATACTTCCATTTTTATTCTTCTCATAGCTATAGATAATCAATTTTTTTTAAAAGAAACTACTTTTATAATTTTCACCCAGGACAAGAGATGTTGATTTGCCAGTTACCTCTGAAATGCCTCAAGGTTGTAAACATGCCTGTCAAGGTATCCACCATTCTACATTTTATAGAAATCATAACCTTGCATTTTACTTTACGAATTTGCTTCTTGAGATTATGTCCTTGTGAATCAAACCTAAGCTTTTTTTTTTTCAATAAGAAAACTGATGTGTTTAGATTCCCAGTCACATACGGTATCCCATCCCTTTCTTTTCCTTACAATATTCCCAATCAGGAGCTCAGACGATCTAAGCTGCAATTTCCTATTGTCTGGATTTTGTTAACGGTGTCCTCTTGTCTAACTTCTCATGTCTTTATTAACTTTCTATTTCCTGAAAAACAGCAGTAGAATTTAGAGGGCTGATGTTTTGACAAGAGTATAGGAAACACAGAATGTCTGATTGCCTCCGCTTTTGTTAGCAGATATTAGCTTTCAAAGCATAGATCTGATAATTTGTTGGAGGGGGAACAGCGTCAACTAGCAAGTAACAGAATCTGTGATTTTTGAAAAATGTAGTATTTGTTATTGAAAATGACATACTACGTATTTGATCATATTCACTTCATACTTTCCTCAATTCCTCCGACATCCACCCCCAGCTCACCACCCCTCTCAATTTCATGTAGTCTTTAAAAAATGAAAATAATCCTTCAGGTGTGAGGCCATTCACTGGTGTGTGGTCAATCTATTAGGAGCTACACCCATAAGGAAAACTGACTCCTCCCCAAGAAGCCATCAACTGTCAAAAGGTCCTCAATTAGCTGTCAGGACTTGTGAATTGCTACCCACCACATTACAGAATATTGACTAGCTTGATCTTGTGCAGGTGACCACAAGCACTGTGCATTCATGTGTTCAGTGATTCTGCCATGTTTATAAGTCAAAGTCTTAGCCCCAGTCCTCCTTACTATGGCGATCACAATCTTTCTACCCCATCTTCTGTGAAGGTCCACGTTAGTGGAACCTGCAGATGACGAGTTAAAAAGTCTCATTTGTACCAGGACACCCTAGTGATACTTACTTTCCTTGGTTATGAGGATCTTCCTTCAGTTAAGTAAGGTGAGTTGTGTGTTTCTGTGATTAACACCATCTGGTACAAAAAGAAACGTCTCTGATGAGGTTTGATAGCTGTACTAATCCATAGATATTGAGATCTGTATTTAGAGAGCAGCTTGCTGCTATGTCCAGAGTAATAGGAAGTATTTGGATTCATCCTTGAGGCCTGTGAGCATCTTAGCCATGAGCTGTTTGCAAGATTTACAGTATAATATACGTGTTTCCACTTGCAAAGTGAGGTTTGAAGTCTGAGAAAGAAGTTGGTAATTCTGGTAATATTTATGCCACTATTGCACCTGTGGGAAGTCTAAACCCCTTCCTTGCATCTGTTATTTACTTATTCAGGGTTATATTTACAGAGCAAAGACAGAATAAGTACTTGCTTTATTGTTAATTTATAGTTTTATAAAAGGGATTAATTTTAACAAATTAAATGTCATGAGTTAGTAGATCTAGAAATCCTGGAAATTTTTTTTATACATGAGCAATTATTGTTCTTACTGATGCTGTATTTTCCCATCAGTAGGAATATCACAGGGTTGTCTAGTCATACTAACACATTTCTTGTAGTCTTAGAATATTTCTTGACAAACTATTAAACCTGTCTTCTTTGCTGTCTTCTTTACTGACTCCTCCTCAAGAGAGGTCAGCCAATCCACTAATTTCTTTAATAGGAAAAAGCAAACAAACGTCTTAGTCTCAATCCTTCTTTTAAAAATTCGATCTTTTCATTATTTACAAATTTATTTATTGTTTTTATTGATCTTTTTCATATAATATATTTTTTTTCCTTTCATGTTAGCATTTTATTTAAACCAGTACAAGCACCATGCTTACCAAAAGACTCCAAAATAAACATGCGGTATGAACTAGCAGAGACTGAAACCACAGCTTAAGAAGTAGTGCCAGTTGTTGGTTTTCTTAAACAATGACAGAGAACTGTTAGAATTCACAAGACTAAACCACCAACGTTTCAAGCCCATTGAATGAGATTATATTGGAATATTTTGATAATATTTTTCCATCCTCGATGCCTCCAAGTTTCTCTCTTTCTATTCACCCAACTTTCTCTTTCAAAGTAAAGGGCAGCAAAACCAAAGAATAAAAACAAAATTACCAAACCAAAACAAAAGACACACAGAAACATGGAGTCAGTCCATTTTGTGTTGCCTAACTACTCCTGCGTATGGGGTCAGACATAGAGTGTGGCTCATTACACAGAGACACTCCATTGGTGAAAAATGATTTTTGATTTCTCAGTAGGTTTCAATGGCAATTAGCTTCTTGGTGAGGGGTGGGACATTGTGCCCACTTCTCTTTCTCTATGTTTTGATTAATTTTTCTGGTTTGAACATGTGTATGTCTTGTGTGTGGTGCTACAGTCTCTGTTAGTTCATATGTGTATTAGTCCTGTTATGTCTGGAAGATGCTGTTTCCTTAGAGTTATCCACTACATCTGGCTCTTAAAATCATTCCAACTCCTCTTCCCCATAGATTGCAAAATATTGAGGGGATAGGTTGGATGAAGACACTCCACTTAGGAATGAGTTCCCCAAAGTTACTCACTCTCTGAGATATTAATTACCATTTACTGCAGGAGGATACTTCTATGATAAGAGTAAAGCAAGGCATTGATCTGTAAGAAGAGAAATATGCCATTAGGGGCCATTTTATTCCCAGGGATGGTGAATTCATGAGTCTTAGAAGAGAATCTACTACCACCAATTTGCTAGGTTAGAATAATTTCTATCTACATTCTAAATCTTTTTTTTTTTTACCCACAGATAAATGTAGCTACCACCCCTCACCAAAGAAGCTTCCCTCTACAGCATATGGAGACCAACACAGAAAACCACAGCTAGTCACAATTCAGGGATCAGTGGATAGCAACTAATCCAGCCACAATCTACACGTTTATATCAAATCTGCTGCCTGTATGACTCAGAGACCATCTTAGTAATAAGGGGTGGAAACACTGTGAGATATAGAATACCAGAACGTTAGCTGTAAAACGGTCTTTCATCGAAATGGCTGCATGAACAAGATGTAAATAATAGCAATATTAGCAGATTTGTTGACACAGAGGGGGAACAGATCTTACAACAGTTCTACCCCTGCATAAAGAACTACAGGCAGGTAATGACTGCTGAGAGAGAGAGAGAAAATTATCCTCCCAAGGATGAATCAACTGATAATCCAATACACAATAGTGAGCCCTAAAACCAAATACACACACCCAAGAAATAGAATTTGTAGGTTGTGTATACACACACATATACTCATGCACACATACACACACATACACATACACACACACACACACACACATACACATTATGGAACAATAATAACCAAGAAATAGAGCCCATCCATATGAGAGGCGGGGCATAAAGGAGTGGAACTAGGGGTTTGGGAAGGTTCAAAGGGAGAAAACAGAAGAATAAAGTGATGTAATTGTATTTTAAATAATAGTGTATGCATATGAATCTATGTAGTTACCATCCTCCCAGAATTCCCTCCATCCCACATAAAGTAAGAAGGTGAAACACTCCATTGAATTTGCTTCTTTATGTCTGATATTTTAGCTCTTTTTTTTTCTTTTTGTGAGCTCAGTCATCTTATGAGCAGTATAATTGAAGTATGGTTTAAGGCAGGATAGGAAGGCAGGAATTAAAGGGACATAGGAAGTTAAAAGAGCCCTTCACTCCAAATTCTGATTGGCTTCTGTAAGCCAACAGTTTAGAATTTAAGTACAATTAGTCGGAAGTGTGAAGGTTGTCTACATAGAGACAAATTTATTTTATATAGAGATATTTCATATAAGAATGTCAAAATAGCAATGGATCATGTTTGAGACACAAATGATACAGCTTTTCTTCTTTCTCAGCTTTAAACCTTGTAATAATCTTGCAGGAAACCCATTTATGGTAAAGGGCTTGTCTTAATCCTTTTTTATAACCAGTGTAGACCGTGGGTTTACCTTATTTTGCAATCCTGGATTGAGATTCTGTCTCAGACCAACAAACAAACAACAAACAACCTCAGTAAATTCTAGATATGTTTTATACAGGATCACCCTGAAATACTCTTCTGTGACAAGGTCTGTGAAATCCTCAGCATCATCTGAGTGGAGATCTCTGTGAAAATGTCTGCCAGCTGCTGCCAATGGATTTCTGGAACTGTCTCCGTGCCCTGTCGCACTACCACTGATAACACTGACGTGTAATCATAGCTCCAGTGATAATGTTGTCATTTACACAGAGTTTTTTTTTTTAAATCAAAGAACCATCATCAGTTGTATTATTACCATTTGCTAGCCTTTATTTTCTTGTATTTTACTTTTTCATAGTTTCTCCTCTCTAGACAGCACCCTACTTACTTAAGGCATTATATATAACTTCCTATGCTTCGGGCATCCTTGAATCGCGCTTATAAACAATATCCACTATACTTCTGTTTTTCCCTCACTTGGCCCAAGCCTGTTTTTATACAGAAGAGCAAGATGTCTCATGACATAAAACTGACTTCATTTGATTAGCCTTGTCAGAGATAATTAAGCAAAATTAGTTTTGGTTTATAAACACAGGCATCAATTTATTCTGTTTCGGCCCCCCCCCCCCCAGTTTAAAATGTAGGTTTAGCTTTAAATGTTTGCAGCCAGGTAGGATCATTAAGGCCAAAGAAAATATTTGAGAAACTTTGTTGTTTTTCTTGGCATCTGTAAATAACCTGACAAATAGACTTGTTGCTCATCCAGGGCCCAGTGTGTTCATTTGGAATGCTTTGATGTTCACTTTTATTAGGCATTTATAAACAAAGCTTGTTTTTACCCAGCATTGTAATTACTGTAATTAGAGTTTATGTTTGTGTGTGAAGTATCACATCTCTATTGTGCACAAGCTTTTCAAAGTAACAAGCGTACTGAATTACCTAACTAATTTTGTTGATTTCAATAATTAGTTTATATAGGATATTTAATAATGTCTCACACTACAAAATTAAAGCCTCTCATACCAAAAATAACACTGGGATGTACAGCAAAAATGTTTCCTTGCTGGTATTCTCTCTGCTTCTCAGGGCTCGCTGGGCACTGGACATACTGCTTATTTAGGAAATGAAAAGCTGAGCAGGGCAGCGTTATGGGATGATGCTGTCCCTGAGAGGCGAACAAGAATAAGTGTCATGCCATGCCTTCCCATGGAACAAAACTGTAAATATGGAGAGGAGAAACAGGTCTCCAGCTTTATAGAGCTGCTATCTTATGGGGATTAGCTTCTTTCTTGTCACCATAATGTGTTATCTTGAAAGGGGCAGGCAGTATTATTGAGAGTCTGGTGCAGAGTCCCAAGAGTGTACCCAGGAAAGCTAGTGGCAATGGATTCTGACTCACAAGTGAAAATAAATTCATAGCATGTGGTTGTCTGTGTGAAAGCAGTTGCCATTCAATGCATAGTTCATTTGAACAGTGGTATGTTATCTCTATGGTACTGTCATCTCAGTTAACATGTTCTTTCTGTCATCTCTCCAATCTTTTTTGCCCTTCATTGTACTTAAGTCACTGTTGTCTTAGGTTCACATGATGTTAGAGTTAATGTGTAGATTTGTTGTCTAAAAGATAACTTTTAGACTTATTGCCATGTTAGAGATTGGGCAGAACATTGGACTTAATTCTTCAGTAATGCAAGGTAGATGTGATGTCAAAATCATATATTCCATTCCAGGAGAACAACAATTTAATTTCACTAGTTTCTTAGGTGTCAATAAGAAATTTGTGTTCTCAACTGAATTGTGATACTTGAATGGCCCCTAGATGATGTCTTAACATTTACATTCAAAATTACTTATCAAATACATAAAAGCTAATAATCTTTACTCATTCCAAATCTCTGTTTCCTGATCTGCATATAGGTTGAAGGTAATGTTTATATTACTTGAGCTTGACAGTATAAAGTACAGTCTACTCATGTTTTCTTGGCTCTCATGGTTTTGCTGTTTCTCATGTCCCTTCATGTAGCCGTCTCTGCCAACCTTTGTGCTCATCTCTCTACATGTTGTAGACCACATAGAGGAAAGTGTGTGTTCAGCTCTGGACCAACTTTTCAAGGTGCTCCTTGTAGTTTCAAGGTGGAGCCATAGGTTGTATTTTTAGCAAAGGGAATACACTTGGAATTTGGTGCACCCACTCTCAGCCATAGGTCACAAAAGCCTTCTATCACTATAATGATTCCTTTTAATTATCAACCCAACACAATCTAGAATTTTTGGGAAGAGAGCCCCAATGAATTGTCCAGATCAAGTTGGCTTATAGATATGTTGTGAGGGATTGCTGTAATTATGTGAGTTGATATTGGGAAGATCTGCCCATTAAGGGCAGTACCATTCCCTGGTTTTAGGTCCAGGCCTATATATTGAGATGAGGCTTCATGCAGATAAGCATTCATGCAGTTCTTCTCTCAGCTCTTGACTGGGCATTGTGATGTAAATTGCTAGTTCAAGTTCCCACCTTGACTTATCTGCAGTGATGGACTGTGACCAAATTGTCACATGAATAAAGTTTTTTAGCATTGATTTTGTCAGGATATATTATCTCAGCAATGGAACAGTTTTCTAGGCTTCGAGGATATCCCAGGAAGAAAGAAAGAAACAAAGATTTCATGTGATTGAAGAGAGAATGCAGAAGGATCTCTTAGCAACCCAGGACTCTGCTGGCTTGAATTGTCAGCTCACTCCTCTACAAAGCAGTCAGGTCAGTCTGACATAGAACTACTTAACAACCCTTAGTAATTGTCCTTTTGTGGAAAGACACATCTGGAAATATATCCTGATCTTAGGGGCAATGTACTGATCTGGACTAGTTTTAGTTACATATGCAGTAAGGCAAACTGTATCTGCTGAAGGGACATTTAAAATTCTTTTTTACTACTAATTCTTCTTCCTCTTGGACTCATTATAGGAAGTTCCAAACAATAACGCAGGCTTCTTAATCCATGTACTCAGATTGCTCAGATTAGGCTGCTCTTTTGCCACATACCTCACCAGAACTTTCTCTCTGCTTAGACCTAAAATCTCTGGCTATTTTGCTACTCATATGTGCTTGTTCTAGTCTTGGAACAAGAGCCCAAGCACCGGGAACCACCCAGTTCCAGCAGAGCACCAGCTACGCTATTGCTATCCCTTATTATTCCAGCTCAGTAATTTTTTGTTAATGAGAGAAGTCATGATCATGATTTGGTTTCTATATTCAGATGAGTCATTAAGATCCCATTATACTGTGCTCTTCTAATTTTAAGTCCCTGTGAACACTAAGTGGTTTTAGATAGGGTGCATTCAGACTGCTAGGATTTCTTTGGTCCTTTTTTTCTTACCTCAAGCTTGCTTCTGACAACAGAACAAATGAAAATATGTATGAGCCTGTGAAATAACTTCTGTTAAAATGTTCAGGATTCAACATTTAAAAGGAATTCCATTTCAATACATGATAAAATTTCCAGATTATCTTGAGAATTGGGGCAGTTACTGTCAGTTATATTGAAAGAATTCCAACTTTGTAAATTACCTGACAAGTTGGGGTTGTTTTATGTGCTGTGTAGAAATAGGAGTATTTGTTTTGCTTCAGTGGGTACTTAATTATTTGTTTCTTCTTGACAGTGTGCTAGAAATAATTCATAGCATTAGGAAGCTGCTTTAAACATCCTCCAGAGAGCATGGACTGGTTTCTGTGAGATGATACATTGTGTGAATGCTTTGCCCTCATTTTAAATATGTTAAATCTGAGTCATGAATTTCTTTTACAAAGAGAGAGATTATAGCTCTTCTGTCCTAAAGGAGGTTTCAGGGGTACAAAATGAAAGAAGCTGAACACAATTGTGTGAAGTAGAGCTTGCTGTCCGAATCCTGGCTGTGCTATGTCCATGGAGAAGTGGCTTCAGCGGAGCACACTGCACAGGTCAAGGCACATTCTTGCTGACCAGAAATTTACACAAACTAAACTAAGTTCTGGCCAAAGTCCCTGCTACAGTAGAACTATGATTTTCCCCCACCCAAAACTCATGTTGAAATACAGTTCTCATTACACATGATTAAGAAGGAAGGAATGTTGGCTAATGGCACTATATCTATCTAATTTCTTTGGACTGAGTTCAGACTGTGTTAATGAGAAGTTGGACAATATAGCATGACCTTTTTTTGTTTGATTTTTTAATTTTGTTTTTGGTTTTGGAAGAATCAGAAAACAGACACGGTGCCAACTGAGACATTTAACAGATGATTATGTCTTTGCTTTCTTGAGTGGATTAATCTGCATTCAAGTGACTAGAAATCTACATTCAAGTGACCAATCTATCTATGCGATTAAATGATTAATAGTAAATGGTTATTTTGAGACTATGTCTGCTACAAATACTAGATTTACTGGGTCTCTCTAGTGGTTTATCTTGTGCTACCTGATACCCTGTTACATCTTGGGATCTGGTCACCAAGAAGGACACGGGAGGTGCAACTGGTTTCTTGACCAGGAATGTGGGCCAAGAACAAGTCTTGAAGAATGAAGCACTGTGTTATCAATAGTAGAAGATGGATAAAGATCATTCTTCATGCAAAAAAAATGGCTTCCAACGAATCAATCCAAGGGTTTTATAAATTGGTGAGATCCCTTAAGATTATAGTTATGTATTATGTTCATTCAGTACTTGCAAACTCTTTAGTAATTAAAACAGCCCAGAATGTTAAATGGTAATGTCCATTATTTAGTGTTGGAACTTTATTTTTAACATGGGAGGAAACTGAGTATTTTAGAATGGTAAGCTAATTGTCCTTTAGGGATGCATGAGAGTGTATTTTCCCTGAGTAAAAAAAAATTCTAGGGATTGTGAAAATATGCTTCTACTAGAAATGAAAGTTTTTATACTACAAACAATATTTTCCAATCAAAATGAAACTGATGTGCCAAACTTTGTGGTTAGGAATTAAAATGGCCTAAGCAAAGTCCTGTTCTTTTATACAATTGTATTAGCCATTTTAGAAGGTAATTGTGACCTTGATAATTTATTTTTCATGCATTTTTATGGAACATCTCAATGTGATTAAAATAATGACGCCCTTACTCACTATGAGTTTCTGCAGATGCACATTTTATAAGAAAACATCTGTATGAACAAGCCATTCTGTGATCTTTCCAAAGTGGGCATTCAAGAGACCCTTAGAGAAAAAAAAAAGAAAGAATACTATTGTATTTACCTAGGCTGTGAGTAGCTTTTCCTGTTGCATTCTCAGAAGAAGCAGTAAAGTGATGGGTCAAGAATAATAGGGAAATGTTACAAACTGAAACTCAAATCAGGCCTTCTCTCTGTGTTCCTTAGTATATCTAGCATTCTATACAGCTGACGATGGCTACTGTAGTCAGACCAACAATTTTCAAGGAGCCAAACCAATGGTTGTCCATTTATATTTCATTTTTCTATTGTGTTCGTTTTTATGAGTTTGGAGGAAATACTGAGAGAATAAAAAACTCAGCCCCTTCTATAGTTGGAGAAAGTGAGTTGATATTTGTTCTAGGGTTTTATTTGTGCCTGAAGATGTCTGCCTTATTTTTTGAGATAGAGTTTCTCACTGGGACCTAGAGCTCACTGATGAGCCTAGGCTATCTGGCCAGTTAGCTCCAGGAATCCCGTTTCTGCCTCTTTAGTTCTTGGATTACAAGTGTACACTACTACTGACCTGACTAGTTTTTTTGTTTGTTGGCCATGAAAACCCATATGGTACTAACAGGTAATATTTCATAATCCTTGTTGTAATCCTTTCTAAGTCCTTACTGTAAGGAAATCACAAAACAAAAACATTGCTGAACAATGTAGTATTAAATACTTGAACATAGTGGTAGGTTATTTTTTCCTTTTCCTGTAAAGAGTTACCCTGGAATTTTAAAGGGGATTGCGTTGAGTCTATAGATTAGTTTGGTAAGATAGCCATTTTTCACAATATTAATTCTTCTGATCCTGAATATGGGAGGCTTTTAAATTTTCTAGTGTCTTCCTTGATTATTTTTCCTTCTGGGTCTTAAAGTTTTTATTTAATAGTTTTTCTTTTCCTTTCTTAGGTTTACTCAAGAATTTGGAAGAAAAATACTTGCTCTGTTATTATTTGTATATATTTGACTGTCAGCATAGATCCTAATATAAGAGTGTACAGAAATATATGTGCTGTTCTAGAGGAATGTGAATGAAATGAAAGCAATTTAATGATGTAGGTTCTCCTCGACACATTTTGTAAACCAATCAATTCCTTTGCTTTTGATATATTATTTACAGAGATCTGTACAGAAAACTCCTACAATTTTACCTGCAAAATAGCAGATAATTCCTTATTGTAAATTATTCATTAGTAACTATGGGAAAACCCTTCTAATTAAGGTAGAAGCTATCATTGTATAGTTAGCCTTCTGAGTTTGGTGTAATATGGTGAACTTCCTTCCTCAACAGGGCTTCCCCTTTTTTGAACTTGTCTGGGGAGTTAAAAAAAAAACCCACACCTCTACCTGCAGAATGTCAGTAGCCTTGGTTAAGATAACAGGTTCAGCTTCCTTTCTCCTGGTAAGAAGCAGTCCAGCTGGCACCTGAGATTCTGGGAATGCTTACTGATGCTAATGAGGCATTTTGGTACCATAAACCTTGAGCCAATATCTTTGCTTTCCTGGATATTCTGACCATGTCCCTAAAATTATATAATGCTTGAATCACTCCAAGTAAAGTTGATCTGTCTCCCCACAGCTGGTCCCTGTGTCATCATTTACTGCACATACTCACGGGGATTCTGAACCAGTCCCCTCAGTCGTCTCCACTCCCTTTGCCTTCGTGGATTGATATAGGCCAATGATTCCCCAGGGGCCAGGGAGGGGGGCAGAAGGAACATATAACATTACGTTGTACAATTTATTTTGTTGTTAACAAGTCAATATGTTGACAATAAGATAATAAAAACACTTGCTAAGCTATTTCATTATGAGAGCAATTCTTGGGTAAAAGAAAGTGAAAATCCGTTTTAGGCACATTGTAGTAGAATCTTAAATTTCCAGAGCTCTTTAATACTTAGCAATCAATTTTGTCTGTGCTACAATGTGTTAGACAATTAATTAATAATAGATCTTATTAAAGGAGATCGCTTTGAGTGTGGCCTGAATATTTCTGTGGGTCTTTCGTCCCTTTGCTTTCTTCTATCTTGCTATTGAGTATCAATAAAGTGGCAGGAAACACATAGAAAAAGGACAATCATTTCTTGTCGGGGTAATCTTTCCAAATGCGAATCAGATTCTGTCACACTAGTGTAGAGTCATTTGGAGATTTTCTTGTCTTAAAGTTTAACACCTACAGCTCAGAACCTTATGCTTGTAATCTTCAGTGGGGCAGCATTTCTCCAGTAAGAACTAGCGTGTGTGGCCCACTGAAAGGCTACCAAAGATTTTGTTTCATTTCATGTGTTTCCATGGTAGTTCCAAGAGTGATTTTTTCCCCTCAAATTTCAGATATTTTCAGTTTTTGTAATTTTGTCTCTGGTAGTTTGTCTCTGTGGATCACTTGAATGAAATCAACCTGTGCATATTCAAATCCATTAGGTTTGGTATATTGCTCCTGGAGTAACTGTATCAGTTTTACTTCCAGTAATAGAATGAGTTTCTGTTACTATGTTTCCTTCTTAGCATTTGACAAGACCAGATGAGTGGAAAATGCAAGCTGATTTTACTTTTAAAAGCAAATTTCCTGGGTCAGGGGAGATGGACCAGTTGTTAAGAGCACTAGCTGTTCTTCCAGAGGACATTGGGTGAGTGGACCCAGGATTGGCTAGGTGGCCTTCAATTCCACTTGCAGGGACTCTAAAGCCCTCTCCTGGACTTTGGAGACACATTCAGCACACATTCAGGCAGGCACAATCAGCATAGAAATACATTTTGACAAAACATCCATAGACAACAGGAAACAAATAAATAAAAACCAATGTCTTGATTTCTAGAGAGCTTGAATAACTTTTTTTCTATGTTTATAGATGAGAGTTCTCTTCTACAAATTACCTTTGTTTTTGTTTATGTTTTTTTTTGTATTTGTTTTTTCTGGTTTAAGTAAGTTTA
This sequence comes from Grammomys surdaster, assembly GCF_004785775.1. NCBI lineage: Eukaryota > Metazoa > Chordata > Mammalia > Rodentia > Muridae > Grammomys > Grammomys surdaster. The sequence goes on from NW_021620995.1 coordinate 4,262,622, forward strand.
GGGTAAGGCTTGTCTTCCAATTCTTTTTCTCTTAATATTGTCTCTGAATATGTAGACTTTCCTAAATGTATTATTGTCTAACTTATTTTATCTGTTATATTTCACTTTTAGTCTTTTAGGAAACAGCGTGCTATAATTTCTTTCCTCTAACTGTTGCAATACTTTAAAGCTGGGTCTTTAAGCTATCTGAAATTCATTCTAGTTCATGAAATAAGACATGGAATCTGATCCCCCTGGCATGGGTCTAACCAATTATTATTTGAGCCCTACTTGTTGAAATGTTCTTTTTTTTTTTTTTTTTTTTTTTGGCTGATGGATGCTGATATTTCTCTCATACATCTAGATAACCAATACACACTGATTTCTGGCTGATTTCTTGGCCTCTCCTCTCTGCTACAGAATCTTACTGTCTTCAGTAATATGGTTGATAATGAAACTGGCTGTTTTGCAGGCATTCCCCCTTTTGCTCCCTAATAAAAGTTTTGAGGTCAGCTTGCCAAGATTCCAAATAAGACAAGCTGATTGGGGTTGTATTCAAATGGCATTGAATTACATTTTTTTTTTGTTTCAAGTAAAGAAAAAAATTAAGTCTGATTGCACTTCATTTCCTATGCTCCCTATGAAGAAAAATTTGCAGCTTGTATTCTAAGAGTTGCACCTTAGAATCGGCTTCCTGGAAACAATTACCTTTGGAGCATTATGGGGAGCTGCTTTTCTGAGGCCCGTGACACATATACAGCAGAGGACTGCCTGGTCAGGCCTCAGTGGGAGAAGAAGAGCCTAATCCTTGAGAGACTTGTGATCACAGAGATGTGGAATGCCTGGTGGTGGGGGCAGAGGAGGGCACTTGGAGGCAAGGGAGAGGAAGAATGGGATGAGGAACAGTGGGTACTGGGAGGGGGGCAGCGGCTGGAATGTAAGTAAATAAAATAATTAAAAAAATAAAAAAGACGGCTGGAGACTGTGTCTTCGGGCACAGGCTTGGGAAGGTGGCTGCCACCATTCTGCAGGTCTTCGTGGTGTGGTTTTGTTTGCTGCTCACAGAACCCTGGTGGGAACAAGCCACCCCACCCCCCGCCCCCGGGTGGGGGAGGGCTCAGCTTCTAGGACAGTTAATCCTTGTGGCCAAGAAGAAATAGCATAGGCTGAGGGGCTGAAATATGGGTATGAACTTGTGGTCAATGATGGGAAGTTGGGTGCACAATCTGTGTATCACCTTGCACACTCACCTACTTGAAGGCCTACAGCTGCAGTGACCACGAGACTAAACCTGATAGCTGGCCAGGATCACAGACCTGGATGCTTGGATGCAGAAACGGAAAATAAATCTTATGTGTTAATAAACTTATTTGCCCTCAAAAAAATTACTGCTGGAGAGAAAATCTAAGTGGGAGGTTTCTATCAAATCCCACCTCTCAGAGCTCAAGGAATAAAGAGGAGGAGGAGGAGGAAGAGGAGGAGGAGGAGGAGGAGGAAGAGGAGGAGGAGGAGGAGGAGAAGGGGGAGGAGAAAAAGGAGGAGGAGGAGGAGAGGGGGCGGAGAGAAATGTCTGGATTTTTCTGAATCAGTTAAGCAAGGTGTATCTGAGCTCATAGAGTTTGAAGCAGCAAGCACAGGGCCTGTTTGGGTCTGCACCAGGACCTCTGCAAATGTATTGTAGCTATTAGCTAAGTATGTTTATAAGAGTCTGACTATGAGAATGAGTGTGTCTCTGACTCTCATCACTGCTTTGTGACTCTTTCCCTCCTGTTGCATTGCTATATCCAACTTCAATATAATAGTTTTTGCTTCATCTTATATTTTATTTTGTTATGTTTGGTTGTTGTCTCTGGGAAGCCTGTTCCTTTCTAAGAAGAATCCCTAGTCACCTCTTAATCTCTGCAAGGTCGTTTGTACCTTGCTTACTTGATTGAGAGGGCCTGGCTTTCCTGGTGTCCTTCACCTCTTCTGGCTCTTAAAATCTTTCCTCTTCCTCTTCTGAGGGATTCCCTGAGCTCAAGGTGAGAGTCCTAAAAGGTGTGATACATTGCCTCTTAGCACTGGTATTAAATTAGACACCAGCACTACATTAATCCACTAGGGAAGAGCCCTTAGTGACTGAACTTAGCAATTGAAGCTTGAACCATTAATATCTGCTCCCGATGCAGATACTTCATATTCAAACTATACCAGCTCATATGATGTACAAATTAAGACTTGGTAGAAGAAAAAAAAATCATCATTAGCCAGAATCAAAGTCTATCTGCCTTGTGACTCCATAATGATGTAACTTTCCTTACACAGGGAGAGGAAGGAGTTAAAAGAAATGGTGAATAAATTACGACAGTAAGGAAATGTAGACATCTTCTACTTCATCCCATATCTCTTCAATCTATGATGGTCACTTCTCTCATCTTGAGGCTTATCATGCACTAGACTTTGTACCTTTCAATAAGTGTTATATGTGAATCATGCTGAAGGGTTTTCTTGGAGGCCTTTTGATTTGGCTTGAGGTAGCAGGGGAATGAGAGAAAATACCCAGCATACATCACCTCTATGGCTCTCCATAAAGTATTCTTAACTCAGCAGGTTTTGCCCATCCATCTCCTGATAGAGGTGTAAGAGCTGAGTGGTGAGGATGTATTTGCATAACTAACTTTGGACCAACTCTCACAAATCACACATAGGTGCTTCTGCATATCTCTTAGGCATACTTTACAACCTTTCTCCTCAAGTTTAGGGCTTGAGCTGAATCTACGGAGTGGAAAATTTCTACCTAGTATATATACTCTTATGTATGCTAAAATGCTTTCTTGGGTTACTCTTATCTAACACTGAAAGAAGCTAATTTTTGGTTCTTGGTCTGTGGTAGAGTCACTACAGTACACACTACATTTTCAAGTTGTTACTTTTCTTAGTTTTTAACAATGATGTTGACCCTTTTCTTGTCTCCTTCCTTCTTCCCCCCACCTCCATTATGTAAATATATAATACACACACACACACACATATATATATATATATATATATATATATATATATATATATATATATGTAAAGAGTGGGGAAATTGTGTCATATTAAGGGCTATCTAGAGAAACAAAACTTTGTTGTGTAATTGATTCATGTAATTGTGGGAACATTGAAATCTTCAGAACTCAGCTGAGAGTTGATGGTTGTTTCGAGTACGACTTGTTACAGAGTAAAGGCAATCTTCCTTTTGCATAGCTTTGGTTTTATCTAAAGTCCTTCTGTTAATAGGCTTACCCTTACCTCTATCATGAAGGATTTACTCAGATTGACTGACTGTAAATGCTGGTCACTTTTAAAAATACTTTCAGAACACCACCTAGATTAATGTTGATTTATTGAGCACTACAGCCTGGCTAGAAGAACAGGAGCAACACCCATAGCTAGATGCTATGGTGACTTTCCTTTTTTTTTCTTAATTTATTTCTCAACAATGTAAAAGGCCAAAACTTCTCATATCATCCCAAATAGTAACTTCTAATTGTTCATGGACGAATCGATATCAGACTGTTAAACATTTGGTCATATACTGCTCAGGTTAATATCTCTCTTCCCGATTAAACTGTGCACCATTGGAGGGTCTCACATCTACTTTACATGCTGTCTCATGTCCATTGATAATAACTGTTATTTTGAATGGAACAACTCAGGTGTTAGTTGCAGTCATCTTACCCGTGTCATCAGGGAAAGAAGATTTAGGGATAGAGACTAGAAGGAGACAATGAATAGATATATGACCCAGAATGCCTGTTTTCCCTCTCAAAACCAAGAATGTGGTTGAAGTAAGATGGATTAAAGGTCAATTTGATAGGAAAGTCATCAACAAATCTATTACTGGATAGTTCATTTCTTTGGATTATCACTATATGTAAAAGGAGCGGGGAGAGATAATGTTGAACAAACAAGGGTCTGCATCTTGCTATTTTGACAAGCTGAGGGCTAAAATGCCTTTGTTAAAACTGAAGTGCAAGAAATGTTTCAAAAAGCTTTTGAAAGCAAGATATTTTGAAATTGAGAAGTCAAGAATAGTGTAAATGAAGGAAGCATTGTATTCAAGGCCAAAAAGGTTGAGGGGAAGACTGGAGCAATTTTATCATGAGTAAAGTCATGAGTTTCTGAGAAACAATGACAAACTATCTGGTCCCTTGCCTATTCTTTTACAAATTCTATGGTTGTCATGCTTTTCTTCTTCTTCTTTTAATCACTCAATTGGTACATCTGATGCCCTAGATGGGGCGGGGGGGGGGGGGAAGTAACAGATGTCCTGGGTGAGGAATAGATGGCATGGAGATTTCTGCAGTCCATTTTCTTCCGGCCTTGGATTTAGCTCCAGGCCACTCTCATTTCTTTCCTTGGTAGCAGAGAGGTAGTGTTCTTGGGGAATGAACTCTGTGTGACTAGAACTCAATACAGCTTCCATGAAGCCCATGCTTGAGTGTAAGGAAACGAGAGGCCAGAAGAGCAAATCTACTCATTGCTGGCCAGATGAAACACCACAGTGGACACCCCCTCTGCTGCTTCTCACCTAAGCCATGGATGAAAGTAGCTTCAAAAAAATTTTTTTTTAATCAGAGGAATGTAGACTTATCCAGGAAAAAGTAAGAAGAGAATTTAAATAAGTCTGTCTGTCTGTCTGTCTGTCTGTCTGACTTTCTGTCTGTCTGTCTGTCTGTCTGACTCTCTCTCTCTCTCTCTTCCCCAATCCCCCTTTTCTCTGTGTGTTATGGAAGAGAAAAAGTTCAAAATGTTTACTCAATTGTCTATATAAACAACTAGAAAGTAATAGATTTGGGACTGAAACCCATTTTTCAAATATTTGTTCTCTTCTGTACTGTGTCCTGCCCATGTTTCAAGTAAATATCTTGTAGAAAATGATAATAAATTCCACAATATGAGAGAACCGTTAATTCTCCATTTCACATAGTATCTTTATCCCTTGAACTATTGGTAGAACCTAAGGGTGCCTTGTGGGCTGTATGCATCTACATTCCTTAAGACATATATCAACTAACGCAGCTGAGATGAGATGCTACATACTTATATAGTCAAAGTTAAGTGTTGTTAGTGACCAGTGCAGTGGTACTATTCATGTAACAAATTATTGAGAGGTTTCTCTATAGCTGCACTATAACTGATGACATAGCTAAAATGATAATAAAAACCACATGTCTTCTACATAAGGGTCTTCCATCAAGTACTGGAACTAAACACAGTAACAAGCAACTATATGATTTAATAAAGCAATGCTGGATATTAGTGCAGGACCACTATGAGCAGCAGCAAGTATAAGAGCTGTTCTCATCACAGCCGTCCAGTGGACAGACTGTTACTTACTTTTCCCCCATTGTAGGGTTTGGAATTGTTGAGAATTATTTCAGGAAGGAAGCTTTTGGAGAAAGATGACTCTTCACAGGAATATTAATTGGTAAGAAAAAGCCTATTAGGAGGAGACAGGTGAAAGGGAGAGGGCACCACACAGAAAAGGTAGTGATATATTGGAGAGACAAAATGTGTCATATGGAGGAAAAAACACCATAGATATTCGGCTACGGTTTGTGTGAAGGGAAAGGCATATGGAAGACTTGAGCGTGGGGTGGAGGGGTGTGTTTTCTTTGTTAAAAGAGGGAAAATGTTGATTTCCTGATCAATGGCTATGGACCTCTGAGACTGAAGAAATATATAAACTTTTGAAGAGAGAAATAATGTGCACCAGGACTGTGTGCTGAGCAAACCACCATGCACTTATACAATTTTGTCTAAAACTCCCATGGTTCCCCGAGTCTACTGAACTTAGACTAGGGAGTACTCCTGATTTAGAGACTGCTACAATACAATGCACTCAGAAATTGGGATGCTTGGTGATTAACTCTTTTTCTTGAGGAAAAAAGTTGTTCCTTGTATTTGAGGTCCTTCGGTCATTTCTGCTTTTCCTCCACCTATTTTGGAAGTTGTTTTGACAAATGAGGTGACATATGGCAGAAGAAGGAAGAGAGAATAATCCAGACAGAAACAGAACATCTTATCTTGGGTGTCTCCAGAGTCTGTGCTTCTTGACACATCTCATCCCAAGTTCTCACAATGCATCTTCAAAATGTATTCTTATGTTAAAGGAAAGAGAATGGAAATACATCTAAATGAAACCTGTCTTGTCTTCACTCATTTAAAGGGATAAAGGGAGGTCCAGGTATGAAGCCAGGATTGCTCTTTTGGTAAGTCCTATGTTTGTACACAACACTACTCAACATCTGTGGAGCAAGAATATGATGGAGTCTACGACATTTATTTCTACCTTTCTTTGTCATGTAATGTGCTCATGGAGGAAAAATGTGGTAGAATCTCTTTCAATAAGTGCTCGAGTAATAAAACAGCTTTGCAACTTATTTGTCTGTCTTCTGCATTTGGAGTTTTATTTACTATATGCATTTTATGTGAGTTCATAAAAGTCAATAAACTCAATATTCCAGAAATTCTTTGCAATTTAACATCTAGATAATTGGGGTAACAAAAAGAAAATTAATTCAGTGTTGTTTTATGAAGGCGATTAACTCAGTCCCATTTCTCTCCCTAAAGAGAAGAGATCAAACAGAAAGCAATGTGCATCTTCTCCATCTAAGGAAACAGATAAAGAAACAAAAGATATGGCATAAACTCTTAAAATGACCATGCCCTTCTAGCTAAGTATTGTAGCTTAATTAAAGTTATTTTAAGTAATAGTTAATTATGTTTAATTAAACTAATTATGTATCTAGCCATGGGAATTTGAATGAACCACAATGCAGACACGTGTGGCCTCTGCAGATCAAGTATTCTAGTTTTCATAGATCCCAAAATTCCTCTCTATGTGTGAGAGACAATATAACATAAAGCCTAGATTATAGCTGTGACTATCCAAAACTAAAACAATGAGTAACTGATAGACATAAGTATTGAATGTGTGCGAATGTGAGTGTGCATTTCTCTCTCTCTCTGTGTGTGTGTGTGTTATATGAATGATATCACAGAGAATACTCTGTTCTTCCTCCAACAAAGTACAGTGTGTTAGACTATATTAAAATTGATTTATTTTAATGTAGGATTGCTTTGGGGGGAACCAAATGAAGATTAAAAGTCCAACAGGCAATGCTGTTTATGTTTTCAAGGGCTAAGTTGTCCTGTTTTGTCTATGCATTATTCATATTTACCAGATGCTTTAGGGATTCTGGCTGACTTTAGGAAAGATCTAGCTTGTTTTTACTTGGAGATATAATTTAAACTGAAACATCTAGGTCTGCCATTGTTACTTCTGTGGTCTTGATTTAATAAGAGCCACTGGGTATGTAGGCAAATGGATAGTCTTCCCTGTGACTTGGTAGTGCTTGCTAATAACATCCCTTAATGGTTTCTTGGCTTTACTGATGTTGGAAATCCATCATTTTGTTTATTGGGAGAATTCCTAGTGAATTGTAATGAGAATGATTCTGAAAATACAGTATCCCAGAATCTTTCAAGTGGTATTTCTTCAAATCAAGTTTCATTTCAGTTTACAGAAGTATTTTCTAACTGACACTCAGAAATAAGTAGTTTCAAGAGGCCTTGTGACTGACCTAAGCTGCTTTTTAGATGGCTGGTCTCCTAAATTATTTAATTTGTTTGTCTAGTGGGTCTCCCTCTCCCTCCCTCTCTCCCTCTCTCTCTCCTCCCTCTCCCTCTCCCTCTCCTCCCTCTCCTCCCTCTCTCTCATTCTCCCTTTTCCCCTCTGTCCCTCCCTCCCTCCTTCCCTTCCTCCCTCTCCCTCTCCCCCTCCCTCCATCCTTATCTTTTTCCTTCCCTCCCTCCCTTCCCTCCCTCCCTCCCTCCCTCCCTCCCTCCCTCCCTTCTCCCCTGTCTCCTTAAGTGAGTGTTGTCTGTCATATATTTCTATTGAATGAAAGGCACAGTGGAATGAGTGAGTAGGATGGAAGCCTCAGAAAAAAGCCATATAGCAGGAAAACACAATCAGAAAATTTAGGTTTTACAAAAAGCCTTAAGAGAAGTGATGGTATTCAGGCTGGTGAGATGGCTCAGTGCGTAAAATACTTGTTTTATAAGAATGAAGACCTGAGAGTTTAAGAACCCACAAAAAGGCAGTTGTACCTGTTTAATCCCAGTGCTCCTGTGGTGAGACAGGAAGCAGAGACAGGAAAATCCATGGAAAGTCACACACTAACTAGTCCGATATACAGGAAATGTCAAACAAGAAAAGATCCTTTCTCAAATGATGTGGAAGGTGAAGACTGGCACCTGAGGTTGTCATCTGATCTGTGCATGTAGACTGTGGTACATGCATACACATACAAACATATCTAATGGTGTTTAACCCTTTATGACACACACACACACACACACACACACCCACCCACCCATATACCCTGACAGGACTTTATGAGACAAGGAAATTCAAATGATGATGGGGTCATTTTCTGTTGGTCATCTCCTGCAAGTAATGCAGCCTACCCTTAAGAATAGTTTGTTTTCCCAGTGAGATTCTCTTGGAGAAAACTAAATTTTCATTTACAAGTGGTTATCAACTGAAGATAGCTCTGTACTAGGGATAGAGGCACATATACACTTGTCCTATCAAGTCTAGGACCCCATCTGGTGCAGACCTTGCAGGCCCTGTGTTTCCTGCTTTGGTCCTGCTGGGTTTAGAAGGCCTTGTTTCCCTGGTGTTCTTCATATCTCTGCCTTTATATGCTTTCTGCCTCCTCTGTTGCAGGATGCCCTGAGCTCTGAGTGGAGGAGTTTGATGGAGACATCCCTCTTCTGGATAAGAGTTTTGAGATCTTCCACTCGCTGCATAATGGCTAGCTGTGGGTCTTTGTATTTGTTCCCCTTTGCTGTAAAGGGAAACTTCTCTGATGATGGACGAACAAGACACTAATGACAATGTTATTAGGAATCATTGCATTGTTACATTCCTTTAGTAGAACAGTAGTATTTGGCTTTCTCCTAGGTCCCTGGGATATCTAGTTCTTGGCCACTCAAGTAGTTTTGGGTATGGGTTCCATCTCATGGAGTGTGTCTTAAGTCAAATCAGACTTTGGTTCGTTACTTGTACAAGCTTTGTTGTGCTATCACACTAGCATATCTTGCAGGCAGAACGTCAATATAGACTGAAAGTTTGTAGCTGGGTTGGTGTCTACATTTCTCCTTTTATAGTGTGCCGAGTAGCTTTCAGTTCCAAGAACACTAGCCCATAGGTCTGCAAGCTCTAGGTTTTGCCGACTTGTATTCAGTGAGTTGTGCAGATGTTTTCTTCAGCAGTGAGGTTGTTCTGCCAGTTTACGGAGAGGAGCCATAGCCTTGGCAACAGCCTGGGCACTTTAGGGGTTCCCAGGGGACTCACTTAAGTGAAGTCATTCCTGGTACTGGAAGCTTCATTTGATGAAATGAGATGGCCAGTTGGGGCTCGGTCTCTCCATTATTTGATGATTTCATTTCTACTGCCTCCATATATGTATACATTGTAGAAAATTTCTACTGTATTAGGTTTCCATACTACCCATCAAATGGCTCTTCTCTTTCTGTGCCTCTGTCAGTATTCTCGTACTTGTCTTTCTACTCCCTCCTTCCCCCTCCATACTTGATCCTTTCAACCCAGCCCCATTGTCCATAAATAACTATCTATTATATCTCCATTTCCTAATTTATTTGCTCCATCCTAGTCTCTTACTATGTGTAGGACCCCAAAGGGCTGCTATGCCCTGGCTGAACCTTTTCGTATGCTGCTGTCTACTAAGTAACATTCTGCGGTTCCTCTAGGATCAAAACATCCTGACTAAGGCATGGTGCCCCAGGAAGGGAATTTACTCTTGACATCCTCTTGCCCCCCAGTTGAGTTCCTGTTTTTTCCTGAGTTTGTATTTTTCCTTCCCTGGCTTGCTGTATATATATTGAACCTGCTCAGTAAAGGCATTGGCATTCTCCCACAACGAATGACCAGAGTCTGAGTATTTCTTTAATCCCCCAGGCCTACGCCCGAGCTCGGTACCGCGGGCAGCGCTGGCGCTGTCAACTATGTACCTAACTACTGATTGCAGATTACAAGTTGCTTATCATTGATTTAACAGCTAATATTCACATGAAAGTAAATACACACCATATTTGGCTTTCTGGATCAGGGTTTGGTGACTGTTTGAATAAGAATGGTCCCCCCCCCTCCCGTAGACTCATATATTTTAATGCTAAATCACTAAGGATTGGTACTCTTTGAAAGGATTAGCATTGTTGGAGTAGGTGTGGCTTTGTTGGAGGAAGTGTGCCACTGGGGATGAGCTCTTGGCCTGTGGACAAATAGATAGCTCTCAGCTACTGTACCATGCACCCTGCCATAATGATAATGAACTAAACATCTGAAACTATAAGCAAGCCCCCAATTAAATGATTTCTTTCATAAGAGTTGCCTTGGTCATGGTGTCTATTTACTAGTGATAGAACAGAGACTAAAACAGTTACCACGTTCAGGAAGATTTTTTTTTCTACTTCCATCCATTTACCTATGGACTTCATTTCTTTTTATTGGCTAATATTCCATAATGTAAATGTATAACATTTTCTTTATCTAGTCTTTTGTTGAAAGACATCTTGGTTGTTTCTAATTTTTGGCTATTATGAAGAGAGAAGCAATGAAAATTTGGATTTTTCTTAATGATTATGGGCCTGGGTTTTTTTTTTTTTAGGTTTTTGTTTTTTGTTTTTGTTTTTGTTTTTTTTTTTTTAGTTTAACCTTTCCTTTGATTGAAATCTTGAATTTTTTTCTTCCATTTCTTTTAATCTATTGATGGAAACTCCAGTTTTATTTCAGTTTGTGTTTTCTCTGATGACTCTATTTCTTTGTCAAATTCTACCTTATCTTGAATTAGTTTTATTATTTCATCCAGCATCTTGTGTTTTCAGGGTCTTCATTAAGGCATTTATTACATCCCTTCTTTAAAGTCCTTGAACATATTCACAATATCTAGTTTGAAGTTGTTGTCTTGTGTTTCGTGAATTGCCAATGTCAGGGTCAATAGGTTTGTTGGCTTTGGAAGAAGCATATTGCTTTGGGTTGTCAAGCTTGTGTCTTTGCACTGGGATCTAGACATTTGCGATTATGATATTTGATGTGTATCTTGGTGTAGATGTATGTTTTTGACTTTGTTAGGTGCATGTTCCATCTTTTTGATTGCTTTTGTCCACTCTGAGTAGTAGAAAAAATTTGCAACTGTGGGACCCTTGAGTGCCAGTCAACTCCAGTGGGTCTGGAATATTTGGCAGAGAACAATTTTGTAGATTAATGGAGAATCACATATTTTTCATTGTCTATATTTTTAAGGAATTATTAAATGTGGTCTAATGTCTTTGGATAGATGTGTGAGTTTATTGGGAGGAAGCTGTGGGCATTATTCTTTATAGTTCACATAACCAGATGATACTTAAAACAGAGTAAAGCTCAATAAATGCCTATACATGTCATTAAAATGATTTTTTTGATGTCAGCTTCATATTTAGAATCTTTCTATATAATTCTAAATAAGTGGTGAACTTTGAAAATTTTATCTTCTCGTTGAGTACAGAATATGAGCCAGACAGTATGCTAACTGGGTTATAGATACTGTCTTTCTCATTACTCACACTATCTATGAAGCAGATAACATTCTTAAGATGTTAAAAAAGAGAAGAAATAGGCCTAACAGATTAGATAGCTTTTTTTTTAAAGGTAAATACTAAATAATAAAGCTCGGTTTCTTTCTGTTTGTTTTTTAACCTCATAAAATCATAACCTCAAATAGTTGGAAAATTCATATTCTAAAAATGGATAACTGTGGTTTAAGTTGTTTAAAAATATAAGTAGGAGAGTACTATATTTTAATTTAAAAATTATAGGCAATATACCAATTTATCATTTAGATGCTTTGCTACTCATACATTTGTTTTAAATTCACTTATATTCTTTATGATGTACATGCATCTCAAAAATGAAAAGAGACATTAGTTATATAACTGTTATATCTTGTGCATGCTGCCAGAATTCCTAGCTCTTTGGAACCAGTTGCACTAGTGCCAATGGCCTGTCACAGATACACTGATCTCAGCTTCACAGCATAAAGGAGCACATGTGTACACATAAACGGAGAAAAAAATATATGGTTTTATATAAGATGTCATACATTTAAGTCCATTTTTAATGTTTTAATATATTATTATAAAACATCATGAAGTTGCTACAAAAATTGAAACAGATTAAAACATTTAGAACATTTGAGATTAGAAGTTTTTCCTCATGCTCAGTTTTTATGAGCCAAGCAAGGACACTTTTCTTGACAATGCTCTTTCTTTCCTAATTGGTCAATAGAGAACAAACATATCATTAATCACACAGGAATGTTACTATAGCTTGAAGTTGTGGAAAAATTTACTGTTTAGATTTTGCCAATTTGACCTTAACCCACACTCATCTAATTTCAATTGAGAAACTGTCTCCATCAGACTGGCTTACAGGCCGTCTGTGAGGGTATTTTCTTGATTAATGATTGGTGTGGAAGAGCTCACTATGGGCTCTTCAACCATTTGGTAGGTGATTCAGTGTTATATATGAAAGTAAGCTGAGCAAGCCATAAGTAGCAAGCCAGTAAGTAGCATCTCTCCGGGTTTTTGCTTTAGTTCTTGCTTTGAGTTTCTACCATGGTGCCACTGCAAGCTGCCCTTTCTCCCAGTTTCTTTTGGTTATGGTGTTCATTACAGCAATAGAAATTTAACTAAGTCAGCAAGGCACATCCATCTTGAGCATTCAAGGTAGTTTATTTTCTTATGTACCAGAATTACTTTGTTGTGGCTTTGTTATTTTTATTCTTTATTTCTTTACATATCCCTTCAGCAAAGCCACCCTCATGGAGTCTCTTCAGAAGTTCCATCGGCGGAAGTCATTGTGAATTTTTTTCCACTAGAAAAGTTTTATAACTGATAAAGAATTGTATTTTTCTCTTTCCACAATGCAAAAGACTCTTTAATCTCAAAGTGATAAATGAATCTCGTTATTCAGAATCTTCCCTTTAAGTTTAAAGTGTGATGGTGCCAAAACCCTATTCAGAACCCGTAGGCTTCTCATCTGATGTAAGGTTAGAGTCACCCAAGAGAGAGTAGAGATCAAAGGCATCTTGTGGTATCAGGGATCAATCTAGCAAATCAGAGTGGCAGCTGAAATGGAAAATTGCCAGCTAGTGACCCAACATCAGAAGGTTCAGTATTATTTCACAGTAAGCTCAAGTGAATTATTTCTTGATGATGTGTGGCACGCTTTGTAAATGGAACTTGGTGACAAATGCTGAAAGGGAAGTACTCTATCAGTATTAGACTGGTGAATTATGGGGCAGGCTGCTATGTGCCTACTTAGAAGACCCAGGATGGATGGAATTGAGTAGAATATAATATTATTACCAGTTCAAGCTAAGTCACAGTATCGCCAAGTCATATGTTAGGGACCAACAGCATGATTGTCAGTCTTCTTTAGGAAAAGACTTGGATAGGTGTGCAAAATTGTTCTTATGTAGACAGAGTTTAAGGATGTCTACTTTGTGAGGATGGTTCAATCCCCTTGGGAGGGAGAAAAAAGCAATCATGGTGGGGGTGGGAGGGAGAAGGGAGGGAGTGACCTAGGTGGAAAGGGAAGGGAGAGGGGGAAAAGGGAAACAGGATCAGGTTATTGGTGAGTGTGTGTGTGTGGGAACAGGAATGAAGCCCTGAGGGCCAGCAGAATAAGTGGGAACAGGTAACCTCTGGAGATAGGAGATGGAGGAACCCTCTAGAATGTACCAGAGGTCTGGGAGGTAAAAGACTCTCAGGACACCAAGGTAGGGACCTTAGATAAAATGCCCAACAGTGGAGAGAGGGAACTTGTAGAGTCTACCTCCAATAGAAAGACAAGGTATCAAGTGGAGGGATGTGGTTGCCATCCCACAGTCAAAAACTCTGACCCATAGTTGTTTCTGTCTGAAATAACTGCAGGGACAAAAATGGAGAAGAGACTGTGGGAAAGTTCAGTGACCAGCCCAATTTGGGATCCATCTCAAGAAAAGGCTTCAAGGCCTGACACTATTACTGATGCTGTGGTGCGCTTACAGACAGGAGACTAACATGGCTGTCCTCTGAGAGGTCCAACAAGCGGCTGTCTGAGACAGAAGCAGATACTTACACCCAACTAGCGGTCTGAAGTCCAGTATCCCTGTGGTTGAATTAGGGAAAAGCTGGAAAAAGTTGAGGAGGGTGACCCCATAAGAAGACCTCAGTTTCAACTAACCTGGATCCTCAAGATCTCTGACACTGAGCTACTAACCAGTCAGAATACACTAGATGGTATGAAGCCCTTGACATATATACAGCAGAGGAATGCCTTGTCTGGCCTCAGTGAGAGAAGATGCACCTAACTCTGAAGAGATTTGAGACCCCAGAGAGTAAGGAGACCTGATGGGGTGGGGGGTGGGGGAATGGGGACATCCTTTTGGAGACAGAGGGCAAGAGGAATAGGATGACAAACTGTTGGAGGGCCGACCAGGAGGGGGATAATGACTGGACTGTAAAAAAGAAGATTAAAGATTAAAAAAATAAGAATGTCCACTTTAAAAAAGAAAGTTGAAATGAGTAATCATGGAGGTTGAACAAGTTAATATTAGCACAATCATGCACCAAGAACAATCAAGACAGAGGAAAATGAGTTACCTTCTACTACTGTTTGGTGTGGTTGCATATGGAAATAAGATCTAAACTGATTCATGTTAGTTTGAATGCTGAGATTCATGTTTAAATCAGACCTTTTTGGGCTGTGGAGATGGTCAGTGATTAAGAGCACTAGCTGCTCTTTAAAAAGACCTAGGTTCAATTCCCAGCACACCCGTGGTGACTTACAATCATACCACTTCTGGAGCCAGGGGATCCACTTTCTTCTTCTGGACTCTGCAGTTACTTTGCTTATACATTCTCTGAATAAATCCATGCAGGCAAAATACTCACGGACAAAATCAAATGAATACATTTAAAAGAATCAGACCTTTCAAAATGTGTTAGCTAAGTAAAATTCTGGAACCTCCACCAGAATTTCTGGAACATGAAAAGAGGAATTCAAATCCTCATGTATTAGGGGTGATATAAAATACATGTTTTGGGGATTTTTGTATATTAATTTCTGTGAATTAGGAATTATAAGTTAAAGTTATAAGTTTAAGTTGTAAGTTATAGTCTTTCTTTCTTCCTGTCTCCAGCACTTCATTAACATTTTACAGATAAAGACTCCATAATATATTTCCCTGGATACATCTTCTGTACTATTGTTTCACAAGAGAAGGTACCACACTTTGTCTCCTCAACTGTTAAGAAACATAAGTTGGTTGTAGGAAAGAAAGAGAATATCGGGAATATAAGGAATATAACTTGAGAATATAGGAAGTAAAAGACCAGTGCATGAACAAAACCTTTAATTGTTTCCTTTCTCTTTTTCCCCTTCAATTTACCCAGTGATTCTTACTTTTATTACTTTTCTCCACAGAGGGTAAAGTATGCATGTAATAGCTCAGAATTCCTTTGATGGGTTGATAGGCTCCACTGTTGATAGTGTCCAGGGGTGTTCTAGAAATTCCTGAAAAGCCAGCGATGAGCTGCAATTGAAGGATAGGTAACAGATTGAGGCCTTATATGGAAATTAAGAGTCAGTTTTGCTGATGGCAATTTGCTGATGGCAGTGATGGCTGAGCCAGGGAGTCAAGTGGGAAAGCCAAAGAACACCATTCCAGTGACTGGCGAGATTGCTCAGTGACTGAAAGTACTTGCTCCTCTTCCAGAAAACCTGAGTTCAGTCCATGGCATCTACATAATAAGGCTTATGACTACACTATTCCAGTTCCAGGGAATTCTATATCCTCTTCTGACCTCTTTGGGTGCTAGGCATGCATACAGTGCACATATATACATGATAGAAAAACACTTATTCATGTAAAAATAAATAAACAAATAAACACATATTTAAAAATGATGTCATGCCAAGAATGAGCTGTGCAACAAAAGACGTACAGGATTAACTTTGACTGTATCTCACTGCTTTGACGCTATTGCTTAGTTTAAATCAAGCCAAAATTTACACTTGTATGATGCATGTATAAAAGAGGAAAAATGTAACAGCCCACTTAGGCTGTCAAGTTCAATTCTGCGACAAGTTTCTTTATTAGAGGGGAATAATCTCATGAACAGAGGCACATTTGTTCCTTTGACAGATGAGGCATATGGAAATTGCTATGGTTTGACTCTCTCCAATAAGCCAACCAGGTTGCTAACTAGTGTTGTTATTTTGGGAGACTCTGGAAACTTTCAAAGATGAGATCTAGCTGAGTTAATAGGCTTCTGGTGCAGTATTGTCTCTGATGCCTTTCTGTGGGGGTTTCAGCTTCCTGACTGCAGGGAGGGGAAGGGTGAAGAACTTCCTCTCCTCATTCTCTAATGGACAGACTGTTCTGTTCTGGACTAGCAGCCATGGGCTGAAGTCTCAGAAACAGTGAGAAAAACAAATATTTTCTCACCAGAAGTTATTTATATCAAGAACTATGGTCACAGGGATGAATATGTAATGATATAAGACATGTGGTTCTAACTAAACCTACTAAAGCACAGTTGGCTAACTTGTTTGATACTGATGGACTTGAGTAGACTCATATCTTCCTATATCTGTATCTGTATCTATATACCTATGCCTATATCCATACCTACATCTAGTGCGCATGCACATACACACACACACACACACACACACACACACACACACACACACACACATATTACACACAGTATATAAAAATCTTCCTACTCTTCCTACTTTTCTTCATCAAACTAAATCGGGTTCTTCAGTTTGTCTTCCATGAGGCTGTTCTATCAGATCTCAGGGAGCTTATTCAGTCCTGTAACTATGGTGGCTGAAGAAGGACCTATACTAGTGACTTAATGATTTCATCTCATGCAGAGAAGTAACCTTAAGACATTTGGGTCCATATCTGGCTGGGATGGCCTTACTCACATGTAAAAAAAATAATTTTTTATTCATGGTGTATTTTGACCCAAAATGGACCTAACTAAACTTTCATCTATCTCAAAGAAATAAAATAAACTTGTTGAAGAAAATGTGTATTTACTTTATATTTTCTATCCCAAGTGCAAAGTCACAGATACAATATTAAGAAATATTTTCAAGAGCCAGGGTATAGCTCAGCTGGTATTGTGATTGCCTGGCAATCACAAAGCCTTTTCTTCCCTGAAGCACTTCTATCCTCAGAATGGTCCACACCTCGAATTGAGTTGCAAGCCTATGATTCTAGCACCTAGTAGGTGAGGGAAGGAGGATCAGAAACTCCTGGGCATCTTTAGCTACAGAATGAATTTTAGTAGGCTGAACTGTATGAGATCATAAATCAAAAAGAAACATTCAAAAGAGACAATTTTTAAAAAGAAAATCTATTTATATATTTTAGAATTTTGGACTAACATCAAATAAAGAAATACCCACTAAGTGAATTCAGAATTGTAAAAACAAAAAGCCAACGGAGAATCAGTCATGAGGGTAGCATACAAGGGGGAGTCAGAATAAAGCCAAGGTGTCCGTAGGTTTTCCACACTGCCGAAAGCAATAGTTCCTTTACATTCTATTTCCATTGTCGAAGGATGACTCAGGTGATAGGAAAGACCCTTCTGTGTGGGAGCTTCTTGCTATGTGTACTTAGCATTTTCTTGTAGCATGAAGTCCTAGAGCAGTGTCTTCACTACCTTGGATAGAATCTTTGAACTACTTCCTGGACATTTCAAGAAGATTTAAGGTACTCAGTGCTAGAGAAAATAACTAGAATGTTGGCAAATTGCAATTGCCATCTGGGGCTAGTGTTTAATTTTTTCTTGTGCAGCTTATCTATATTGGTAGATTAACGACAAAGTGAGTCTTTCCCTCTAACCTTGGAAGTGTTCCCCTTACTTGAGTTCCCTATGTGACCTACTGCATATAGGTATTACAGCATGGTTATTAGCTTTAAAGGGAATTTTCCAGATTGTTTTATACTAGGTTTTATTCCTTCAATGTTGGCTTTTCTGAGTATGACCTACAGGGAGGTGATATTGCCATTACTCAGGAGCTTACTCTTGTAAGTTCATGTGTACTCTAAGACCTGTCAAATCAGAATTTGCATGTTAACATTATCTTCAGGTATTTAGTAAGGATATTAAAGTTTGAAATAGTTCTGTAGAGAATTGGAAGGAACATGAGGAAGCAGTGACAGCCAATGTGTTAGTCTAGATAAACTGCCTTGTACTCACAAGGACACCTGTCCTTTGA
Source organism: Grammomys surdaster (assembly GCF_004785775.1). Lineage (NCBI taxonomy): Eukaryota > Metazoa > Chordata > Mammalia > Rodentia > Muridae > Grammomys > Grammomys surdaster. The sequence continues at coordinate 4,280,983 of NW_021620995.1, forward strand.
ATGTACAACTGCAGCCTGATGTGTTTCTAACAGAACACAAATCTTGTTACAGGAAAGAATTCCTCCAACCCTGGATTCCTGAGTTTTCTCAATGCTGGCACTGCTTTTTCTGTTCTTGTAAGCATATGTTAGGAAATCTACTCCAGCAAGATGACACCTGCAACCCATTTTCCAAGCCTTCAGCTGTTGGCTAAAGTGCTGGTTTTGTTATATTTGGAAGAGACAGGCTATAAAGGAGAGTTTGGATTCATTTTTTTTTTCGGACATTCAAGGTCATACTTATAAGCCCCAAGGAAGAAAACTAGAATCATTAGGTGTAAAGTTGCTTTCAACCCACTGGGCATTTCCAGCAAATGAGTATCACCGTGTGTGGGTGTGTGTGGGTGACAGTTAGAGAGAGAGAGAGAGAGAGAGGAAGAGAGAGAGAGAGAGAGGGAGAGAGAGAGAGAGAGAGAGAGAGAGAGAGAGAGAGAGAGAGAGAG
>NW_021620995.1:4281474-4302889 GCF_004785775.1 Grammomys surdaster
GAGAGAGAGAGAGAGAGAGAGAGAGAGAGAGAGAGAGAGAGAGAGAGAGAGAGAGAGAGAGAGAGAGAGAGAGAGAGAGAGAGTGAGAGAGAGAGAGAGAGAGAGTCTGACACAGGGTCATGGAAGCATACATAAGATTAAAAACTGATTACATAGGAAATCTTGAGGCATGTAAAGTCGGTTAGTTACACTGAATGGTATACCATGATTTCTGATGCTCAAAGAGAATTGGAGATAAGATGTAAACTAGTTTTTAAAAATCCCCTTACATGGACTTTTATGTGACCTATGTAAGTATGAAATGTAAAAATTTGAAGTCATAGAGACTGAAGACTGGAGATATCATCCTCTTTCTCTATGTGTTTTGTGTGCCCAGAGTCTTTATGCATTGTCTGAGGCTATCAGTGTCAAACAATTTTAGGCACTATACCTACATTAGTTCATGTTAAATGCTCTGTCCTTGGGTGTGCAATGCCTCTAATTTGTTGACCCTTCTCTGTCGTAGATACTGGGCAAAAAGGGTGGAAGCAGAGTTGTTTCTTTCACCCCACCGATATCAGACATTAATTATAATTATTGTAAACCCATATGGTGTAAAACAATAATTTTTAAAATCCCACTGAATATCTGATAGCTTCTCAGTTTATATTCCCAGAGACAATGATTCAGAAGATTAAGGCAGGACTTGTGAATATATCCTTTGTTAAACTCTAGGTAATTGTGCTGCAAAGGTCATGTTTAATGTTTAGTTCTGAAGCAAATATAAAAAAGCTTAAGACACTATGATTTCACGGATCTTAAGTTCTAGGGGGCAGCCAAGCAAGTACATGGTGTACCATACAACGATATTTTAGGTCTGTGATAGAGGCAAGCACAGAAGAGGACTCTAGAATGATTGTTGCCAGAGAAAGGCAACAAATTATTTCATCATCATATCTTTCTTTGTGTGCTCTCAACAAATTTGGGGCATCTATGAAATAGATGTGAGTTTCCCACTGTGGTGTCATGTGTTAACCCTTTGAGCCCTTGGTTTATTTCCACATCCATAGATTTCTAAACCGTTTGCCATGCTTATTTCTATTCCAAAAGTTGTCCAAGTTCATCTGGTAGGTGGCATAAGTCCTACTATTGAGAAATAATCTACTTGAAAATCCTGTATTTTCTTCTCATGGAAAATTTTCATGTTAGTAGATTAAGAAAGAAATGGGTCTTGGAAAGTGGCAGCCTGGGTCTTGTGGAGCATGTGTGTCTTTGTGTGTTTGAGTATGTATATTTGTGTATGTTTACTTATAAGTAAGAACAAGAATCCGAAAGTTTAGAATCCCACCAGTAGTCACTTTAAAAAAACTTTTTTGAAGCCTGAGTATTTGGCATAGGAATTAAATCCGAATCATAATGGGTGAGTAGTGGACCAAGGTATTAACCGCTGCTGATAGTTTATAGTGGCTGTAAGTTTGAAATGATATCATAATGCAGAGAAATATTGAGCTAGAAGAGACAAAATAATTAAAAGAAATGAAGCTCCAATGAACAGTTGATCACGCCTTAATGAGCAGTAAGAATTGATGAGGTAAAAAATGTTAGCCTGCTCCAAAAGATGTGTCCCTACTTTAAAAAATAGTCAGACAGATAGAAAAATCATTTTGCAGTTTAGTGATAATTAGCATACTAGTGCTTTCTTAAATTCCTGTGAAAATGATATTTCTTATATTTTTATCTTATACAAGGATAGACTCAAGGGAACTTAGTGCTCTAAGGGAAAACACATTATTTTTGGATTTTTATCTTTAAAAATTAAAGTAGAATTACATAACTTTATCTCACCCCTTTCCTTTCTCCAGCTTCTCCTAGCTGTCCTTCTTCAAACTCCTGCCATATCCCCTACTACTCACAAGTTGGTAGCTTTTTTCCCTTTGATTGATTGTTTTTGTTTCATGAACACATATGTCTGTCTGTCTAACTGTCTATCTGTCTATCTGTCTATCTATCTATCTATCTATCTATCTATCTATCTATCTATCTATCTATCTATCTATCTATCCTAGTCTGTGTATTTTTGTTGGTGGGGTATATATGGTTTCAAACCTGACTACTCTGAGTTGAGCATCACTGGAAGAGGCTAATTTTTCTCTCCCAGTAGTCATTATTTGTCTGTAACTCTTTGTTAAGTTTTGAGAATTCAAAACCCTGTGAATTCCTCCCCTCCTATATTAGCATGTCTATTTGGTATTGCTCTTGTTCCTATCTTATTTATGCAGAGATTTCTGGGAGTGACTGTTTGATGGAGTAGTTCCTTGTATCCTGCCTCTTACAATCATTTTGTCCATTCTTCTGAGATATTCTGTGAGTCATAGACTCAAAAGTTCTAATGTACATGTGCCTGTTGGGCTTCCCATATCTGTTGATCTCTGAATTGTATCCTGTTGTGGTTCTCTGTTGAGGTCTCCATTTGCTGTAAAGTGAGGTTTCTTTGGTGAGGGATGGTAGCTACACTTATCTGGAAAAAACACATATGAATTTCCTTTCTTTTCTTTCCCTTTGCTTTCCTTTGCTTTCCTTTGCTTTCCTTTGCTTTCCTTTCCTTTCCTTTTTTTCTTTTCTTTTCTTTTCTTTTCTTTTCTTTTCTTTTCTTTTCTTTTCTTTTCTTTTCTTTTCTCTCCCCCACAATGAGTCTCACTATGTAACAACATAAGCTGGTCTTTATGATTTCACTGCTTTACCACTGGGATAACAGAAATGTGCTACAATGCCTGGCTACAAAGCTGGTTCCCGACCATCAGTTCAGTTCATGCTTTTCTGAGTAGCAAAGCTAGAATTTCCATATCTTTTAGTTACAATTACACATTGTCAATGAGCTACAGCTAGCAGAAGGTTATTAATGCCTTCCCCAAGTAATAACAGATATAGTAGTGGAGCCCTTGGGTCTTTGGAATGGATTACATGTTATAAAGCACAAGAACACTCCACTTTTAGCTTTATACTCAGTTTGATGAACACACTCATCTCGTGCTTTACATATAGATTTGAGGAGGAAAGACCAAGAAGGCTAGAACACTTCTGTGAACTCAGTCTCCTACACAAAACTGCTTGCTGCGGTGGGTGGATGTTCAAGATGTTGTAGCTGATCTCTTTGGATAATTTTATCCTTATCAATCACAGATGGTTACTAGATTTCTAGACTTTAAACTTTGCTGATAAAAGTGCCCAGCAAGCACCCACAGGTACTCCAGGACACTTGGGAATATCTTTATCTCTGGTGTGAGATTAATACATTACCTATCTTGAGATTTCTGTTGTGACAATGGTCATGATTTTGTCCCTTGGATATGCTGCTACAATAGATGAAATATACAACACACATTTTATGAACTATTAATCTCACCTGCTCCAAAACATCTCTTCGAATTCTTCCACATATGGAATCATAGAACCTGACAAGGACATTGCTAGGTCTCTAGATGTGATGTGTTAGCTCTTAAGAAGGTCAGCCATCATTTGATCATGAGCGTGACTGGGAGTGCTGTTTCGAAGCCCTGGGGAGAGTACTGGCTGACCTTCTGATTTGTTTGTCAAGCTTGTCTGAGATGACATGCAATTCTGTTTGCTTTTATGTGAAAGCACACAACACAGCTGGAATTCAGAAGAGCTCAAGTGAAATGCTTCTTGATTTGTTTTTCTTCCTAGCACTTCGAAATGGACAAAGCCATTTCTTTGTAGTATTGTCAGGATTTGAGAGCCTCAAAATGTAAGATAAAGGTGGTAGTGGAAAATGCTCAGCCATTAAACCATCTATTGAGCAGCATTCAAGTCTTCTGTACGACTTCTTGTAGGAAATATGACAGTTCTGAATTTCTTTCAGAATCAGGATTTATCTTCAAAGCAAAAATTTTAATTCCAAATCCATTGCAAGATATGGGATTATACAAATCTAGGTTGCATGAAGATAATTTCAGAGGTATAGGGAAAAAATAAAACAAATCAATCATATTTAAACAACACATGAAAGTTCTCAGTCTATCAATGAATACTGGTTAAATTTGTATCAGTGCTAACCTCAGAAGAGCAAAACATCAATGGTGTATAGTGTGAGCAGCAGAACTTGACAAGATTATTGAAAACTACTTCCTTACCATTTCCTGTGATCGGTACAATTAACCAAATGACATGTAGTTTGATTGCCTGCGTGCTAGCCTGGAACACTGAATCTCACAGTTCGTTAGCACAAACTGTTAGATGTTCCAACTCCCAGGCATGGTTTTGTTTGAAACAAACAACCTCAGGACGGTAGTAGATTAAGCAAGTTATGGATTCTAAACTGTTTTTCAATTTAAATTATTGAGGAATACATAATACGCCTTGATTCGCTTAAGAACCTTGTTAATAAAATTTCTAAAATGCTTTGATGTGTTATATGGCAAATATTCTTTTATTGTAAAAATATTTATTTGAACAAAATAAAGTATATAGGAATAGTTTTTATTGTACAAATATCCATTTCATTAAATGAAAAAGAAATTAAATATCTCAAAAATGTTAAATACCTCAGTGTGTAAGTAGATTTAAACTTACAAACCATGAATTTTATAAAGTAGAAACATAAAACAAAAAGTTAATGTTTGTGTTACCTAATTATAGACAAATTCTTCAGGAAAAATTTAAGAAGAAAAGTTCTATTCTGTCATGCTTGATTCCTATTTTGACCTTTTGGCAGAAACAAAGGTTTTGTTTTTGTTTTTTGTTTTTTTCTTGTTTGTTTGTTTTTTGTTTTTGTTTTTTGTTTTTGTTTTGCTTTTGAGACAGGGTTTCTCTGTATAGCCCTGGCTGTTCTGGAACTACTCTATAGACCAGGCTGGCCTCGGACTCAGAAATCTGCCTGCCTCTGCCTCCCAAGTGCTGGGATTAAAGGCGTGCGCCACCACTGCACGGCAGAAACAAAGTATTTTAAAAACATTTTATTGATTCTTTGTGAATTTTACATCATGTATGCAAGTCTCACTGATCTCCCATCCACACTTCACCCTTGCAACCTCCTCTCCAAAATAAAATAAACAAACCATCACCACCACCACCACCACCACCACCACCACCACCACCAACAACAGCAAAAAGCATAGAACGAATTTCATTATAGAAGGTGTCCCACAGTATATCCCTCTGTCCACACATCTTCACTTGCAAATGTCATTGCAGTGAGCCATTAGACTGGTTCAAGATCTCTGGCTTCTGTGATACCATCAATATTGAATCCTCATCAGGACTCCTCCTGATTTATTTTGTTGTTGCCCTATATCATGGGAATCATGCAGCTTTGGATCAGCAGAACTGTCCCATTCACTGGTCACAACCATTCTCCGGATGTAGATTTTGGGGTGAGCCAACTCAGAGCCCTGGGTCTGGACCTGGGTGGTAGCTGATCTGGTCAGCACACTGGTTCTTCCTTATACACTGGCTCTCCCTCATTCTCACCACCAGGATAGTGTGCTTTCCAGCACTGCTCTAGCTAGGCCACCCCATGTGGTCATTGGCATGAAACAGAGTCAGATCTCCTGCTCCCATGCCCTTCCAGTTAGCTCACCCACACCCATACCTCAAGAGCCAGCTACATTTTTGCTGCCTAGGTGGGGCACAGGTCCTGCTGCTGAATGCTGTTGTTGATTAAAGATGAAGCGAAACCAGCTCTCCATTGTTCTTCAGCCAGAGGAACAGGGCCAGTTCTCTAAAGCCCCTGGATATCCAAATGCTCCCTAGCAGCTGCCCCAAACAAGAACATTTCCATGTTCTCTATTGGTAATATGAACCATGGGCATCAGCACAGACCCCTGGTACTGCGTAGCCACAGACTCATATATGACCTACATTGGGACCTCAGGTTCGGGCTTCACCCTGGTCCCAGGTGGCAGAGCTGGCCACTCACAACAGGCTACTCTTCTTGACCACCAGTCTCCAATTTCATCTCTCTTCATAATGCTCAAACTGCTCCACTTCTCTTTCTCTCTCGTCTGACCAGCACATGCTCACACATAGTGGTGGCTCCCATTTCAGGCTGGTTGCTCAGCTGGTCGCCCTTGGGTAACAGTCTCTGTCTGTGCTGTGTGGTATGGTAGCAGGCAAGTATCTATGGCAGGCTTGTGCTGTGCACTGGAGGGTAGGTCTGTGGCTAGCTGGTCTCTGTCTTCCTCCTCCTGCACTGTGCTGCCTGGATGTTATTTGATTTTCATGAGTCCTAGGCATAAAACAGCTTTGGACACCAAGCCAGGAATCAAGCTAGGATGAACAAAGGATTGGCATTTTTCTCTGCCCCTGGTTGATAAAACACCACCACCACCAAGGTATCTCTTTGTCCATTGCAGGGTTAGGGGGGTGGTGTTTAGCAAATATTCCTTAGCACTGGTTCTAACTATTCATTGCCTAGTAATAAATAACAACTTTAAAAATTTCATGTTACAGTTAGGTGTCTGAAGCAAAAACCCATACAACTTATTCTTGAAAGGTATGAGTTATAATTACTTTTATTATGATAAATTCCTCCACAAAAGGAACTTGAGAAAGGCAGAGATGATTTTCATTCACTCTAATATGGGTATAGTACATCATAGCAGGGAAGACTTGATGGCAGGTGCTTGAGGCAGCTTGTTAGACTGAATATACAGTCACGAACATGATGCATGCTAGTAAGTAGCTCACTTTCTCTCTTTTTCAATTTAGTCCAGGACCTTAGCCCATGCTGCACAGTTAAAGTGAGCCTTCTGACCTCAGCCTAATGCAGATAATCTTTCACTAGGACACAGAGATGATCTAATTCAGAACATTCCTTACAGGTATGTCCAGAGGCTGACCTAAACTGAAGAATTCTTCATAGGTATGCCATGAAACCTTTTTCTTAGGTGATTATAGATCCTGTCACCTTGACAATGAATATCAACCCACAAAGAACGGAATAAACAGTTTTTAAGTTCTATTTTATAGGAGGATTGGACATATTAATCATGGTGGGCTGCTTATTCTAGTCCTTTCTTTTCATCACAACATGTTGGAATCTGCAAAATGGGGCTAAAAGGCAGACACAACCAAAGAAGAGCTGTGAAAAGAAAGATATTAGAGTTGTAGTCCAGATTGCTTGCTCATTGAAACAATGTCTTAATCACAGTGAAGGCTGGTAGTAGCTATCCTTAAATTCTGTATGGTCAGAGAACAACTCATTTCTATTTATTCTCCTTTAATGGCCAACGTAACAGTATTTCTTGTAGTGTTAAATCTGTGTCACATACAATGTAAGTGCTTCATAAAATTAGTCTTCCATCTGGAAATCCAAGCATCTACATCTGCATTATGGTCTTAATTTGAGTAAGGAGAAAAGCGAACAGTTGGTTGAACATGGTCATTACTAATAGGTCACAGAGCATCTTTACCACTTGTCTACCTCATTCTGTAGCCCATGCAGCCCATCCTATCTAGGTCCAGAACTCAGTAAAATGTGTAGGAATGTAATCAGTAAAATGTGCTTCCTGAGCCTGTCTTGTTTGACTTATTTTTGTGCATAGTTAAAAATTATTTTTGAATTTAAAATTCAATGTCACATATTATTAGTTTTTTTCTTTACAATAGATGTTTCAACTATTTTAAAAGTGACAAGGATAGAAATATTGTTGCTCATCTAATTATTCTTAGTAAGTTCAAACAGTTTTTACTATCCTTGTTGTACTTCTGTATATAAGCAAAAATCCGAGACTAGACTGATTGGTGTGAAATACTCTGATTATTTATCCTGTGAATATGCATATACACTATACATAGTAACAGTAAAGGAGCCCTCAGCACACAGTCTACAAACATGCAGTTTCCAGTCTGTGAGTTAATTACAACTGATGTAGTTGGCAAGGTGGAACTCTAACACATAACAGAAATAGTTTGCATTATCTCTTCATGACATTTATCATAGAAGCGTAAAGAATACACATTAGAAGCAGTGAAACATTATTTAGCTAAATAATTTAGACATAATAGTGATATGTTTCTCCCTTCCCCTCTTTTCCTAGAGTGCTCAAATTACTTCTCTTTTCTTTGACTCAGTTCCAAAATGCTACATTTTTCCAAGTTGTCAAAACAGCTTGGAAAAACAAAACAAAACAAAACAAAACAACCCCATAAACCTTGCTACCTTTGTGCTATGCTCACAGGTGCAAGGATTTTGCTTGTGCTGGCAGTAGGCTGAAATGCATAAAAGGAAGAAAACTTCGGTAGACATAGAAAAAGACGTAGTCAGAAACAATTGGCACTCCCTGACAAATGTTTTCGTGTGTTATCTTCATTCCTTTTCATAATTATATCCACATAATGTGGAGATTTATTGGATATTTTCTGTCATCTTGAATATAGGGCATATAAGCAAATTGACACAGAGGTGGGCAAACAGGCTATCAGGAGACTTACTCAAAAAATCCTAGAAATCCTCAAGTCTATGTCAGAAAGCTTTGCTTTAGTGATACAAAAACCTTTATCATTAAGTTTCTTTTTATCCATCCTAAAAAAAAAAAAAAAGAGCAAGTCAGGTTTTGAAGTGTCTTAGGTCTCTTTGGTACCCCAGAACAAGCAATTGCTCTCTTCTTAAGAAGTCTCTGACTGTAGCTGCTCGATATCTTATCTGCTTGAGAAGTTCCAGAGAACACACAGATATTATTCAAACCACATGGCTCATTCTACCTTCTCTCCTGTGCTACTGTTGTTGTTAATTTGAGTAATTTCTCAGAAGATTACATTAATGGGTAATCTACTTACTTTTGAGAATTGTACATTCTATGGGTTTCTGACATGTTCAGTCAGAACCACATGCTTTCCTGATTATGTCTGGCCATTCAGCAGCTGATTGCCATGAACATGAAGATCTACACATAGAAATAGTACCGAGGGATGACACAGATCTTCTGCCATGTTATAGCTGCTGAGTTTTGTATCATGAGAACCTGTCACTGTAAGATGCTCCCTTTGCACTGGACTGCCACATTTCCCCAGTGTTGATTACTGCCCTCAACCTTGGCAGAACACTCTGTATCTTCCAACTCCTTTTTCTATACATGACAGAAGAGACCTAACAATGACGCCCTATCTGAAAGAAGCAGGACACACAATTCATGTTCTCATTCTCTTTTCTTTTCTTTCCATATTGCATTCTGGTAATAGGCTGAATATGAAAAAAAATATAGAAATCTAAGGATAATGATTAAAGCACTTTAAACCTCTACTCATGGAAAGAAGGAAATTGCATGTTTGATCTGTCTCTTGGTTCTATAATTAAATCTTTTTTTGAATTATTATAACAATGTACTTATGAGAATTATTCTGTCTTTTCACTCTTAAGAACACTTTACAATTAAACCTATTGCATTTTACGAAGATTTCCCATTAAGGGACATAATTTATTCTTTCTTATTCATGATATGTTTCAACATCATTCTTGAAACTAAATTAATTGCATTTTCATGTAGTCAAACGTTTTTGTAAGGATTCATGTATACCAAAGTAGATCATTCTGATTCCTGACAAGTATGGAAAATGTAATGGAAGAATATTTTGTTTGGTGAGTAAGTTTGTTGATGTGAAGATGCTTGTGTGTGTGTGTGTGTGTGTGTGTGTGTAAGCTAGAGCACAACTTTGGATGTCATTCTTAAAGGTTCTTTCTACTTTGTTTTTCTTATCAAGTAGGTTAGTCTTGATAACTTTAAAATGATTCCTAGCTTTTCTAAAACAAAACCATTCTTGAAATTTATTTACCTTCCATCTTCTCTGAACCATGTAAATTGTTTCCTTTGTGAATGCTAATATTTTATTATTTGGAAAACATAGGATAGTTATGACCAAGATTGTGACCAGTGACGTTTGTGCTTAACTTAAAGCATGACATCTTCCTGTCACTGTGGAAGAATCTCTGCTGCATATTCTAGAATGAATTATGGTTTCCCTTGACCAGGTTGCATCTAGCAGGGGAACACAATTAGCAACCACACAATGGCAAGTTTTCCATGGTTTCTGTATTCATTTATTTTTTAAACTTTGATATGTGTGTGTGTGTGTGTGTGTGTGTGTGTGTATTCTGACTACCAAACCAATATTGGTCTTGTTGGGAAATGTTCCAATGCTTTTGAGCTAAATTTTCAAACTGGGATTTCTTTTTTTTTTGAAGTGAGAATAAAATCAAAAGCTATAGCTTCGGGAGTTAGTATTTTAATTTAACACTATGATATATTCATGCTGTTATATCACTTGTCTTAGAGACATCATGAGTTCCCTCTAGATTTCATTCAGCAAGAGTGAAAGATACAGTTTCATCATGAAACTGATTTGACGCTTTAAATTCAGGTTAAAAAAAAAGCACCTGCTTCTGGGCTGATGGTTTCTATAATATTTTTTCTTTCTATATTTTATAATGATATTTGTATCATAGAAAAGATGATTTTTATGTGATTATCATATAGTTTTGAGAATGTAAAATTTCAATTTAATGTATATTTGTTTGCATAACTATAGATAAAATAGACAGTGTTGCATCAATACAGAGAGATCCTGAGCTCAGCAGGTTTTTGGAGGCTTTGAGAGTTTAGAGGGGCCCTAATCCACTATGTATTGAGTTTTCTTTAAGACATTTGCAACAAAGGGGTTTCTATTCACTTTAATAGAGCTTTGGCAACTGACAAACCTAGTTGGGAGGTGAAGATTAGTGATGAGTATATGGTGACCATAGGAATAATCTTCCAGAATATCTTGTCAGGATGGAAGGTGATGTTTGTGTCACTATTCTAGAGGAGTGGAGAGAGAGAGAGAGAGAGAGAGAGAGAGAGAGAGAGAGAGAGAGAGAGAGAGAGAGAGAGCGCAGATAGGTTTTCTGTGTGAGGTTTTGTTCACATAGATGTTGAAGGTAGAATAAAGAGCTAATAAAGAGATTAATTTTATGCATTTTAAGGCCTCTAGTGACATTCACTGATGAGTCCACTGCGTAGCTCAGAGCAGTCAGCATTTAATTAAACTGCAGTGGGCAGAAGGATTATACTGTGATTTCACCTTACATAGGTACATATAATAAAAACATACTGACAACATGACTACGGTGTGAATGAAGATTAGGACCCGCTTGAAAACCTGCAAATAAGGAAAAGAATCTTCACTTTCAGCTTTAGAAAACATCACTGACATGTAGAATATTATTCCTCTTCAATGGGAACTATTTCATTATGGATTTACTTTCATTTATTTATGTTGCTCATTATGATCTAAGGAGTCTCGGTAAGACAAGGCCCTGACTTTCAACTCCTTGGCTTGCAATGGTTCTCTCCCCCCCAGATCTTCTTCAGGTTTACTCTATGAGGATTGCCTTTGCCATTTCCCACTGTTGTCTATTCTAAGAGAGTTAAACATGACTTTAGATACTGGAGAAGTGATTGTAACTATACCTTAGGGCTGTGACATTTAAAAAGAACCTCAGAAAGAAAGCCAGTGCAATTATCTTGTAGGCATATAGGAGAAGAGGCAGCCACCAAGTGAGTGTAACGTCTGCCTAAGCTATAAATCAGCAGAGTATGACAGGCCAATTCCCATTATCAGGAACCTCATGGGGCATCACAGTTTCATCGTACTGGAATTTTGTTATTTTCAGAACCCTGTTAAAATGATCTAGTCTTCAGGAATACAGATGACACATGGCACCTGGTTCCTCTGCAGGGCATAAGAAAGTGGAGGAGAACTGCCATCTTCAAAGTGATGAAAAAGTACAGCATGGGTGTTAGCAGGTCAGCATAGAGAAATCAACTGCTTTCCTATACCCTGAGAATAACCCAAATATAAACTAGAATAGAAAAAGATTCCATTTAAAATGCCAACAAAATCTATACCACATAATGTTCTTCACAAAAAAAGTACATGGGCTTGAAGGAGAATTGCCCAATAACAAAGCAAACTGTAAATTAATGCACTCACACAATACATTTACATTCAGAATCATGCACAAACAACCATACTATTTTATTTCAATACATTTATGTAAAAACATAAAAACAAGCTAGAAGAATATGTACCAACCCCATCATGCTCCAGAAACTGATATTGGAACTGGTATTGAAATGACGATCAATGGGTATTTTAATTTTATTTTTAGACTGAAATTATAACTTAGTTTTGTTCTTAATATTTATGTTTTTAGAAAATAATTTACCTCTTTCATATTCATTGCACCTTTTCATCTGTAGAAAGTAACAATGCAAATAAATAGGTCAGCACAGCAATTATTATGTTCTTACTTTTTTCATTAAAAAATTCCCAATATTATATCTTATTCTCTCAGGAGTAAAAAGAATGTGGTCAGAGAAATTTGCTCAGAGAGTATTAGAAACTAAAGTTATGATGGCAGCAGAAGTGAAAGAAGTCACACAGGGTATGACAGGGTGGACAAGCAAGAAAAAAAAAACAGCACTAAAGAGCATCCAGACACCTCGAGACAGCATTCAAGCATGTTGCCATCCTCTGGGAAATGTATTTCAAAGTGGTCAGTAAGGAGTAGGATTCCTTTCTTTCCAGCTACTTCCTGCCCCCACCCCTCAGCCCCAACAACTTCCAGATTTAAAAAAAAATGCCCCATCAATTTTCCTTCTCTCTCCCTAGAATGCTGCCCAATATGGTTCATTGTGACTATAGTTGCCTTTCCAAGTTGACTAATCGGTGGTAGAAACTTACTTCTGTTTATTTGTGAGCACCTAACAACAGACAGCTGCATCTTAAAGAAGATCTCCAGTGCTGTGTGCCTGATGGAGGGCACCATTGTTATCCAGGAAATATAGAGACCATGACAGACCCTGTAAGCAAAAGCTGAGGGAAGGAGAGAGACACCAAACACTATTTCATTTGAGAAGCAGCAGTGAGAGAACATAACTGTAGCTGGGCAACCTTGAAGAGGACAATATGTTAAAGGGAGTTAGCAGTAATACTTTTTTTTTTTTTATTGGACAGCTTTATGTAGGCATGAAAACGATTGGAATCAGGGGAAGGCAGAGATGAAGCTGAAATGCCCAGAGTTGCAAGGCCTCTCATCTGGTTAGTCAAAATATTAATGGAACTGTTTATGGCTGTTCAGTTAAAATGGGTTTCATTTCTTTGATGTAGTGAGTCTCAAAATTCATCTTATCACTATCATTCTCTTTTGCTCATCCTCGCTTTCTTTCTGGTACTCAGCATGTGGTAACTGCATTCAGAACTCTGGAGACTCATCAAGAATATTCTGTAACTTGCAGTTCCTAGCCAACTTGACTAGCTTGACTGGAGGAGACTAAATATATTTAAAGAGAATTATTAGAGTGACCAGCTCTTTCACAAAGAATCAAAAGCCTTAGATACCACATTTTCATTTCTTCATTTAGGAAGAAAGTATGAGCATGCCAAGTAAATGTTACAGTAATTCCCACACCCCTTCTGTTCAAATGCATTTTAAGCATGAAATGGTTACATCCTTCCTATACAGCACAGGCATTAGAAAATCAGTAGTCAATTTGCTTTTACCTATGCTACTCAAATGAAGCAGAGCATCTTCCCTTTTCTTTATGAGAGCTTTTCTTATTTTATAGGCGCATATTGTCTTTCTGCAGCTGTTCTTTTTTGGACGGGTGTGAAAAAAGGGCTCCCAATACATTCTAAAACATTGTCATTTCCCTCAATTTCTGATTTTATAATTAAAACTATCTTCAGATGGATGGTCTGTAGTGGCTAAGTGGGAGTCAGGGGCCAAGTCTTTGAATGGCCTAGGTAGGTGGTAAAGGCTGAAGCACTGGCCATGTATTGATGCTGAAACTCCAGAGCAGTATGTCAGCAATCTTCAAATCCAGAGGGATTCCTGCTAATCAGTATTTGTGAACTCATTTGTGGACTTGGTGCTAATATGTTAAAGAAATAGGCACAAATCTCCAGAACATTGCTCTAAACATTCCATATACAGTTTTCATAATATCAATTAAAAGTAGAAGTCATCTGGAGAATAAAAGCACCATATGTTAGAGCGATGATTTAAATAAAAATTTAGCCATGAGTAAAATAATAAGCAGAAGATATTTAAATAAATCATGTCAAAAAATATCCAGTGCTGTTTTGGTCTTTTCAGTGTGCCATGCTGAGTAGATCTCTTTTGCTCATTGGATAATCATGTATGCACAGACTTATTCTCAGTTATCATTTCACAACACTTTCTTGGTGAGCTCAAGAGACAGCCAAGAAAGAAGTGTTGCTCAAGGACCTCTGGACATAAAACTGTGGGCAAGGAACCCTGATAGCATTAAGAGGAAACTAAGACAAAGAACCAAGAAAAATGGAACAAGCTGTGAATTTGGGGAAAGGTGGATTATTTAAGGAATAAAATGATGGAAAAGAGAGACACGTGCGAATCTAGAGCTGGACTCCCTTGGCAGGGTTTTGCGAGGAAGGTGCTAGGGCAGATGGGATACTCAGCTCTGAGGACATGAGACTCTGGGCTTACATTTGTTCTTCCTGCATGGCTCTACAGAGGTGACTTAAGAACCCATAGTGGTGACAAGCAACTCACCTGGCCAGGTTCATGCCCAAGGTCAAGGGAGCAGCACAGGTTTCTGTTAGTGCCAGAGCTCTGCTACCCTGCCTCCCTCTCAATGGCTTTGGGTACAGGATATCTGTCCATTATATCCAATGACTAATTGATATTTGAATTTATGTAGCTATTCCAATCAAGTGAATTAAAAACAGCTTCAGGAAAGGCAAGGAAAGTCTAAACTCCTGACTTTTTCTAGAAAAATGTTACAAAATAGACAATGTTATCAATATTCAGACACTGGTAACTCTCAAGTCAGTTCCAGCCTAGAGAGCTCTATTTGATATCAATATTTTGACACCTACACTATAGTTTTCCATAACTGACCTCCTTCACCCTTTAAAGTCATTGAGCCACACCATAGTCCACAAAGATGCAAACCAAAGAAATGGAGGGTTTATTCCAGAGTCCTCTTTCTTCTATTTTCATTTCAAAGAGTCATGCAGCCCATGAAATCAAATCCTAAATACTATTACTTTTTTATATTACCCAACTTCTCTTAAGTTAGATAATGTTTATGTAACTTTTCTTTTTTATTGGATGTTTTATTTACATTTCATGTGTTATCACCATACCCTATTCCCCCCACCCAGGAACCCCCTATCCCATCACCCCACCTCTTGCTTCTCTGTGGATGTGCCCCTCTACCTACTCTCCAACTCCCACCTCCACACCTTCAAGTTCCCACCCACTGGGGCATCCAGACTTCATGAGAACAAGGATCTCTTCTCCCAACTATGCCCAACAGGGCCATCCTCCCTTACATATACAGCTGGAGCCATGGATTCCTTCCTAAGTGCTCCCAGGCTGGTGGTTTAGACCCTGGGAGCTCTGGTTGGCTGGTATTGTTGCTCTCCTCATGGGGCCACAAGCCTTTTCAGCTCCTACAGTCTTCACACTAACTCCTCCATTGGGAACCTCATGATCAGTTCAATGGTTAGCTGTGAGCATCTGCCTCTGAATATGTCAGACTCTTGCAGACTCTTAACTTTTTATCTGGTTTCTCTCCCTTTTTTATAATATTGAAGTGTACATTTTTGCACCATATCTGCTGATGCTGGTACATTAAATATTTGTTCACAAGCCTAGAATTATTATTGAAGTTGAATTAAATAAAAACCACAATACAGAGGTTATTGAAAATGTGGATAATGTATTTGTCAGCTGCCAAGTAATAAGATTTCCTCTGTTATATACATGTGTTTGGCGAACATTAACATTATAGAAATGTTAACTGGTAATAGGAATATATAAGCTTGCATGAAGGCTATTGCAAACTCTAGAATTAGAGTAATAAAATAATAAATGTATCCAAGGACTAATTGATATTTGAATTTATATAGTTATTCCAATCAAGTGAATTAATTGATGGCTTTCTATAATATTTGTTAAAGTCTGCCAATCGGACAGAAAAGGCTATTGGTTAAAACAAAGCTTTATGATTTCAACAATTACTAATTTAAGGATTAATGAAATGGATGACCAAAAGTTATGTTAACAAGGCTTTATATTTTTAGGGCAGTAACTAGTAATGACTGTTCTTCCCTGTAATGGCATTCTAGTTTTTAAAATTTCATTTATGTTATCTTTGCTTCAACCATGGGTTTGGGTTTATTGTTGTTGCTATACTATTTACTGAGCTCTTGTTATAGAGAAGGCATTAGTCTAGGCTCATCATTAAGATCATGCTCAGGTATGGTCTTGTGCTCCAATGTGAACCTGTGTTTAAAGCATATACATAAACAATGTAAAAACAAAACCTTTCAAGGTGAAACAAGAGCATTATCCTGCATCACACAGTGAATCTTCTCTTCACATTTGTGAAAATATTTCTTGAAAGAAAAGATGGAAATCCTCCAAGTTCTTGTGCTGTCTCACAGTGACATTTGTCCATTCTACTTGTGTCACAGTCATATCTTGACATATACAACATTTAGGTGAAAATTATAAGCTTGTATAGAAGAGACTTCTACAACTTTTCTGCTTAACACTTGTACAAAGTGTTAGAGAAAAGAATTCAGAAAATACTCACTAATACAAATACAATTATTGTAATCTATAAAAAAGGGAAGATGTGTCTTTTACAGTCACTTTTTGTGCACTCTTCAGAAAGATATAAATGATTCTCTATATTCTTTCTGACATAACATGCTTGCTTTCTTCAAAGCTAGTGTCTGGGTTGCATTCTTGCTGTTGTTTTAACTGGGTTACTAGGATGATTCTGGTTTTCTTTCAGGAGGTTGGAGGTAGTCCTGCTTGCACTGTGTTATGACCAATGCCTTGGCATTGCCATTAGGCACTATAATTCTAGAAAGTGACACTTCTCATAATGTGTGTGTGTGTGTGTGTGTGTGTGTGCGCGCACACGCTTGTAGCACAAGTTATTAATCCTTGGCAATTGAGTAATTCCACATAATGCATACTCTTTTCCAAAAATATTTTATAAATTCAACTTCTATAGTTGGACATGTGATTGTCTCATGTGATTGTCTCAATTGGTCCCTGGTTTAAGAACTCTTCATATGTCATTAAGGTAGCAAAACCAGTATAATTTAATATTTTGCCTGGTGAAAGAAACATATGTATTGTAATTGCATTTAATAATAAATGTTGCTTTCTAAATATAAGTTGTAAGGAAAGATATACCATATACTGCTTCAGAACGTGTAACCACAGGCAGTTCTCTATTAGGGGACTATCCTGACTTCATCATCATACCCTACAACCTGGTGCTGAAACTTTTTAATGATGCATGAAAACAAGAGGAAATATTGAAATCCAAATCTTTACCTCTCTCTTTATGTCCTGACCAAAAAATTGTTCTTCATCAGAAGCATAGCTGATTAGAACAGTATAGAATAAAAATAATGCAAAGCAATAAATGCATCTAGTAAGCATGTTCATGGTGGGGTTGACATGTATATCCATAGTAATGCAGACCAGTGCTCTCCCTGATGAGAAGCATTTGATATAGTCACCCTGCAATTAGACAGCTGGGGAATTGTACAAATATTACTGTTGTTCCTTATGGTTGCTAGATAGGGTACTCAACAATCATGGTGAACAATGAGATCTAGAAAACTACTTTGGTTAATTCTGTCTGCTGCCTTTCTTCACACAGCTCTAATGGCCACTTGAACATGTTCCTTTGATTCACTACTGAAGTAGTAGAGAATGTGACTGACATTTGTAGGCATCTCACCTTTCCATTTGCTTGATAGTCTAGTGAGTGTTTATATGATTTCTATAGACACGAAACTAATGCATGGTTACAATACATTTGTGTTTACTTACTCTATGGGATCCATTTATAAGACACAATTTTAGATCTTAATGTCACTAAGCCACCATAACTTTCCAAGACCTTTTCTACATAGCCAGATTGTGCCATGAATCATTGAATCACATCTCTTCTTCCAGAAGTGGACAGTAGTTATGTGCCATTCTTCTGTTGTTCTTGTTTTGTTTTTGTTTTCTTTTATATTCTGCTGGTATCTTTTACAATGTCTTCAGAATTACCCAGATTGAAGAACTTGGATCTATGTTTTATTTCCTACACACATTGCCACTGTTTTTGCAAGTGTTTTAATTTAGTGGCTTAGTGGCTATAGAAATTTGTTGCTTGTATAAATGTACCACATTTTCTGTATCCATTCCTCTGTTGAAGGACATCTGGGTTCTTCTCAGTTTCTGACTATTATAAATAAGGTTGCTATGAACATAGTGGAGCATGTGTCCTTGTTATATGTTGGAGCATCTTTTGGGTCTATGCTCAGGAGTGGTATAGCTGGATCCTCAGGTAGAACTATTTCCAGTTTTCTGAGGAACAGACAGATTGCTTTCCAGAGTGGTTGTATAAGCTTGCAATCCCACCAGCAATAGAGGAGTGTTCCTCTTTATCCACACTCTTGCCAGCATCTACTGTCACCTGAGTTTTTGATCTTAGCCCTTCTGACTGGTGTGAAGTGGAATCTCAGGGTTGTTTTGATTTGCATTTCCCTGATGACTAAGGATGTTGAGCATTTCTTTAAGTGCTTCTGGGCCATTTGAGATTCCTCAGTTGAGAATTTTTCGTTTAGCTCTGTACTCCATTTTTAATAGGGTTATTTGGTTCTCTGGTGTCTACCTTCTTGAGTTCTTCGTATATTTTGGATATTAGCCCTTTATTGGATATAGGGTTTGTAAAGATTTTTTCCCAATCAGTGGGTTGCTGTTTTGTCCTACTGACAGTGTTCTTTGCTTTACAGAAGCTTTTCAATTTTATGAGGTCCCATTTGTCAATTTTTGATCTTAGAGCATGAGACATTGGTGTTATGTTTAGAAAATTTTCTCCTGTGCCCATGTGTTTGAGGTTCTTTCCTACTTTTTCTTCTATTACATTCAGTGTATCTGGTTTTACTAGAGATCCTTCATCCACTTAGACTTGAGCTTTGTGAAAGAAGATAAGAATGGATTAATTTGCATTCTTCTATATGCTGACTACCAGTTGAACCAGTACTATTTGTTGAAAATTCTATCTTTTGTCCACTAGATGGTTTTGGGTACTATTCAGCTATTAAAACAATGACTTCATGAAATTTGCAGGCAAATGGATGGAACTAGAAAATATTATCCTGAGTGAGGTAATCAAGTCACAAAAGAACACACATGATATGTACTCACTGATAAGTGAATATTAGCCAAAAAGCTCATTATATCCACAATGCAACTCACAGATCAAATGAAACCCAAGAAGAAGAAAGAGCAAATTGTGAATGCCTCAGTCCTACTCAGAGGTGGGAATAATTAATCAAGGGAGGTAGAGGGAGGGAAAGAGGAGGGGAAGGGAAAAGATGGGCAGGATCAGCTGTGAGAGAAGATTGGAGAGAAGTACAGAGAGTCAGAAATTTGAATGGAGGTGTGTAGCAGTGGGGGATGGGTAGGTAGCCACTAGAAAGTCCAAGATGCCAGGGACTCAAGAGGTTCCCAGGACCCAATAGGGATATCAGCCAAAATACCCTACCTATAGAGGAAGGGAGATAGAACCTATAGAGACCATATCCAGTGGATAGACAAGGCCACTGGTTGAGGTGTGGGGCCACTCACATGTCTCAAAAGTGTTCCTGTCAAAAGAAAATGCAGGGACAAAGAATGGAGCAGAGACTGAAGCAAAGGCCATCCAGGGACTGCCCCACCTGGGATCCATCCAATTTGCAGACACTAAATCCAGACACTATTGTTGATGCCAAGAAAAACTTGCTGTCAGGAGCCTAGTATAGCTTGTCCCATGAGAGGCTGTGCCAGAGCCTGACCAATACAGATGTAGTTGAATGCAACCAACCATTGGACTGAGCATGGGTACTCCAGTGGAGGAGTTAGGGGAATGACTGAAGGAGCTGAAGGGATTTGCAACCCCTTAGGAAGAACAACAATATCAATTAACCAGACTCAACCAACCTCCATGCCCCCCAAAGTTCTCAGGTACTAAACCACCAACCAAAGAGTACACATGGAGGGAGGGGCCCATAGCTCCAGCTGCATATGTAGCAGAGGACTGCCTTATCTGGTATCAATGGGAATGGAGCCCCTAGGTCCTGTGGAGGCTTGATGACCCAACGTAGGGGAATGCTAGGGCACCAAGGCACTAGTGGGTTGTTTGGTAGGAGAGTATCCTCATAGAAGTAGGCGGGAGTGGGGAGGGGATTAGGGGTTTGTGGAGGGCAAACTTGGAAGGGGAATAACATTTGAAATGTAAATAAATAAAATAACCAGTAAAAAATGAAAAAAAATTAAAAGTAAAAAAAAAGTCTTTAAAAAATTAAACAAAGTAAAATTTTGATTTTAATAGTTTCAAAATTAGTAAAAGGATGAAAATTACTCATTTCAGTTATTTATTTACATATTTGGACATCTAGATATAGTCCAGTGATCTTAGAATCAAATATACTCAAACACAACTCATAAAAAAATAAATGAAATTTGTTTTTCGGCTTAGATATTTTTTATTGTTATGTCGGATGAGCGTAGCCCTGCAGACTTAATATGCCAGGGTTGGGGGATATCTAGGGGACCACCCTCTCAGGGAGAAGGGAGGATGGAGGGAGGAATTATGTGTGGGAGAACTAGGAGAGAATCAATACTTGGGATATAAAATAAATATATAAATCAATTGAAGGAAAAAATAAAGATGCTCATTTATGACTGAGTGCTCCAAATTCTCTTATTTTCTGCACATTGTCCAGTTGTGACACTTTGTGTTAATACCCACTTATTGCCAGTAGAAACTTTTCTTATGAGAATTGAATTTTGCTTTGAAATTCTCCCTTTAAAACTCAGGTATATAAGAGGAAGAGGCAATGGAAAGATTGTAAGAGCCAGAGGTGATGAATGACTCCAAGGAAACAGTGTCTTCCAGACACAACAGGATTGATAGTCACATGAACTCACAAGACTGAGGTAGCAAGCACAAGACCTGTGAAGGTTCAAACCAGAAAAAAAATCTCAGCACTGAGAAGAGGAAGTGGATAAAAGTTTCACCCCTAACCAAGAAGTTAGTTACAATGGACAATTGGCTGTGAATGAGAAAATCAGTTTTCTCTAATGGACTGTAACTGGGTATATCAATCATACTTCAGGGCAATTCCTATACTCAGGAGTAATTGATCAACACATAACATACTCCATGGTGTGTGTGTGTGTGTGTGTGTGTAGAGGTAGGGCTAGGCTTTTTGTTTCATTTTGGTATTTTTGTTTTATTGTTTCTTTTTTTTCATGATGCTTAGCTTGCTTTTGTTTTCTGGAGAGAGAGAGAGAGAGAGAGAGAGAGAGAGAGAGAGAGAGAGAGAG
>NW_021620995.1:4302899-4310780 GCF_004785775.1 Grammomys surdaster
AGAGAGAGAGAGAGAGAGAGAGAGAGAGAGAGAGAGAGAGAGAGAGAAAGAGCACATATGAAGCTGGGTGGGTGGGAGGCGGGTAGGATCTAAGAGAAGTTGAGGAAGAGAATACATGATCAAACATATTGGATGGAAAAAATAAGAAAGAAATAAAACCAGAGGACATGAATTTGTAAGGAGGTTTGTTGAGGTTCTGAGGAAAGTTGAAGATGAGGGGGGTGGGGTTGATATGATCAGATACAGTGCATATGTGTATGAAATTTTTAAAGAGTAAATTGCATTTTATTTTAAAAGAACAAAATAGATTTATTTGACTTAAAAATCCATTGAACTTTGCTTTAATTCAAGAAAAATTTGAGAAAACTGAGTTTTCTTTTGGTCATCTTACAAAGTGGAATCCAACTTTAGAATATCTCAGAAAACTTTGGCAGAATAAGTACAGCAAAATGCCCTCCATTTTGTTCAAGGATAAGTCATATGTCAAGTAAAATGTCTGAGCATATGACAACATCTTGTAGAGAAATTTTGACCTTCAGTATGTATCGTGCTGTGGTCATGGGGAAATGTTCTAGTTTGTATGATTTTTCTTATTTGTCAAGAATATGACAGCTCCTACTTGTAAAATTCACCAGTTAGACTTACGGTTTGAATATATGATAATAGTTTGAATCGTCTCATCAGCTTGAATACGAATTTCAGCAAGACAAAAATGTGGAATTTTAATCTGACCTAGATGACCTTATCCTGATGGTATCTGCTTTCTTTTTATGGAATTATGTTTGAGAATACCAATGAACTAACAGAGAGAAGGAATGCCATTAAAATATATTCTCTTTTGATAAAAAATTTCATTTATAAAACATCTTGATAAGCCGGGGAGGCTTACTGTTTAGTTAGAATATTATTTTTTTAAGTTTGTAAATACTAGTGGGTTCAAAAATACATTTTCAAATAATGAAGTAAATTTCATTACCCTTAATGAAATCATCCCAGTAATTCTATTCAATTAAGCTATGTGGACAATGAGTGGAATAGCATACAATTTTTTTTTCTGCTGAAATTAATACATGCCTCTTAAATACAGATTAGCTCATAAGCAACTTGAGGGAGGTCAAAGTCACCAAAACATGGGAGGTGTGCTATGTTTCAGTAAGTTAACATTATGCATCCAAACTTCTTTTCTCAGCCAAGAAGAAAACCTCAGAAATTAGACAGATTTTAAGGAAATAGCTAAATATTTTCTTTTATGACTAAAGTACCTTTCTGTATCATGGCTCTGAGTAATAAGATGCTCCACAGTGTGATGTATACATGGGCGTGGGAGCTAAACACACAGAAGCAGCATCTGAAGTATCGTTCTTTCACAGTCAAACAACAGTAGAGGTTCTGTGTTTGGACTTTTTAATTTACTTATAATTGGCCTCTCTTAGAACTGAATTCAGTAATGATCTACATCCCAAAATAGATCTACTCAATTCAAAAGGAGTATGATTGCAAAGGAAAAACTGAAGATGATTTTAAAGCAGAAACCATTGGGTTTATTAGGCATGTGGTTGGAGGTTTTTGTCTTTTTTTTTTTTTTTCAGTGTCGTATGGGTTTTCCCTGGTACTTAATTATCCTGTTGTCCATTGAAGCACATGAAGCTTTTCAGGAAGGTGAATGTGATGGTTCACTTTAAGTTGGCTAGTCTAAGGAATGCTTAAGGATCCCAATAAAGCATTATTTATAGGGGTCTTTAGGGATGAGTGTTTGAAGTGGTAAACTGAGTAAAACATGATTCTCCTTAGAAGATGGGGTTCTTAGAGTTTCCATTGCTGTAATGAAACACCATGGCTAAAAAGCAAGTTGGGGAGAAAAGGGTTTATTTGGACTACACTTCCAGATCATAGTCCATCATTGGAGGAAGTCAAGACAGGAACTCAAGCAGAGTTGGAACCTGGAGACAGGAGCTGATTCAGAGGCCATGGAGTGGTGCTCTTTACTGCTTTGCTCCCCCATGATTTGCTCAGCCTGCTTTCATATAGAACCTAGGACCACCAGACCAGGGATAGCATCACACACAATGGGCTGGGCCCTCACCTATTGATCACTAATTGATAAAATACCTTACATTTGGATCTCATGGAGGCATTTTCTCAACTGAAGCTCTTTCTTTTCAGATGACTCTAGGTTGTGTAAAGTTGGCACAAAACCAACTAGTACAGTGGGAATCATATATTCACTTGAGGACCCATGTAAAGCAAAAAGGCAGAGGAAGGGAAAAGTTGATTTTTTTTTTCTGGAAAGGACATCTACTTTTTTGTGGTCCTTTCCTGGGATATTAGCACTACCTCTTATCATTCATTTAGACTGCGTTTGAATTTCACCTTCTAAAAGATGGCATGTGATAGGAATTTCAGTCTTTATAACAGCAGGAGACAATTCTTAATTCTCGTTTCCACAGAGATTTGTAGTATGGAAATATTGATGGGGCTTATCTTACAGATTATTATGTAGAAACAATGTGATTATGTATGAGAAAGTACCTTATAAAGTCTAAATAATTTTATTTTCTTATTAAACCACAAGGGCAATATTCTTTACAATTTCTTTTTGTTAGTTTTTAAGATTCTTCTTTTAATGCTTAGGATTACATCTGTCTATAATAAATACATCATGCAAAATATTCAGGCTAAATGAGGTGATCGTATTAGTTATTTTTCTATTGCTGTGATAACATTCCATGACCAATGCAATTTACAAAAGAAAGCATTTGATTTGTGGCACACAGTTCTAGAAGGTTGAGTCCATGACAGTCATGGTAGAGGACACAGCAGCAGGAAGACAGGATGGTATTAGAGAAGTAGCTAAGTGCTCACTTCTTGATCCATAAGCAGGAGGCAGAGAGAAAACAATACTATGTGTCATGGGTTTGTGAAACCTCAAGTCTCACCCTCAGTAACACACCTCCTAATCCTTCCCAAACCACTTTACCAACTGAGGACCAAGCATTAAAATATATGAGCTCATGGTGGCCACTCTCATTCAAACTACAACAGATATGATGTCTCATCATGATTCTATTTGCAGGAGTCTCACAGTCCTTTATGGGTGAGGGAGGGTTGGAATAAGAGATAATCACAAAAGTGATTGTCTAACTAAACTTTATAAAAGAAATAAAAGCAAAGCAAGAGCACATGATAAAGTATCTTGATTTTTCCAAAGCGTTGAAGAAAGCTTCTGAGAGGAAGGGTCACTTGAATGGGACTGGTATAAAGGAGTTAATTAGGAGAGAGGGAGAGAGAGAAGAGAGAGAGAGAGAGAGAGAGAGAGAGAGAGAGAGAGAGAGAGAGAGAGAGAGAGAGAGAGAGAGATTACATATATATGAACAGGCTCATTGAAGATAGAGACAAAGGGTCATTCCATAAAGAAAAGCATTATGTATGGAAATAGTATAGCAGAAGAAAGGATACATGATTGAAGATTTGAGGGGTCAATATGCTTTTTGTTACAGACAGGGCTCTCTTATTGAACATGAATCTTATACAACGTCAAAAGAGAATGTTTTTATGTGCTAGAAACCAACAACAAACACTAGTTATTATGATTGGTATTGAGTTGAGTTAGTTTATACAACCAACAACATCACCAGTTTCTGACAAAAAAACTTACATGATGCTTGGTAATTCTGTGTGTTTAAATCTAAGAACAATGAAATTCATTAAGGAATTTTTTGTGACATGAGTAAATGTGCAACCTGAACATTAATTTATTGGCAGGAGAAAATATTATAAAGAGGCAGGAGAGGTATTGGCATCGAGTGAGGAGGCATTGTAATTTTCTTTCAGGATACCATATTATTCCCATTATTTGGAAAATGATTGTTGCAGTGAAATGCTAGCTATAGGAAAGTAAGATCTGGAGTCAAATAGACAAGCTAAATTGAATATAAAGGTTGAATGGAAGTTAATAAAGATCACATCTAGTTTTTGCCTTGAGAAAGGGGTTGGTAATAGCACTCCTCACAGAGTTGATCATTACAATTTGGTGAAAGAGTGAATTTGGTCTTAGATATGTATCTGAGCTGCCTTAGGGATTTCCAAGTAAAGGCAATGAGTACCAAGCTGGATACATGGCTCTGCACTTCGGAAAATAGAGTTGGACTGCTCTGGAGACATGTATTTATGAAACCCAAATGTGCTCATTGAGCCCCTATGCACTGATGAGCCTACTGATGGAAAAGCACAGACTGAAAAAAAAATATGAGTTGTAGCTAACCTTCAAGGAGCTTCTAAGAAACTTGGTCTAGAAAGGTCAGGGAGTCATTGAAAACCAGAGAAATATATGATGCAACAAAAAAAAAATGAAATTCCCCATCTCTTTCCCAAAAGGAGAACATCTTCAATGTGAAAAACCAATGATTAAATTGAGGAGAGGATAATAAATCTTGCTTGTGAGAAACTGATATTTTTAAGGCTATATCAGAACAGTATTGGTCATATAGACTATTGGCTATTGCTGCTGACACATACAAGCAAGCATTTTTCTACCTTAATGTATCTGTGAGAACTCTGCTTAGTAGGATGCCTTCTATTAAATAGGTTTACCATCTCATGTGCAGTAGATAAAACAAGGCTATGTGCCACTTTAGACCAATCTTATTGCTTCCTTAGGCTAGTTATAACACACTTGGATATATTTTATAATTTAAATACTGAAGTACAAGCTTCATTTCTACTAACATATTGAACATTATAAATATAGGGTCAGGAAATAACTTACCTAAATATATATAGAAAGAAGCAAGAAAATATGCATAACTCATTCTGTCTCTATGTGTGTTGAACTGATCATATGAGATACTACATATGTATGACATCCCTCTTCCAGCATTTACTATACGGTTTTCCTCCCTGTGTCAGTGCCTCAGCTGCTTGAAATTCTTTGTTGGAACATTACCATCTTCATTCTTGAAGTAATCCCTTGTTGGGTCAAAGAATATCATTAATAATTGGTTTATTGGAGTAATTTTAACTCAGAGGAGTCTACATTTATTCCTCCTTCACTCTACTGTATAATATTATCACAATTAAGATCAATTATCCCAGAAATAGAGTAATGTCATAACTTCCTTCTTGCCAACTCAGGCATAAAGAATCAAACTGGCCAGGAAGCAACCTCAACCCCTCCTATTAATAGCAGAGGTTTTTGTTATTTTCTGGTGGAAGTACTCCTTCCTTGTGAAACAAGACAACTAGAGGATCAGGCCATTCATTAAGATGTTGGATATGCAAAGCCATTATTGTGAGGTTGGTTTTTATTATTATAGGTAATAATAAACAGTAATTTCTATTTTCAGCATCTAATTTATGAAGCAGTACATTGTTTGATGGTTCAAATTCTGTATTACAAATTGGACAGCATTTACTGCAATACAATCGCATATTTCCTAGGTCTGTATGAAAAAGTATACTTATGTTGAGGCTGGCGGAAAAGTTATTAGCAAAGAATCATTAGCTCTCTGCCCAGTTCTAAGATCACTTCAGCTTCTTGAAGCTTCCTTTGCTCCAGTACCATCCTGTCTTCCAGTCCCACTGCATTCTGTTACTGGATAACATTTAAGTACAAAGCCTTAGCCGTCTTAACATAACTTGGTCAATGCTAGACATCTTCCCCCTTTTCCTTCTTCATAATTACTTACAAAGTTAGCTAAGGTGCCTCTTTGTCTTGCATGGTAGCTGTACTTCCATACTTCTGTGTCTGTTTCCTTCTGTCTTTTTGGCAGAAGTTGAGTGGCAGCTTTCCTACATGCTAGCCTCACCAAAGTTTGTTGTGAAACCCAGTACACAACAGCCTCTGTCCTACAAAATAACCTGGCTGGCCACAGAACACAGTAGTCAATCAGGCAATCTTCTCTTCCATTAGACCACCAGTTTTATGGTTGACAGAGTAAAACTGATGAATTCACTAAGTATGATTTTACTTTCTTCTTTTTCCCAGATGAATGTTCCCTTATCTACAGCAACTGTGATGACACAAAGAACATAATACATTCTGTAAGTCCATGTTTGTTACTAACAGCAAATTCTGTATTACAAATTGGAGAGACATGTTTGCATCCTAAGTATACATACACTTATGCATATAGCAACATTTTGGTCAGTGGTAGATACAATGGCATTTCCATAATACTATAGTAGGGATAAGAAAGCACTGCCTTTCAGTAATCTCATAACTTCTTTACTCCTAGGTGTTTGGCATAGTATAAATGTGTAAGCTGGTTGTTCTCTAGAAAATTACTTTTGTCACCTACCTTCAGCAAACTTGGATAACTACCATTCACTTTTTAACTTTATTCAGATGGATTTTCATGTCATCATAAATGATGAAAACAATCAAACCCATGAAACTTGATGCTACCCTCAGCCCCTCAGAAAGAACAGAGATACTGATGTCTTAGTTGATTGGTGGGTGTATGAAGCAAATTATAACTTCTACCTTTTTGAAACGTCTGTTATATGTAGGATTATTTTCATTAAAAGAGGACTGACTTTTTTTTTTAAAGGAAAGCTTTTCTTTTGTTTTTCTGGATAGTGGATATGCTCCATTCTCAAACACTTGAACACACACATTAAAAAGAAGCTTTCCTTTCTCCTGATTTCTTTCCAAGTCAAGCCTCAGGTGGCAATTTACCATCTGTGTGCACAGGTGTAGCTGAGAGTGTCAAACCTCCCATAATGAGCTGCAGAGACACTGGATGTTTCTATCAATTCCTCTTAGGATGTTGGTTATTCCTATCCACTGCTAGAAGGCAAAATGGTCTTGTTATATTTATTAATTGCATAGGCAATGATTTAAGAATATATTCATGCCCCTTTCATTATTCCTATGAAATGATACATGATTTTTAATCTTGTTTCAACATAAGGAAATTACCTTGTTACTTTGTTAACATAATTACTGAAATTAATAATCATTTCCTTTATAATTTAATCAATCATGAAAATGGACTCCATGCTAGATTTAGTATTATAGTTTCCTTCAGGGCTATGTGATTTCAGTTTGACATCTCTCTTTTTTCTTTACAATGGCTTTCTATCAATTAATTATCAATGAATCTTCGTTAAGAGGCATTTCTAGGGAAGTGACAACTGTGAACTTTTCATAAATTCTAGTTTTGCATGATAAATGCATAAGCTAAATGAATGCTACCATCTTGGGCTTGGAATGGGGTTTAAGAATCTAGTGCTCATTGCTTAAGGCTAAGTTTGGGTCCTTAAAAATCTGAAAGATTCCATCAATTAATTAAAACTAAAGATCTTTTTACTTGATCTTATAGAGTGGCCTTAAAACATAGGTAATTCATTAGCCATTGCTTACCTTTTTGTTTTTTTTTCCTTTTGAAATCCAGCAGTCTGATAGCTATATCATGTAATCCAGCATTTCTTCTACCCATCAACTGCCATGATTTGGTAAATTTTGATTGGCAACACATTTTGCAATGAAAGAAGGATTTACCCTGGGTTACAAAGGAGAATGTTCTTTTCATCCAGTTTATTCATTCCTGGGTACTTGATCTCCTTAAATATTTGGAATGTGTCCTTTCCATTATATTTTTAAAAGACACAGTTGGCAGACCCCTTACTGGGCAGTTGTATTTTCTATTTAAAGGTGCTGAAGTTTCTGGAACTTGACAAGCTTTTGTAAATAATAATAAAAAATGGTTCATACAACCAGAAGTCCATCTTTTAAAAACTGGAATTTCATTTACTCTTTTGATTTCTGCCATCACAAAGGCACCTGAATATCCCATCACATAGCTGAAGAGAGAGAGAGAGGAGAGAGAGAGAGAGAGAGAGAGAGAGAGAGAGAGAGAGAGAGAGAGAGAGAGAGAGAGA
>NW_021620995.1:4310790-4416362 GCF_004785775.1 Grammomys surdaster
AGAGAGAGAGAGAGAGAGAGAGAGAGAGAGAGAGAGAGAGAGAGAGAATCACCACTTTTTGTTTTTTTGTCCTTGGTTGGGCAATAGGGTTAATGAACTAATTGTTTTGTTTTCTTTTGTTTTGTTTTGTTTCCAGACAGCACAACTTTGATGACCAAAGAAACATACTGTAACATTTTGTAAAAAGCTATCATGTAGTTTTACTCAATTCTAAAAAAAGATTATGTTGGTTGTTAACCTAGATTTTTTTTTTAACAAGGCCTTTAATCAAAATGTAACATGTCTATAGCAGAAACTGTAATCAGTTTGCTTTTGAATGGATACAAAGGCTGATAAATGCCTTATCAAGTAAGAGCTGTAGTAAGGATAGAGGGTGCTCCAGGGCCGGCCCAGTACAGACACCTAGCAGTATCTTCATTAGTTTGTATCAAGCTTTTGTTGTTGGAAAAGAGAAACAACTGAGAAGATACCAGAGGAGAACCAAGTTTGAGGTATTCCAGATCTTTCTGCTGTAGCAACCTGGGAATGTGAAGAAATTATAGATTGAAGGAGAGAAAATGTAATTACATCTCCCTGGGATTTTGAGCCTGTTGAGGTAGGAAGATTTCTCATTTTAAATCCAAGCCTTCTATGGAAGGCTTCTATGTCATTTAGACATTCACACAATGGCAAATTGCAGCAGAACACTGTTCTTGTGGAAAGTGTATCTCTTTTCTCCCTTCTTTTCTTCAAGGAAGGGTTTTTCTTCAGTTGACTAGCATACATAAAGCTTTAGTTAATGTTCATTTTCATGATGTCTTTAAAATTTTAAACAGCATCTTTTATCTTAAAGTTATACATTGTGGAAAGCCATTTAATTTTAAATTGTCAGAGATTCACTAACAAAGTGTTAATAAATGTTGATATAATAAGGAAAGTAAGCTAATGCAGCAGCTTATTTCAGGAGGTAGGCGTGTAAAACGGAGCAGACTACATAGTGTGTGCTAATTATAGTGGTCAATCCAACCAGACAACCACCGAGTCTCAAGCGCTGGCTTGTAATAGGAAAGTATGGCATCTGATTTTGAGTACAGCTTCAAATGTGAGCCACCACAGTGATGTGGGGGTGAGGAAATGGGAGGTTTCTTTGAGGAATGTTCAGAGTCATAAAGAAACTTAACTAGAGCTGTTAACCTTCAAAATGGCATTAACAGTAGCATGTAATCCAACGCTGCTTTGTGCTGCTCACGCACACACAAAAAAATACCTTAATACAATTTGCACGTTTTTGTGAAAGAGAGAAGGAAACACAAAGGGAAAGAAAAATGAGATGTGGGTTGAAAAATTTTAAAGCGAGATTTAAAAATACATGTAAAACCTGGCAAAGAAAAGAACGTAATATTTACAGCAAAGCCCTGGGTTCAGTTTTTACACAGACACATGAAGATGCTTTGAGTGTTGCAGCCCAGAGGGTAAAAAATGCAAAGCCACCGAGAGGGGCATGATGGCACCGTTAATCACATCACCCCAACTCAGTCTCAACCGCGGAACTCTTGGCAGGCTTTATAAGTGCAGCCAAAAATCAATCTGAATTATGCAAGGATTTCGGAGCCTGTACTGAGGAAATGAAAATAGTCAAATAGATGGAAGTGAAGATTATTTTCAAAGTCATTTACAATGTCACATATGCAAACAAAAAAGACAGAGGCAGAGAGATGCTGCCTCACAAATCAGATAATTTGTATGTGTATGTATATATTTACATATATATGTACTTATTTTCTTTAATGATTCACAATGGTTTCAGATGCAACAGTTACTATATTGATGTAAGTTTGGGAAATAGAATTGGGCAAGCCTGGTCCAGTGGAGAATGAAATAGGCACAGACCGATGCTTTCTTAGCTCCCTATTCTGGTTACATATTGTCTGTGTGGATTGTATTTTCATGTACCCAGTATCTCTATGTGGCCAGCTCTCCCCTGGGTTTCAGGTTTAGGGTTTGTCTTCTTGCCCTGCCTAGCTCAGTAACTCCCTCACTCTACTCTATTCCTTCACATATAAAATGAATACATAATTCTATACATCCTTCCTTCCTTCTTCTTCTATGCTCACATGTACCACCTTACATGTACTCTTTTGTTTCACAGTTTCTATGCAATTGTTAAGCTGGATGCTTTGATATATTAATTAACTAATGACATTTCAGCCTGTTAGTGGTATTTTTTTCTTTCTAAAGAATTCCAGGAGATTTCCTTATTCTCTAGTTATGATAAAAATGCTAATTCTTGCTTGCTAAAGGAGATGGTTTTGAGCAGAGAGGCACACATTCATAACCTCAAGTCATACCTACAGTAAGACAATCTTACCCATCTTTGAACTGGCCATCGGATTAGGCCAGTGAGGACTCTTTTTGGAACATAGATCTTAGACCTTGCGATTTGACTTTCCCCATACTTGATGTAGTTTACTTTTTTCACATGTTCCTTAGTAGGCTATGCCTGATCTTGAGTCCCATTTATTATAAGTGGTGCAGGGAGTTTTTTATGTTAGGTTGAGAATTCTAGATAATCTGACTAAAATGCTCTGAGGGAAAAAACCACATAGGAACTATAGCCAAACAGGATATGAGAAAGAAGGTAGGATGGTGAAACACTGTTAAAACCCTTGGTTCAGGGGACCCCTGGTGTCTTTTCTAGCTTCTCCAAATCTATTTACTGGGTTTGTGTATGTGCATGTGTGTTGGGTATGGAGGACATTCTGGGTATCATTATTTAGGAATTGTCTACCTTGCTGTTTTAGTTACAGTTTTCATTGCTCTGAAGTGACAACATGCCCAAGGCAACTTTATAAAGGAAAACATTTAATTGTGACTGGCTTATAGGTTCAGAGGTTCAGTTCATTATCATCATGGCAGGAAGCATGGCAGTGTCCAGACAGACATGGTGCTGGAGAAGGAGCTGAGCGCTCTGCATCAGGCAGCCAGGAACAGATTCTCCTAAGCATTGGGTAGAGCTCATAACTCATCCCCACAGTGACACACTCCTTCCAACAAGGCCACACCTACCCCAACATGGCCACACTTCCCAGTAGTGCCATTTCCCATAGACCATACATATTCAAACCACCACACTTGCATTTGAGATAAGGTCTCCTCCATGCCTGAAATTTACCAGTAGGCTAGAACTGGCTGCCTCGCAAGGCCTAGGTCCTTAGCTCTCTCAGCCTCCCCAGTGCTGGATTGCAAATGCATGCTCCCTATTCCTGGATTTTTATGTAGATTCTGGGCCTTGAACTCAGGTCTTCAGTTAAGCTATTTTCCACGTCTGGGTTTTTCTATGCTTCTCCATTAGAAATAAGACTGGGATTTAGTGTCAACTGCTTTATCAATGCAAGCTACTCGAGGGTCATACTGACTAAATTTTCTGGCATAAACTTCCAATTCTATGGCACAAATTTCTGCCAGAATTTGTGGAATTTAAGATCGTTCAAGCTATTTAATGGATATTTTGTATTTTGTATCTTACAGAGACAAAATACCTTACAGGAAAAGGCTGACATTCCTGTTGACCAGAGAAGAAGTCTTTATAAAATAGAATGTGGATCGTGTGGTTTTGGCAGATCAGATTTTTTTTTTTGACAGTTTTGTCTTATGCCTCTCTATATGCTGGTTGGGATGAATGCTCATTTTCTTGAAAAAAATTTTTTTATACTGGATTGGGGGACAGTTTCTGAGGGTTGTCTTGAAGTAATTTTTTTCCTGGTCTTTCCAGTACTTTCTGTGTGCCTTCCTTAGCCCTGAGAGCCATCTCTCATTCTCTGCAATGAGCTCAGAGGATGCTTTGTAGCAGAGTCTCTCTAAGTCTCTAGTAAGGCAACCTGCTTTTACTTCCACAGCATTCACAAGCTGTGCTTTTTCCAAACAACAGCTCTTTTAAGGCCATGTGGGTGTCCTCCAGATTAGCTTCGGGAAAACAAATCTGTATAAATACCCACTGTCATAACCTTAACTGCCCCCTCAGCAACTTTCAATTTTTCTCCAAGGCAGAGAAATAGTCTGTTGATTTTTCCTTTGGCACTGAGTGTATTGTGAGATACCCACATGATTCCAGGATGCACGGATTCTCACTCTGTGGGGGATAATTCCAGGATCCAGGGGGCTTGGCGAAGCTCTCCAGTTTTTATTTACTTCCTTGGATACATCAGCACATAAGGAATCAAGACTTGGAAACAGCTCTGGGCTCCTCGTAGTTCCCTGAGGTAATTATGCAAAGTAAACTCTAATAAAGATCATGGGTTATCCACATAAGAGCAGCTT
This sequence comes from Grammomys surdaster, assembly GCF_004785775.1. Classification (NCBI taxonomy): domain Eukaryota; kingdom Metazoa; phylum Chordata; class Mammalia; order Rodentia; family Muridae; genus Grammomys; species Grammomys surdaster. The sequence continues at coordinate 4,315,087 of NW_021620995.1, forward strand.
AAATCCATGCTTCATTTAAGCTCATTGTGATGTGCGGATATTTGGCTGTTCCTTGCTTTTTCTCTGTGGGCTAAAAGACTGGCATGTATTTCAGAAGAGCATAATTTGTTCTTCAATGGGAGACAGTTAAATGCTGAACAAAATTGCATTCTAAGTGATGACAAGGGAGTTATGTCTTGGACTCTTTTTTTTTTCTCTCTCTCTCTGTGCGTGTATTCGGAAAGGTGAGAAATTTCTCACAAAGGACCTGTCTGTAGTAAGAAACCATGCATCTTCTACCTGCAAAGTATGGTAAGAATTTCTCTGAGGTCACCAGGATACTACATAGTATTCATAAAAGAATCATAATTCAAACTTATCATGCTGATGAAAAGACTAGAAAATAACATAATTTGATGTAATTTTGCAATTTGGTGGTCAGATTAACTGTATTGTTAAGGGGACTTCAAAGGCTTATCCTCGAAGGCTATTGATATTAGGTTTTGGCCTCCCAGTTCCGTTCATTGTCAGGCAGTAATGATTGCACCTAAGGCTCAGTTTATCTGCTCTGGCTTCATTTTATGGAAGGCATGAACTGCATTATCCGTAGCTATCCTTATCTGTACCAGCAGATGGAGTTTGCGACCCTGCCACACACACAAATGGAGTGAAGAATACACTCACCTTTTGACATGCCACCACAACAGCTTCAAGCGATGACATCTGATTGGCACTCCCTGTCTTAATCTCTCCCAGGTGTCAGGCAGTGCCAGTTAAACTCTAGGTTTATTTATTTTCATATTTCAGAGGTAAGCTATGAATCAAAACTCATTATCATCTTTGATAGCCAAACTCAGGTGTGGATTTTTCTAAAAATAGGGACGAGTGACGATGAAATGCCATCCTTTGGATACCACGGAACCATTGAAATAATGAATTCAAAGATAATGAGGTTGCTGTCACTGGGCCTGTATCTGACAGTTAACCATGTATGGGCAAAGAGTCCAAGGAATGCCACCTGCTAAACTCTTGGCTAAAGACAGATTTTGGGAGAGGGAGAGTGCCTGTCTTTCATTGTGTACCTGCAGGTGAATGCACCAGGCTCTATTAGATAACTTCAAACCCATGGTCACAGAACAAAAAAAAAAAAAAAAAAAAAAAAAAAAACATGAATGTGGGAAAGAGAGTTTTATGGAGGAAGCAAGGCTGACCGAGGTTGCAGGGAGATATGAGATGATATATCGGGGTGGTAGATTCCTCAAAGTCATCACCATGAGAGGGAACACAAGTACAGCCAGTTCCTGAAGACTTGGTGCCGGGACTCTCTATTGATTTTTTGAGATAAGATTTCTTTTGGTAGTCCTCCGTTTATAGTGAACTCTTATACATCTTATACAATACCTTTTATACATATAAGACATTGTCAAAGAACCAACAATTTATTATTAGTGATGATTCAAAACTCTTAGCACTCTGGTTTAGTACCACATGGGATATGTATTTCAAACATTTTTGTGGGGGATAACCTCATTCCATTTTCACACAGTCATTCTATCTATAGCTCAACCTTGCCAGAGGGCTGCTCAGTACTCTGGGTTCAGCCAGCAGATAAAGGAGAAGACAGAGGAAGATACTTAACTTTTAACCAACTTGGCTGGAAGGAATCCCATCACTTTGCTTAGCAAGTACTGTGTACACATTACCATTAAGTCAACACAACTAAGACATGCCGGCTTGGCATCCTACTCTTGGAAGCAATGTAAATGGATCCAATATCTTTGGTGGACAGCCAGCCTTCTCTGTCATGTTAGGTGACATGTAGGTATATGTTTGCAAGTAGGTTTGGTATAATTCATGTGAAAGGGTCCAGAAATAGTTTTGCAGCTGCAAAATTGCAAATGGTACTTGAGAGCGAGTCCTGGAAAGCTATGTGTCCATTGGACCCAAGTTTCAGATGCATTTGGGCAGTTTATGACTGGTCTTGCTAGGTGATTAAGTTTAACCTTCCAAGCTGGGCCTGCCAAAAACCTGCTTGTCATTTGATACCTGGTATCTGGAGTGCCAGATTACAGAGTCTGCCTTTATACCTGCTGGCTGGGATACTCTCCAAAGCTGGTAGATTCCTCAAAATCATCACACTGAGAGGGAACATGAATACAGTCAATTCCTGAAGACTTGATGCCAGGACTCTCTTTTGATTTTTGGGACAAGATTTCTTTTGGTAGTCTTCCATTTACAGTGAGCTCTTATATGCTATGTACCTAGCTGATTTATTTACTGGGGGCCTCTCATATATGAGAGTAATCTCCTTCATATCTGAAGCATCTTCCAGGTTGCTTTCTGCATTGTGTATGTCAGATAGTCACCACTAAGGTAGGGTAGAGTTTCATTTTTCAGACTCTTTTTCTCTTTCCTACCTGCTATGACCTAGCTTTAGTCTCATTAAGAGTCTAGTCCTAGAAACTGCATATAAATGGCTCCGTCATTTCTTGTTATTGATGCTTTTCCCAGTTCTCAGTTGGCAATTATCACTACCCATAGCTGACCACAAACCCACAATCCTACTAATTACAGAGCTCACTGATGCCTTGTGAGTGTTTATGTTCACCAACTTTTGGTTCTTATCTTTCAGAAGTCTAGACAGATACTTAAAGTGATAGCCTAGGGGCATATCTTAAGTCATGTCACTCAGCCCAGGCTTGTCAGAGAAATGTAGCATGACATAAGAACTCAGCATTTCAGTATTCCCAATATGATGATCATAGAATGTAGATGAATCAAGTTCATTTAACCTTTTCACATACCTGAACTCCCCAGTTAGGTGGCATTAACAAGCATACATGGCTAAATGCATGATTTATATCTCTTCTATCTTGTGAAAAAATCAAACGTGAATGAGACCTGTACCATCATAGCCAAGCTGCTATTAGGCAGGTAATTTGTCAACAAATAAAAATCAGTTGCTTCAATGAATATAGAAAAAAATTATTCGTTAAAGAGGTCTTTCTTTTTTGAATTGCTATGCAGCACAGGAAGCTAGCTGAGAGCCATTCACCCTCTGGCTATGGGCCAAGTAGAGAGGTTCAGTGTTATACTGCTTATACATCATTCCTCCCCACTCCCCAGAAACAGTGTTTTTTTTCTCTCTCATAAAGAACTGTATCACAGAAGAACGTGACTACTAACTAAGAAGCAATAGGGTTTAATGCACTAAGCATGTGTGTGAGCCCTTGGCAGATTCTTTGGCATCTGGGCCTGAAATGGTTCAATATATATAAATATTCAAATAAACAAACAACATGCTGAAAGTAGCAACAGTGTCAGAAGAGTCATACTGAGTGACAACATCTTCCCAGGACCTTTACAAGCCTTCTGCATCAAAGACAAGGCTTTTCTGGCTGAGACACTGAGATACCAGTTCCTCTAAGTGACTCTTGACAGTTGTACTCAGTCTGTTAACCACAAAAGAATACTGACCTTTTATTCTTTATATCTTGGGTGGTCCTTTGAAAGAAAATGGCCCTCATAAGCCCATAGGGGGTGGCACTATCAGGAGGTGTGGTGTTGGAGCAGGTGTGGCTTTGTGGGAGGGGGTGCATGACTACGGATGGGCTTTGAGGTCTCAGATGCTCAGACCACTTCACTTCCTGCTGCCTTCAGTTTTGGACAACTGAACTTTCAACTCTCTCTCCAGCACACGGTCTGCCTGTATGCTACGACACATGGTGTATCCCACCATGATGACAACGGACTAAAGTTCTAGACTATAAGCTGGCCCCAATTCCCTTTTTAAAAAACAAGAGTTACCAGGCTAATCTGAGAAATGTGGTATGATTCATTCGTATGTGCAATTAAGGAACTGGCTTCCTAAAAAGATATGTATTGTATTATTGAAATAGTATATAAGTGTAGAACCTGGTAGAAAACCTCAGATAAGACTAGCCATGGTGACTCTTCAGAGCAATAGAAGCCTGAAATAAGACATCCTGCTAATGTTCAGAATCCTAACTAAGGTTCAGAATTTGTATGGATTTATCTCAAGTCATGCTCTTTTTTCTACCTCGGCATTCACCACTCTACTGACCTGTTTTACACTGTTTATACTATATACAGTGTTAACAATATATATGTATAAGCATATGCATATGTATTTATATAAACTAAACCTCTGAACTACAAGCCAGCCCCAATTAAATATTTTTTTTAAGTGTTGCCAGACCTATCTGAGAAATGTGGCATGATTTCATTCATATGTGTAATTTAAGAACTGGTTTCCTCAAAAGGTTCATGTTAGTTATTATATATGTATATAATTAATACATATATGTGCATATGTATTCATGTTTGTGGGCATGAGCATATGTGTATAGCATAGCTTATGTGTGGAGTTTAGAGGAGAACTTCAGGTGTGCCCTTGACTTCGCCATGTTTAGACAAGGTCTCTTTATGACTGTCACTGCTTTCTGTGCCAGGATTCCTGGTTTGTGACCTTCTAGCAATTCTCCTGTCCCCACCTCTTATCTTTCTTTTGAGTGATGAGATTGTAGATATATGTTTCAATGTCCAGGTTTCTATTATTCTGGAGACTTGAGCTCAGATCTTCCTGTGCAGCTAGTGCTGTGACCACTGACCCACCACCTTGGCCTGATTTTGTGTTTGAATAAAGTTGGTGCTTCATCAAACTCTGCTTTATAATTTCTAGCAATGCCATTAAACAAGAGAGAAATGATAGAATTAGTATTTATTGGCCAGCTACTTTCTACTAGGTTCTATATCTGTGTATTATTACAGTAAATACAAACCTTTTGAGGAAGCCAGTTATTTACTCGTACATGTGACTGAACCAAGAGTAGACTTTAGGTACCTGGAGGAGCTGTAGGTAGAGGACAATCTTTAATGTCTATTTCTGGAACTCGTCTGTCTTCGGATTTTTGAACCCTAAATTTTATGAGAACTCAAGGCACTATCATGCTTGTGCTTGGTACAATGAACTGAGCAATAAATGCTGTCAATGCAGCGAACAAAAATTCATTTTGAAACTAGGGCACATGGCTATGTGCCTTTTTTGTTTCCTTGAAGAAAACACCCACTGATTTCAAGGACACCTTTGTGCTATAAAATTTGTTAGGTAGCCTGCTAACTCCTTGATTCCTAGTTACCTCCCTCTTCCACACAAATCAACCCATTCTATTTTTCATGTTCTCACAGTATGATAAAGACAGGTGTTGATTTTGCTGAAATGTGGTCAGTCATGTTTTAGGAGAGCTTTGAAATGCAAGCTGGGATTTACATTTGAAAGCAACTAAGGACTAGAAACATGGATATTTATCTGTGAGGGAATTGCCCGTGCTGATATTTCCATTTGTCACCAAAAGGTGCATGTATACTTAAAATTATACAATTTCCAAATGTTAAACTCCATAATATAGAGATATAAAAACATGTGTGCTACATCTAAAAATGTATGGGTATTTATAACCATAAAAACTCAAAAAGATTAGACACAATTTAAATAAATAATATATATGTGCTACACATTAAATTATAGTCCCACACTCTTTAATACCTGCTACATAGTTCGTGCATCTTTATACTTACTCTGTAAGATGGCAGGGAGTGAGGATATAGTAACACTGCACAGCAAAACCACTGTCATCATAATATAGAAAAAAGCAGCAGGAGATAAGTAGTCTTGTTATTTATTGAAGTGAAGCAGAGTGACCCCATGCTTCAGATTGGATTGACTTAACTGCTTCATTGCATATGGGCAGTGTCAGAAGGCCATCATAAAACAATCATTTGCTTTAAGAATGCTGTTTCCTTCTAAGGCACACCTCCAGCCTTATCAGAATGTCAGAGCAGGAGTCTTGGGAGTTGCATTTGTTGTCTGGGCAGGAAACCCATCTGTAAGCCAGTGATAGGGAGATCTGGCATCTGTGGAATGTGATTTTTTTTTTTTTATGGAGAATAAAGAAGCTGTATCCTTGGAAATGACAAGTGCTGAATCTGTCTGATAGAGGATTGCAACTGTTGTGCCTTTCCTCTTAATCACCGTCTACCAGAGCCACGAAAGGGCTTGTTTCCTACAGTTTAACTAGAGAACTGGGGGCTGAGCTGAGATGACAAACATATATAAACCAGGGATTGTTAACCTTTTACTACCTTAATGCCAGTTAGAGCTGTGGATGCTTTTCCATTGTTTTTAAATGTATAAAATGGAACAATTGAAGTACATAGGAAAACCATCACATTGATCAATTTTTACATTATTAATTATAATATGTATAAAATAGTTTGTACTATGTAAATATTAGTATTCATTGATCAATTAAAAGGCATAGATGCATGTGAAATAGTACTTTGAGATCTGCATGAATATTAGTACTTAAAATAAGTCATTTCTCCAGGCATATAATGAATAACTCTTCTGTGATTTTTGCCTAAATTTATAATTGAAAAGACTTCTAATTGCAGCAGAAAGATATAGAAAATGTAATATTTTACATTTATAAGCTTAACCTCCATATTCCCATCATCAGATTCTTTGAGACATTTGTGCACACAAGGCTGTTGCAATCTGCTTTTAAATTGGCCCCTTGGCTGAGGTAGGCAAGTCCATTTAGGGGACACTTGAAGATACATAAAAGTGGGTACAAAAGATACATAGTGGGTAGCAGAATCCATAAAATAACTGTAGAGCATTCACACTGATTTCTCTTCTCTAGAGATATTTTTTACACTCTAATACTGAGTACATAAAGAAACACTTAATTGCACTTCAGTACCCTGTTTGTTGTACTTCAGTTTCTTCATAATTTGAAGTATAAAAATTGCTTCACAACTCCAGTTAAAATATTTTCACTGTTTCTCCACTTATATAGCTATTTGTCTACACTCTTGCTGGTAGAAGTGTCTGAATCATTTCATCAATAGTTGGCAATCGTCCTATCAGAATAAAGACTTTGGAGATGGTAGTTCTTGAGTGAGAGATTAGAGTCTGTTGTTTAGACAATTGGCATGGAAGGGAAGACATGTCTGGCTATAGAACTTCAAGGGGATGGGTGGATGCACATTCACTCATGGGCAGGGAGAGAAGCAGTGGAGGGAGAAATACTGAAGTTCCAAGTACAGAAATGATGGATGCTGAACCACATGCTGAGAGCAGGCAGAGCAGTCATCCGAAGCATCCAACTGCCTGTGAGGTTTATGCACTACCTGAGCATATAGGTATATAAAAAAGACATACAAATATTTACTGGAAATAAATCATAAAGAAACCTCCCATGTAATTTTACAATTTATTTAAAATGTAGGCAATGTTGAAAATCAATGAGGTGAATGTTTATTTTTGCCCAAAGTGTTAAACTGTCTCAGTATTTAATACTGTGAGCATCTTCAGCCTCTTGAGAATTGCTTTATATTTTGCTCACACAGTTTCACTGGTAAGAAGAATGTTGGTTATCTAAATACACAGTACAAGATAACATTTTTTTACTTAGGACCATTTCAGAAATTTTTGGAAATTATTCCTAATCCCAAGCCAAAATGTACCTAATGGTTTTAATAGAGGTACAAGGGAATAATTCAGGCTGAATATTTGAAAATCAAACATTCAAACACAATGCAGTCCATATGTACTAATTTGATTCATTCAAAGGAATGATGATAGGAAAATATTCAATTGCTATCATAGAAGTAAAAGGAACCTTTGCTGTAATTAATTCATTGTTGTATAAGAGCAGAAAATTGTGTATGTTTGGTAAAAACACTGCAATTTGCAACCTGTTATAGTCAATCTGACCCAAAGCATTTGGTCAGAATCCAGATCAGTGTGTATGTAATATATTCAGAATCAAGATTTCTGTTTGTAGGTGTATGATGCAGTGCAGGGAATAATTCCAGAAACATTCTGGACTCTTATGTATTTGATTTTGAATTTGTTTTTGGTTATCATATGCTCAGAGGAGCTTTTACTGTTGCAGTAAAACATAATTTCTTAAAACTTAATTTCAAATTTTAAGATGATCTAGAAAGGTGCTGGGCCTTGCTATGTCACGTGCTCTTAATGTCTTGATTTCCTCATCTATAAGACAGGAATGGTAACACCTGCCATAGGGATTTGTAAAATTGACATTGTGAATAGTTTCAAATTGTCTTCTACGTTGTTGTGCTGTTACTTGATTGAATTCATGTGGGTTGTAGTTCACACAGTGTTGATTCAATAGGTTTTTGGTGAGAATTTACTAAATGATAGCTGCCTATTGTATGTCTTACAATTCAGTAGTTGACAGGGGTCTGGAGCTCAGGTAGCAATCCCATTTAATGATTCTGCTGGTGATATATTTGGTACAGCATTGTTTTATATTTTCTGAAGTTTTAATTTGAATATGTTCAAACTATAAACATTGAGGGGTTTATTAGAAGCTGGATATGGTAGCCTATACCTTCAGTCTCACATAACCTGGGGGCAAAGGCAGGAAGATTTGAAGTTTCAGGTCAGCCTAGCCAATTTAATGGGACCTTTCTCAAAATAAAGTAAAATCAGGCTAGCTATACATCATTTTAAAACTGATCATTAGTTTTTGGTACTGAATTAAGTTTCCTAAGATGTTGAATCCCTTCTCAGATGGACGATGCTGTTCTGTTGTTCTCTTGCTATTTGCTGACTTCTATGTGATTCTATTTCTCTCATTTTCATTTTCTGTTGCCTGGGATTTTGGCTTTTTATTTAAAAAACAAACAAACAAAACAAACTTTTGCTTCAAGATTTTTATTTATTTATTTCATGTATGTGAGTATACTGTCGCTGTCTTCAGACACCAGAAGAAGAAATCAGATTCCAGTTACAGATGGTTGTGAGCCACCATGTGGTTGCTGAGAATTGAACTCAGGACCTCTGGAAGAGCAGTCAGTTCTCTTAACTGCTGAACCATTTCTCCAGCCCAGGAAGTTTCTATTATATAGTCTTACATTAACGTATTTAGTTAAAATAATTAAAACAGAACACACTTTCATTTGACTGTACCCATCTTACTTTTGCTGATGATCGCTTTATCTTTTTGAACTTACTTACAGGCTTTCTGTTTTATTCCACTGGCTGATAAACGTTCGTCTTTTTCAGTTTTGTAAGTTGCCATGTGTATTTTAATAGGAATTTCAGTGCATCATGTTGGGTACTATTGAGGAGTAAAAGCTGTCTAGCCTATGAATTTGGGAAGATTTTCAACTTACGCTTTGTAATTTCCCTCATTAATATTTTTGTTTTTATTAGAAATTTTATTACATTACATTTTCCTTTAATGAGGCAATCAATTTCTTTAATTTCTAAATGTTTTCTTCTTTTTGATATTATTATAAATAAGATTGTTTTCCTAGTTTTTATCTTTTTCTACTTTAAATTTTTAATTTCTTCTATTTTTGATAGGCATTTTTATCAGTTTTTCATAGGCAAATCACATGATTGCAAGTGGCTTTTGAAATGCTTTTGAGAAATAATCTTTTAGGTTCCTGTGCATCTAATTTTGATTTATTATATTTTGATTAAAATAATCTTATACTAAAAGTTCATCTGTATTTATTCATTAATCTCTCTAGAATGTCTTTTAGCATTCAGTTAAATGATTCATGCAAAAACTATCTGTGGAGAATAATCCTTTTCTGTTTGGTGCATACAAATCTTAGGTTACAGATAGGCCATGCAAACTTCATGTCTTCCAATACTTCTGGAGTAACAAATGGTGGCAATTTTAGTAATTTCCTATAATATACTTCAATTACACTGTTGCTTCAGTGACTTTATGTGTTAGAGCCCTTAGGGAAATGTAGCTATTTCTCTTTTCTAGCCACTTGCTGTTTGGGTTACAAATGTGCTCTACGGACTGGAAATTATAAGAAACCTTAGAAAAACTCACTAGCCTGTCCTGTACTGGAGGGATACCCATATAGTTAGTATATTTGATTTTTATAACAATCACCCCAGTTTTGAAAACCATTTCTAAGGAATGAAGTAAATGCCCTTTGTAGTTCAAAAGTTGGCCTACTAGTTATTAGTCACAACTTATTAGGAAAACGCAATTGCTCTTTTCAAAAGGAAAAGAAAATCTTCTATTCATTTGAAGACATGAGATGTGAAGTTGGTGTTTGCAGTATGTACTTGCAGAAGTTGTTGCGTTGGTAAACTGCCAGTGAAGATGTTTGCTGACATCAGAGTTGCTGTTTGCAAATACAGAAAGTCTGTACTATAAAGATGCTGTGCGCTGCATATTGTGAAACAGAACTAAAAAGTTTTAGCTCAACTTCATTAGAAAAAAGTGGGAAGAAAATGCTATAGTACTTTTGAAGAAATACAGATGTCTCAACTTCATCATATAACAGAATTTAGCCAAAGTGATACTAATATGATTTGAAAATGCAGATAGTCTTCTACCTTTAGCTGTTTCATACATCTTATTAATTTAAAGAATAGAATTGCATGTGTGTGTGTGTGTGTGTGTGTGTGTGTGTGTGACTGCTGCAAAGGCCAGAAGAGGGCATTTGTTCCTCTGAAGATAGACTCACTGGCAGTTGTGAGTCACCTAGCATGGGTGTTTGGAATTGACCTCAGGTCCTCTGGAAGAATGACAAACGTTCTTAACTTTGCCATCTGAAAGAGTGGATTGGATTTCCTGGAACTGGAGTTACAGGTGCTTGTTAGCTGCTATATGAGTGACGGGAAATAAACCTGAGTCTCTGGAAGGACATCAAGTTCTTTTGACCGATGAGCCATCTCTTCAGCCTAGAACCTTTCCTCCTGATGGGGTAATCTTTTTGTGCACTGTATAAAGGTTTTCTTTGTACTATGTTGATTTCTGAACCTGCAGAGTGCTGGGTGCTGGTTGGACTTTGATATTGTTATTTTTCCACACATCACCTGCCTCAGTATTTTGTAGACATATTACCTCCATCACTTTCTGATTGGTTTAATAGATGAAGCAGTAGAGGAAAGGGAGCAGAGAGAGGGTCTTGGTAGAAGAATCGGGGAAGAGAGATTGGACAGTAAGTATAACATGGAGGTGGAAGGAACAGGTGCCAGGACTGTGAGAGGAGAGGGGTAATGGGTCGCAAGGCAGATGTGGAATAGAATAGTTGTGTTATTTTAAGTTAGACAAGCTAGCAAGGAGGTAGACAGCTAAGGCCTAAGCTATAACTAAAAATAATAAATCTATGTTATTATTCAGGAGCTGGTGGGTCAGACAGTCTGCTTGTCCTCCTAAGCTTACATGTTTCTTGCAAAATTTAATTCTAACAAGAATTAAACTCTAACAAGAATTAAATTTACATAGACTTACATTATTAGCTTTTAACTTAAGTGGTTTATTGTTTTACAGTTGAAAGACTTCATACATTCTTAAATTAAATTTTTTTGTAGCATTTCTCCCCTTCCTTTCCCCTTAGTCCCTCCAAATTTTTCTCCCTCAAGTAGCTCTGTGTCTCCAGCCCCCATTATGACATTGTCATATTGATGATCTCTTTTACTTTTATTATTGCATATATATATATATATATATATATATATATATATATACAATCTGCTGATTCTATTTTGATATGTGTATATGATTTCAGTACTGACACTTTTGTATCGAATAACCAATTAGGAGTTCATTCCTATTTGAGGCTAATTCTCCATCACTCTTTTATTATTATTAATTGCATGTAATTCCCGGCCTAAGGGAGTAACCTTATGATATTTTTCCCATCCTGAGTTAACATGTCTCTTGATACTGTCACTGTCCACATCTTGCTTATGTAGTCCTATGTATGAGGAAGTGTTTCACAACAGACATGATGGCATTCTGATCTTTACAGTCTTTCTAGTCTAATATCCATAGTGTTTCCTGAGACCTAGAGTATGAGTCAGGGTGCAGATGTTTGCACTGGTATTGGGCTCACAGTATGTTGGTCTCTACACATTCACTGTTCACAGAGGCTTATTCGATGAGGGGTAGCACTTACACTTACTTGTTAGTGTAATGATAAGATTGAGATTAATGATCATCCTACTAAAAACAATTTATAGATTCAAAGGAATCACATTCAAAATGCCCACAACATTCTTCACATAAATAAAAAAGACTCCTAAAATTCATATGGAACCAGAACAGATCACAGAGAGAAATCTTGTGTAAAAAGAATAATATGGGAGGGATCCAATTCCAGACTTTAAGATATAATATAGAACTAAAGTACCAATAATATGATGCTCGCACAAAACTGACATGTAAGTGCATAGGGATAAAACAGAATTCCCAAACTTGAGTAACTATAACTACAGCCATCTGCTATTTGACAAAGAGGTCAACACATATAGCAGAGAAAAGAACGTCCTCAACAAATGATGCTGGAAAACTGGATGTCCACATGCAGAAGAATGAAATTAGACTACTATCTATTATTACCCTGCACAAAATTAGTTCCAGATACATCAAGGACCTCAATTTAAAACCTGAAATAGTACAACTGTTAGATTAAAAACCAGAGCAGTATTCTTCAAGACATAGGTGTAAGAAAAGATTTTCTAAATAGGGTTCCATCTGCCCTGGAATTAAGAACAACAATCAACAAGTGGAACTTTATAAATTTAAATCGCTCTGTAAAGATAAGAAAGCAGTCAATTAAATGAAGAAGAAACTCACAGAATAAAAAAGAATCTTTACTAGCTACATGACTGTTAAAGGACCAACATGAGAATATACAAAGAATTAAAAAAAAAAGTAAAGAGTCAAAGAAACAAAGGACCCATTAAAACAAAAAAAAAAAAACAAAAGCCACCTTAGAGACTAAACAGAGAGTTCTCAATAGAAGAAATAAATATGGATAAGAAATACTTCAAAAAGTGTTCACTGTCCTTAGCAGTTAGGGGAATGCAAATTTTAAAAACTTAGAGATTTCATCTTACCAAGTGAGGATGACTAAGACCAACAAAACAACTGGGAATACGTGCTGGAGAGGATGCAGAGAAAGAGGGGCCTTTGTTAGCCATTGATGAGAATCCACATTTAGTGCGGCCAACCCTGAAATAAGTATGGAGAATTATCAAAAACCTAGAACTAAATCTACCATATACTTCATCTTTAGCACTCTCTGGCCTATACCCCAAAATGTGACATCCTTCTCCATAGATATTTGCTCAGTGAGGTTTATAGCTTCCCTGTTTACAATATCCAGGGTATGGAACAACCTACATGTTTTTTAGCAGTGAATGGATAATGAAAATTTGGCACATTACATATACATGGTGGAATACTGTTCAGCTACAAAGAATAATAAATTCATGAAATTTGCAGGTAAGTGAGTGGACCTAGAAAAGATTGAGTCAGGAAGACACATACTTTATTTTCTTGAACATCTTTACTTCCTACACAATGCATGTAAGATTATGTACACATGTGAGCGCGTGCACACACACACACACACACACAGAAAAAAATTCTTAAAGGAAGTCATTCTACTAGGATGACAATGCTCCCTATAAGAATGAGATACTAACCTAAGCCCAATTCCAAGCACAATAAATCTTCTTTTTGAAGGGTTGGTTGGGTAGTCTACATGACACCCAAAGCAATGTAGATCATGGCTGTTGTCTTTAGTTGCCTCTCAGAGGGGAAAGTTAAACCCCTGTTGCTAAAAACACCACATGTAGGACACGAGACTCAGATGATTCAAGCTGGATCCAAACTGAATGCCTGCCTACTGAGGTTTAGAATCATGGAACCAGAAAATGCTATGCAAATTGTCAAGGAAGGGGAACAATTAACAGACCTCACATGCAGCATCCTACTGCTGACAAACCCGAAGACACAGAGATAAAGGAGTTCTGCTGCTTGATTTTTTTTTTCTGGTTTTTAAAAGTTGAGATCAATATATGATCTGAACACTTCTGTTGCTTTAATATTTAATACTATTTTCTACCACAGCATTTATCTTGGAAAATCTTTCACTGATTATTTAATTGTCTAACACGATTAAATTGGTTATTTCAGATGTGTCAACTCCACAATTTATTTGATTTTCTTGAGGTTAAAAATGGCTTGGTAGTTTATTAGACAGAACTAAGTGCTATCTTTTATCTTTATTCTGCTATTAACTAAATATAACAATAAAAACTACAGAAGCCTTTAAAATACATAGTCTAGTAAGCTGTCACATTTTAACCAGGATCCAACTAGCTTTGAGAAAATGCCTTCATTTTCAATATGAAATGTTAGGACAGTAGAGATTCTAGAGTTTTCAGCTAACACTTATTTGTGGCTCAATTGCAGAATCTCGACCCATCCCCCCACCCCCCATTTGGATCTCTTTTACATATTAGCTCATTCCTCTTACAGATAGCATATTGAGTGGATCAAGCAATTTAATGGATTATTTGTGCTCTTAGGTAGACAAGTTAGAAAATTTGAGAACCGTTTCCATACTTAGTTGTATGGAAATGAAGTACATTGAACTTTTATTTCCTAGTGTGCTTTATCAGTGTTAATTTAAATTCTGGACATTTAAGCATTAGTCAGCTATTGCAGGAGCAGGCCAGAGAAGCAAATAACTTTAAAGTAACTTATCAGTTCTAAGAAGTTCACAACAATAGACGTTTTCTTGTGTGGCACATGAATCTGTGGGCTGCCAAGGCTCCTACAGGGCTACCCCTAATTTGTGAGTTTGGTTTAGTTTTGCTCCACATGTGTCTTCCAGAATGGCTGAATATTAGGGGCATGTATTTTTTTCTCATCATGATGGCAGGCATGATAGGATCCAACTGGAGTTATGTAAGCATATTTAAAAGCACATACTCATATTGCATGCAGCAATGTTTCTTTGGTTGAAGTGAACTGCATGATCAAACTGGCATAGGTTTATTCTAATTAAAGACTCAGCAGAGTCACATGACCAAAGGAAAGCTAACTGTTATTGTCGAGCAAAGCAAAAAAGAGAGATTTAGAATCAAATCTCCTCTCCCACTGTTTGAATAGAGGAGACAATGGATGCAGTTACTCCCCAAAGAGCTGTCTATTAAACATAATAATAGTGTTTTCACAGAATTGGACTGAACTGACTGTTGCCTGGGTTGAACTGAGGAAGAAGTGAGAAATGTTTTGTAGTTATCCAAAAGTTTTGTTTCTAAAGCTTAGTGTGTGCACATACAAGCACTTCCTACCGGTGTGTGTGTGTGTGTGTGTATGATATCAGATAATAAGCTTTGTTATGAGTCTGTCTGTATACTTTACACACACAAACACACACACACACACACACACACACACACACACACACACACAAATCTGGTTTTCAAGTGAAGAGGCTTAAGAAAATACTTCAGTTTTCAAAATACAAAGAACAAGGATGGTCTATTTCCCAAAATCCTTCTGGGTTTCTACTATCTTAACTTCTGGATTACTTTAACGTCTCTCTTTTTCCTTACTGTGATTCTGTGTAACATTAGCAAAAGCAACAGCCTGTCCAGAGTGAATCCCAGCTTGTAGCTAACTTGCTAACTATCAGATGGACCTCTCCCATATACTTCGCTGAAGTAGTAATTGTATCACATGTATAGACTGATCAAAAATAGACAACCTGGAGTTATTTTGAGTGTCTTCATTTCATTTACCAGAAGACTATAAAACTAGGCAAATAAACTTTTGGAGTTGTTGAGGTCTGGGGTCATAGATGTCTTTATTATTTCATGGTCCACAGCTTCAATTTCTAAAATATTTTTTCTTGGTGGGTAAGTCTGCCAACATGGGATAGCCAGATGAATCCCTTAGGACTGAATGCTGTATCCAGTAATGACTGTGAACAAAAGGTTTTGTTGCAGTTTAAAACTTTTTTTTATGACTATTTCAAGTCCAAAGCCAGCAAAAGCCAGGGCTCACTCTTTATGATGTACTTAGTATTCTGCTCTAATAAATAGTCCTTCGGTTAAAGATAATAAATCTCTTCTTGCTTACATGACAGGTGTTGCGGATTATCTTAGATTCTGCTATCCCCTTAAGAGAAAACTCAAATGGCATGGGCTGAAAAAGAGGGAGATGATAAAATCCTTAGATTTACACCCATTCCTTTGTGGTCCTAGCCTAAGGGAGCCATCCCAGCTGTAGTGGGAGGAGCTGAGAGCTGAGTGTTTATAAATTCTAAGCTTTAAATATAAGGTAGGCCTTGGATTTGTTTGTAGTATTGTTATCAGCCTGCCCACACTATTCTCAGGGCAACCAACTGCTCTACAGATATTCACTGTTAGAGGTTGTGTCCATTGTAGAAAGACCTCAGAAAACCTGAGCTTACTATGAGCCTGAGTTACCAGTATTTCTTTTTTGTTGTTGTTGTTTTTATTGGATATTTTATATATTTATATTTCAAATGTTATCCCCTTTCCTGGTTTCCCCTCTGTAAACACCCATCCCATCCCCCTTCCCCCTGCTTCTATAAGGGTGCTCTCCAACCCACCCACCCACTCCAACCTCACCACCCTGGTCTTCCCCTACACTGGGGAATCAAGCCTTCACTAGACCAAGGGTCTCTCCTCCCATTGAAGTCCAACAAGGCCATCCTCTGCTACATATGCAGCTGGAGCCATGGGTCCCTCCATGAGTGGTTTCTGTTGTCTTGAATTGGGGCATTTAACTAATGCTTTGACAGTTTATTTTTAATTGGATATTTTATTTATTTATAATACAGATGTCATCCCTTTTCCCTATTTCTCCTCCCTAGAACCCACATCCCATCCCCCTCCTCCTTTATGCTTTTATACTATTTTGATTACATGCATGTATTAAGGTTAGTTCTAGGTTGAGGGTCCAGCAATATAATAGACACAAATAGTCAAAGAACAAGCAAGACATTAAATCTAATGACATGAACACTCCCATGATCACTGTTTCTAAGGGCTTATCACCATGACCAAAGTATCTGAGCCTACTTCCCTGTCCTAGCTCATGGTCATTTTCATATCTGAAGCTTACATCCTTGTTCTAGCTTAAAATTTAGATTCCTGCCTGAAATTACTTCTTTGTTCTAGCCTAATATTTAGGTTCCTGCCTGAGATTACTTCTCTGTTCCAGCCTAAGATTTAGATTCCTACTTGAAATCACTTCTTTGTTTCAGCCTAATGTCAGATTCCTGCCTGAAGCCTACTTCCTTGTCCTTGTTATTGTCCTTGTCCAATGTCATATTCCTGCCAAGTAGCCCATTTTCTTGTCCTTGGCACATGTCAGATTCTTGGCAAGCAGCCCCAAAAGCTCTTCACCTCTCCCCAATTTTTATTTCATTAACAAGACTGAGCCTGTCTAATGTCATTGTGACAAGAATGCCTTCCTTACCTGTCATGGAATATGCATTACTAAAAGCAATGTAGTTATGTCTTAGGTTGGTAAGGCTCTGTGCAAAATCCTACCCGTCCTTGGCTTGCCAGCTTATTAATTTAATAACTCTGTCTGGGGGTCCATTTTCAGGTTTAAGCTATGTACTTGGCTGCCAACATGTTGATGTTATTGAAGAAAAGCTTTAACACAATGGGCAGGAATAAAAGTATTCGAAAACAAAAAGGGCTATCATGATCAAGCTATATATGCCATTTTTGAAGCTTGACCAAAATAGAAATACTGATCTCAGGCCATGGGTAATTTTATCTGAAGTATCTACTGCATCAACACTCAGAAGAGCAGCATTCTTGATATTCATAAGCTCCCTATGTATCGTTTAAACATCCAGAGAGGTGTTAGAATTATGCCAAATATACTGCAGGTGTCATTAAACTTCTTCCTGATTATAATGACTACCACTGAAAATTTTAGAACTAACATGTATCCAATGATATTTGACATGACACTCAAGATGGCTCCTTACCCTTAAATTCTGAACTGCCTTCCAGTAATTTGAATAGGATAAAGAGCATCAATCTGTTCTTCCAAATGCCAACTTAAATCCTAAGGTATATTCAACAGATTACTAACATTATTTGCTAAATGATTAACAAAAGTAGCTGTCTTAACTTCTTGTGTCACAGCAATTGCAGAAGCAGTGGTGCTAGCAATTAATGTAATTAAGGCTGTTGTACCAGCAATAATCAAGCCCACTACCCTCTTGACTCTGCTTAAGCCTGACTCATTTCTTCCAGTAATTGCAAGCTATTTTTAGAATTCCAAGATTCTGTGATACTCAGGGCACAAAAACAAAAGCTGGTTGATAGACCTCCATAACTGACTTGCCAGATTTCAAAACACAAACACAATTAAAAGGTGTAACAATCAATGCAACTTACATTAAATACTGTAGAAGAAACAAAAGTATTTTTAACTTGACAATTAAAAGAGCCTTAACACATGTGCTAACACCTGTTTGAAATTCAGATAGTGCCCCAAATTTATCTATTGCTAACATAACATCATAGAGAACTGTGGCTAATTTCCATATATGTCTCTGAAAATGTCCAGAACCAGACTTCCAAGTGAAGACTGTTATTTCCAATATTGGATTGATTTCTAGACCAGTCCATGATTGAGTCTGAATAACTGGTCACATTTAATAACAATACAAGAGACATTATAACATCTGTTTTTGATTCTGTGTTCCACAAAGTCTAAGAACTTGAGGCAAGGCAGCTTGTTCCATCAGGGGTATAGGTAAGCAATGGTAGGGTCAGTAACTTATGTCCAATACAGTTTCCCAGTCACAATCGTCAGGGTATTCAACAAGCTCGCAGGTCAGCATCATTCTTTGTCCTGGCATCAGCATGTCTTACCCATCACTCTGGTGGCCACCATGCTCCTTCAGCTTCCTGCAGAAAAAACACACAGGCCTTTTTCCCTATATTTAATACTTGATCAGGATCATGCCTTATAACAGTAAGTGGATCCTTCCCTTTCACCTATGCAAAAGTATGCCTAAGTATGCATAAGTAGAGTGCCATAGACACTCAGCAGAAACTTCCTTGGCATCAAAATTTAAAAAAAAAAATCCTTTAAAATGAAATATTGTTTTAAAGTTCCATGAGCCCGTTCCAGAGTCTCTTGTCCTTGACAATTATAAGGAATCCCTGTAATATGAGTAATGTTAAATTGCTGATAAAGAATCTCAAATGTTCGATTGCCATAGCCAGTTCCATTATTTGTTTGTTTCTTTTTCTTTTTCTTTTCTTTTTTTGGGGTACTTTATTTATCTACATTTCAGATGTTATCTTTTTTCCCCATTCCTCACCCCTACAAACCCCTTAACCCATCCACCTTTCTCCTATTTCTATTAGGGTGTGCCCCCACCCACACACCCACTCCCACCTCCCCTCCATAGCATATTCCCTCACTGGGGCATCCAGCCATCAAGGGACCAAGGCCCTCCTCTCCCACTGATGCCTAATAAGTTCATCCTCCTTTGCAAATACAACTAGAGACATGGGTCCCTCCATGTGTGTTCCCAGGCTAGCTCTGGTTAGTTGGTATTGTCACTCTCCCCATGGGGCCACAAGCCCCTTCAACTCCTTCAACCTCTCTCTAACTCCTCTACTGAGAACTCTGTGGTCAGTTTGATGGTTAGCTGTGAGAAAACACCTCTGTATATGACAGGCACTGGCAGTGCCTATCAGGAGACAGGTATATCAGGCTCCTGGCTTTGACAGTTTTTTGTAGGCAATCTGAGTTAACTGACTAGTTGAAACTCTGGTTCCACAATGATTCTGAATTGGACTCATTCGTTCAAGTGCTAGCCCACACTTAAGTCATGATTTTTCATTTGCTTGTTTGTTGTTTGCCTTGTTTTTCCCTTGAGGCAGTGTCTCATAATGTCACAATGTAGCCCTGATTGACCTTGGGCTTCTTTATGATCTTACCTCATCTTCCCAAGTGTCAGGCTTAAAGGCCTTTACCATCCTTTCTTGTCCACATCCTTTTTAATTACTAGGATGATAGCCATGTATTTTTTGAAGTGTCAGATGGAAGAACTTTACTATTGGTTCACTATTTGTTTGCAAGATGCTTCTGAGGCATCTTGGAAATAAACTTCAGACTACTGAAATTGTAGACAAGAGGATTTCAGACAAAAGTAAGTGTCTTCCTTCACCATTGGGGCAGCCTAGGGATCACATAGAACATTGGCTACCATTAGATTGTTTCCGTATTGAATAGAATGACTTTGTTAATTGAGTTTGAATCTTAAACCAATTTTACTGAGATTTCTCTGAGAGAGGAGAGAGAGAGAGAGAGAGAGAGAGAGAGAGAGAGAGAGAGAGGGAGAGAGAGAGAGAGAGAGAGGACATTACAAAATTTAAGGACACATTCCTAGAACACCTTTCCATTTCTTCCTTCTCTTAGAAGAGTCTACAGAGGCTGCAATCCTCCCTCTAATACGTACTGTATCCCTCTCTACCATCACTTTAGAAGGATTCTGAATGGAAGGCTCTGACTGCCAGGTTAAATACATGAGACACATTCCTATGACTCCATATGCAATGTAGAATCACCTGGTAGGAGAGTTTCAGTGAGGAATTTTCTACATCAGATTAATCTGTAGGTTAGGCTTGGGGGTTGTCTTGATCATACTGATTTCAGTGAGAAGACCATTCCACTATGGGAGGCACCCTTTCTTCGATGTGGGTCTCAATCTGTGTATGAGTAGAAAAGGGAAAGAGCAGAAACAGGAATGCATGCATGTATGCATTTCTCTCTGCTCTTGAAAACAGATATGCTGTGACCAGTTGTTTTAAATCCCAGCTACTTTAGGTTCCATGTAGTGATGGAATTTTAGCCTAGAATTTTGAACTAAAATCAACCCTTTCTCCCATAAATTGCTTTTTTGTTGGCGTGTATTATCATAGTGTTATGGTTTGTATACGCTAGGCCCAGGGAGTGGCACTATTAGAAGATGTGGCCCTGTTAGAGTTAATGTGTCACTGTGGGTGTTGGCTTTAAGACCCTCATCCTAGCTGCCTGGAAGCTGGTATTCTGCTAGCAGCCTTCAGATAAGATATAGAACTCCCAGTTCCTCCTGCACTACGCCTGCCTGGATGCTGCCATGTTCTTACCTTGGTGATAATGGACTGAACCTCTGAGTCAGTAAGCCAGACCCAATTAAATGTTGTCTTTATAAGAGCTGCCTTGGTCATGGTATCTGTTCACAGCAGTAAAACTCTATCTAACACAGTAGCAGAAATGAAACTAGAACAACATGTGATATAGTTCTCACTCTGGCACACTGTAAATGCAGAGGTTGATTGCCTTAAGGCCACTTCTTGCTCTATGTTCCTTGTAATCAATTTAGAAATGGGTGAAGATGATTTAAGTTCAACAGGAATAGATCATCTGTGCTTTTTGCCCAGCGTCATCTTACGTGTTTGACAATATACACAGAGACAAAGGATATTAAAGACAGAAGATCTGTTTCTCAGGTGGATTTGCTTATAGATGTAAGTAAAAACAAAATATCTTTTAAAAAACCTCCATATATCTTTTATCATCTGATATCATTTTCTCTTCTGGTATATTTCTTAGTAAATTATAAACTGAATATGAGTAGGGATTACAGATGCCTTAAATGCATGCTTTTTAATATAACACAATACCCATCATATCAAATGAAGAAGTAATGACTTGAACTTGAATCCTAATTCTGAGATTAATTAGCTATACAAACATGGAAATATTACTTACCATTCTCTGTATGAGTCTCCTTGTTTCTAGGTATAAATCTTAGAAGTTAAGGCTCTATGTAGGCACCAGCTTGACTTTTATCTATTCAGTCAGTTGTGCAGGTGTTGTCTTCAGCAATAGAGACTAATGGTTAGTTTAGAGAGAGGGACAAATAGCTTTGACAATAGCCTTGGTTGTCTGAGGGTTCCCAATGGGACCCTTTTGGCCAAAAATTGGATTAGCTATAACCAGTTCCAGTACTGGAAGCTTCATTTGGTGACAAGAGATGTCAAGTTGGGGCTCTGTTTCCCCTGTTATTCAAACAATTGGCTTCATACATGTATATATGTTTAGAAAGCTTTTATTAGGTTTTCATATGACCTCTCAAATAGTCTTTAATTTTAGATGTCCCTTCCTATATTCCCTCCTTTGTCTCCATCTTTGCTCCTCTCCATTTGATCATTCAAAATCAGGTCTCTCCCCCAACTCCCTTATGCATCCATAACTATTCTATTTCTTGTTCCTAGGGAGATCCCTCCCTCTCTGATAGTCTCTTACTCACTAGAAAAACTATGTTCATCATTGAAGTATGAACTTGATTAGAGCGGGAGAAAGAAACTTGACATTTATTCCATTGGGTAAAAGTTATCATCATTTAGGCATTCATATAAGTTCTTTGTACTATGTGGTCTTTCCAATTATGCCATTATATATACTGTCCTTTTATACTGATGGCCTCCATGTACTGATGGCCAATGGAGGACACAAACAACATCAACCAACAAGTCTAAGAAATCTTTTTTGAACCTGTGACCTCTGTCTCATACTTTATTTGCAGACCTTTTGAAAAGTCTATGAGGTTCTGTGATGTTTTCATATACTACCTTGATGACAGAAACCTCAAGTCTGCCCTTTATTACTAACAGTTCTTATACAAGACAGCTATATTACCATGCCCCACTTCTGCCTTCTGTTAGAGTTTGCATAGCTCCCTGAGAAAATAAGGAGCTTCTGTGAGACTGATTTAGGAAGGAAGATCCAAGTACATTTGGCTTTCAGTCTAACATTAAGACTAACTCACTTATTCCCTATGTGAATGACTTTATTGAAGACTGTAAATTTCCTGGCGAATTGTCACTTCTTCACTACAACTGCCCTCATTTCTAATCTCTCTTCCTTTGCTAATGAATGGAACCACAAGAGGATGAATGGTCCATGAGAACTGATATGACCCAATGAAAAATTTACCATAATATTTTTCTCAGCACTGTCTTTGGGCTTTTGAATTTGAAACTGAGATGATAATATTTTGAAAACCAAGTATAAGTCCCTGTACTTATTTAGGATAAAGTAGATTTTTTTATTTATTACTTTCACCATCGAGAATGAGAATTGATAAGTAAGCTGACAGATGTCTAAACCTTGGGCTATGTAACACCCATACTTTCAAAGTCAATCTTGGTGTCAAGTCCAGATGATTAGTTTCCATATTGTGAACCTACCTATGTCAAAAAATCAGTTATGAAGAGTCAATATGGCTTCTGAGGGAACAATGAAGACAATAGCTCCTGATGTCAGAGCTACACTAGTGCTGAAAAACCAACAGTATTGTTGAAGTGGGCTGTTCAGTCTCATGTGTTTGAACACCTGTTTATGTTTGGAGGGCTATAGAACCTTTTAGGAGGTGGTGTTTGGATGGCAAAGGTGAATGGTTTTTTTTTTTTTTTTTGAGGTTTTTAGCCCAGCCTCACATCTATCCTGGTCTCTGCCAGTAGATGAAAAACTCTGACCACCATATGTTGTCTTTAATGCCATGATGGACATTACCCTTTAAAACATCAATCTAAAATAAACAACTTACCATGTCTGGTAACACATGCTTAATAATCCTAGTTACTTGAGGCAGTATTATCACACAAAGTTGAAGGCCAGTCTGGGAAACAGTGTTCTTTCAGAGTCACTCTGAGCAATGTAGTGAGACTTTGTCTCATAATGATACAACTCCATAGAACGATGCTTGATTGACATGAAGGATCTCCTAGTTTCAATCCAGAAGAGTACCAGAATACATAAGTAAGTGAATAAGAGGAGGTTGGTGAGTAAATCAGTACATAAACTGGCCCTTTGCCCCCAATTGATTCTTTCAGGTGTTTGGTCATGAAGAAAAGAAAAATGAACTAACACAATGATGTCTAAGCACACTGTCAAGTCTGTACAATATCTAAAGGAGGAACTATCATGCATTTTAAACATAAAAGTAGACTTTGATGAAACACCATTTCATATACAGAGAGGCCTGAGGCTAAACAAAACATCTGATCTTTGTAATCATATAATCTGATGAGTTTGGGAATGACTGCCGTTCATGAAAGATGGAATCGTGAAGACAAATGAGAAAGCCAGTTACAAATCAATATGCAAAACAGTCAGTGCATCAATCAGTAGCTCTCATAACTTAGTGCTCCAGGAGAAACCCCCACACACTGGAGATAAGCAATACAAATGAAAAATAAAACCATGCATATTTAACTAATGTGCTGATCTACAGACAGGGAAATTGAAGTCCAAGGTTATAGAAAGACACTCAGCCTCCAGAACACACAATCCACTTTAAAGGAAATAATATTTATGCATGCATATTTACACATGTATAACCTCTATGTGATTCTGTGTCCAAAGGCCAAGAACTTTTTTTCCTAGGCAAAACAAAACAGTGTAGAACAGTAATAACATTTTTTTTCTGAAACATTAAGGCCACAAGTGATTTGCATTCATCCATTGTGAAATGAAAATAGAACTTGTCAACTCTTCATGACTAGGACATAAATCTTTATGCCACCTACATGGCAATGATATACAATGCCACGTCAAGTTAATCACATCTAGTTGTGGGCAGATGTAAATAGAAAACCTGACAATGCAGAAGAAAAGCCCTTATAGACTTCCAGGTATAAATGTGGAAATTGGAATATGGGTTATAAGCTTTATAGTTACAGAGCCAACACTCTATTTCATATACTTTGAAATAAAATCTGGACTGATGGTTTGTGACCAGGCATAGTCAAGAATGATAGTTTCTTTCTTAAGAGGTGCAAAAGTTTTCTAAAGGTATCAGAAGAAACTGGTCGATTCAAATTTATTTTTTTTTTTTTAAGAAGTCTGAAGCAGCTAGGAATGGCATCCTAGTAAGAATTCCTGATAAATATTTTGGAGGTAAATAGATGCTTATATAACTGCTGAAGTACTTGTGGGTCTATCATCTCCATCTGTAGGAAATGTATGACTCTTCAATCTCAGAGCATACTGTGTGCTCTATACAATACAGATTTCCTAAAATATCTCCTCTGGCTTACGACAAAGGAAAATAAAATGTACATTTCCTAGCATAAGGAGCTGCTGTACACCCAGTTCCTGATCTATACGGCTAAAGACAGACCAGACCGTTGTTGAATTTTTTTTTCCAGCCAAAGGACACTTGCTGGCACAGAGGAAACAAACTTGAACAGATTAAAATAGACAAAGAGTATTAAGGTCAGCCCTATCTTGGCATGCTCACATTTATCTCCCATTCTGCATAGGCAGAAAATGTGGACAAATTGTCTTAATGGCGTGAAGGGTGACCTTATCTTCTGTTCAGGTCACACAGACATCTGACACTCACACAATCACTTTGCCACTTGAGAAGCTGCCTCCTGCTACTGAGCTGGAGTCCTGTGAGCTGGTCTCCTTGCAGACATGACTGTATTTCTGGCATAGAACTGAGTCTTCAAAACCATAATAGAAGGATATGCACTTAAGGATGGACTCACTGTTTCTTCTTACTTGGCATGTCAGAACTGCATTTATTGTAAATTAAAATTATGCTATTAGACTCTCCTGTTACTCAAACATTCTATTAAGTGAACTAAAAAATTAGTAACTGCTGCTGCCCTGAATGGTCTCGAATGACCTTGATTTTCAGTTAGCTCTCATTATTTCCACCTTATGCTTCTTTGGGCTTGGGTGACTAGATCAACGAGATTTTGAGAGCTAAGTGTCCTGCTATCTGAATTCAATGCAGTACCCTTAAGACTCATTTTCCTTTCCTAGGGTTGGTTAAGTAACAATGGGATCACATCAGTTTTAGTGAAGCTGAATCCCTTGTTTTTTCTCATATTTTATGGCATTGTTAAAGATTATATTCATGGCCTCTGATAAGCTGGACTTTAAAGAACTTTTATGGATGTATCAAGGCCTGGCATTTATTGTGTTCTTGCCTCTTTCTGTTTTCTCTGGAATAATTTAAAAATCAATTCATGAAAAGAAATCCATTATACTATATTTTACTCACTATTGTAAAACATAAATAAAAATATATGCGTAAATTTATGTAGCACTTTGGAAAAAATATTGCGTGCACTCTGATATTGTTAGTGCAACTTGCCAGACTAAAACATGAGCTCTCTAGTGCAGCTTCCTAGGGGGTGGTCATCCTTTCCTTTTGTGTCTCTAATTCTCTGTTTTTTTTTTTTTTTTATCTCAGTGTCTTTCATATAACGTATACTGTCATAACCTATAAATGGAAAAACTTGGAAACTTCAATGTTACATTCTTTTTGAATGTATTCATTGTGGAAGTTTTATTTATAGTAGGTCTTAATCATGGGCTTTGTGAAGTTTGAGTATTGCAATGTAAAACTCAGTTTGGTATACATTTGTGAGAGCGCATCTATGTAGGCCTGTTGTAACAGATTTAATTAGTTTTATCATATCTCAAATACTTTTCAAGGCATTTAAAACAGACTAGCGAATAGGAAAGAGTTCCTTTAGGATGGAGTTTGCATTCTGGTAAAGAGTAGAGTTTCTGTCAGGATTCAAGGGCATGTGCGACATGCTGTCATCGCAAGGTAAGTACTCTATAAGCTTTATACTATTATGCCAATTTGAATTTATTTAGAAACTGGTGAGGAATACTTTATCAGAGAAAGTTCTTGCAAATGCTATTTTTGAAGCTTGTTATTTTAAGCTGAAATGATACAGTTAGAAATCTAATGCAACCTGACACATATTTTCATTCTGTGTAGTAGGTTAAATATGGGTCAGCTATGTCACTAAGAAGGTAAAGGTGCTTGTTGCTAAACCTGTTGACTTGACTTTGATCTCTGGGATCCACATGGTGGAAAGACAGAACCAACTCCTGCCCAAGTTGCCCTATGATGTCCATTTATGTACCCTATGACTTCCATTTATTGTGGTCCCACAATAAGTAAATAAACCTCATAAAATATATCTAATGAAATACAAATTGAACAACTGTGAAATTGTATTTCATCTATTTATTCTATTCTATTGTGTTCTACAGAAGAGTGGAAGGGATATGCATAATATATTTAATTAATTAATTTAAATTAATTCCTCTATATGGAAACTGACAAGTCCTTTCTGATTAATAACCCAAGATTGTCTGTTTGTTATAGAGAAGTAGTTAAGAGCTGGTCTTCCTGTTGGAAGGTTGTAAAGAGATTTTTGTACTACCAAGGGTGTATTATTCAAGTATCAGTTGATTGGGTGGCATCCAGCCATATTTTGAAAGCCAATCTACTCTGTCTACTGATGTAAATGTTAATCACATACAAAATACAGAAACACAAAGAGTAATTTTTTTGGTCAAATTAATTACCTTGGCATCACAAGGCCACATCAATTTGACGGACAAACTTACTCTATACCATACCAAACAACCTGTTATTTTCAAGGTTATATTCAAGGTTTGTAAGGATTAAACATTAGAAAATATTGGGAAACCTTTTAATAGGTTTATAGAGTTCTACATTAATAAATACATGTTTCCTAATAGAGTTAGCTATCGAGCTTTCTTTGTCATAAAACTTATCCAAAGGGTGTAGTATTTGTTTACTATACATGTATTATTATGGATTTATTGTCTGGGAGGCACTCTGGTAAATCAGTGTTTATATTAGAAGAAAAAAAACCCTGAAACATAAAGATATCACACAATATCATCACCATTTTTCTAAGAATAACATAAAAGTTGTTCAGTAGAAATTATGATTTAAACATGCAAATAATGTCTCTAATAATTTTAATAACACTATAGGTTGTCTCACTGAGAATAAACTGTCCAGTTTATTGAAGGATGCTGTCATTTTTCATATTATTATATATTCATTAGTCTTTTCTTATCTATGGATTCACATTCCACAGTTTCTTAAGGTCAAATATGGTCCAAATATACTGAATAGAAAATTCCAGAAGAAAATTTGAGGATAAATTTTTCATAATGTTTTGTGAAGAAAGAACTTTCTGCCAAGGATTTAAACTTGAAAATAATTTTTGACCATCTTTGGTAATCATTTGAAAAATATTCTTAGAATTTCTAGCACATACGGTGTTAAAATTATAAGGGAATATTATAAGCAATTATATTATAAATTTTATTAAGAATGTTGTTACAGGCCAGGCGGTGTTGGCGCATGCCTGTAATCCCAGCACTTGGGAGGCAGAGGCAGGTGGATTTCTGAGTTCGAGGCCAGCCTGGTCTACAGAGTGAGTTCCAGGATAGCCAGGGCTATACAGAGAAACCCTGTCTCGAAAAGACCAAAAAAAAAAACAAAAAAAACAAAAAGAATGTTGTTACAATTTTGCAACTTTTCTCCTTAAATATCTCAAAGAAGAAAATATTTTGACTTAGTTTTAAATTTTACCTTTTATTAAAACCTTACATTATTTGTCCTTCTCCAACTCCTCACATGTCTATCCTGGTTCATGTATCCTCTCAAACTAATAACTTCTTTTTCTTTAATTATTATTGTTACATATGCATATATGCAAATAAATGTAAAAATGCAACCCACTGTGTAATTACAGTGTTGGTTTTATGTGTATGATTTTAGGGCTGACCATTTGGAATTGGATAACTAATTAGGAACACATCCTCAGGGACACATACTAATCCCCCTTTCTCAGCAATTGTTACTTGATTTTAACTCTTCATCTAGGCTGGGACCCTAGGAGGCATCTCTTACTCATGTTGGCATATCGACTGGTGATGTCACACTTCAGATCTTTTTGAAGCAGCCACTGTGTTGAGATCTCATGAGTGTATCTTTCCTGTCATAGGCAGAAGATACAATCTTGTAGAAGACTTCTTAGTCCTCTGGCTCTTAAATCTTTCCTAATTCCATCTCCTTTTCTGATGTTCCCTTAGCTTTATGTGCAGGAATTGTGTTGTAATTGTATTAGCCGAAGCTAGGTAGTTGTTCTTTGCATTTCCTGAGTTGAGGCTTTCTGTAATGTTTTCCATCTGCTGCAAACTTTCATTGATGAGAAGTGGGAGCTACACTACCCTGTAGGTTTAGAACATAGTTAGAAATTGTAGTAGTTTAGGAATGTTACAGTAATAAGTTCCCTAAGATTCATGACCTCCCTGCCCTGGAGTAGTTGCCTGGGTTTAGAGTACCAGGCATAATTTCCCCCTTGTGAAGTGGGTTAAACATTGATAAGTTAGAACCTTTAAAACTTTTCTAGGGTTAATTTTAAGTGCTCTCTGATGTCTCTATTTTTAACCACAGGCAGTAATACTGAAAACATGTGACCATTCCTTTCATTGTTATTCATCATTCATTTAACAGACCAGGTTATTCTCAGAGAGCCAACCTATAGCATTATTAAAATTATTATAGACATTATTTGCATATTTAAATAGAACAAGATGTGATATTTTGGTAGATACGGTTATAATCTTTGGATACATTTGAATCACCAGAGTTGCAGCTTTTTGAAAGGTAAGTTCCATAGGCTATTTCAGTTCTTAACTAAATTCCTGTTGACTTATTTACAAAGGATTTTATGATACTGATATTAATTGTCGCTTCACAGTTGTGTGATTCCATTCTTTATTAGTAATGCTTCATTAAGTCTAGTGGGACCGTAAATGATGAATGGCCAAAGCAAAATTCATCACTGAAATCGAAAGGTAGACGAGCTTCCTCTTGAGTAGTGAGAAAAGAAATCAGTGTGAGGTAAGTGTGCAGGGCATCTTTCCTCTGGGCTAAAGCAAAAGGGACATTCTGGAGGATGTATAATAAATTCTGCTACTGATGTCATTTGTTATCTTGATTATTGCAATTAGACAGACTCTCAAAACAGTTTTATGTGCTCTTCTCTGTTGGCAATAAATATTGAGCACTGCAAATATTTATTTTTCATTTATATTTCTTCATCTGTGAGCTATTTAATCAATCAATTTCCCAATTTGCTAAGTAGTTTACTTTTTTGGTGCTTAATTCTTAAGTTTTTTATATTTGTTTTTATTTTTTTAATGTTTTAATTCTTTTCTCGTATGATACATCCCAACTGTATTTCCCCCTCTCCATTCCCTCTCCTGTCTGTGCCACCCCTTCCTTAGATCCACATCCTCCTCACCCTCAGAGAAGGACAGGCCTCCAAGGGACTCAACCAAACATGGCATAACAAGCTATAATAAGACTAGGCAAATACTATCACATCAAGGCTGGACAAAGCAAAAGAGTAAAAGAGTCCCATAAGTAGGCAAAAGTGTCAGGTACAGCCCCTGGATCCACTGCTAGGATTTTCACAAGAGCACCAAGCTACTCGACCATAACATATATACAGAGGACATTCATCAGAATCCCCTACAAGCTCCCTGTTCTTTATATATTCTAGATAGAAGTCCCCTGCCTGATGTCTAGTGGAGAATTTTCCCATTCAATATCTATCTCCTAACTCTGATGACATTTTATTTTACTGTGCAGAAGCTATTTAATTTCACGAAATCTTATTTGTCAATTCTTGGGATTATTTCCAATGCTATTAGACCTTTCTCCCTCCACCCTCATGGTGACTCCCCTGGACTTAATCCTTGGAGCCAGTTAACTCACCTGAGAGCAGGTTCCCAAGAAACCTGCCTTAATATATCCTAATCTGGCTTGAAAGGGCTTATTTCACTGGCAGAAAGATAATCTATCAGATGGTGATGAACCCGAGAGAGGCTGAGTCTCAGCCTGATGTCCTGGGTCTTTCCTGGCCACATGGGGCCACTTTTCTGCCTCTCTCTATCCTTATCTGCTGTAAAAACCATTTCTGTGGACTCTGAATACTCATCCCCAGCTAGTTTAATATGGTCTAAGACCCTCAGGGCTCTTTCTGCTGAGTTACAAGAGTTAGCCCCATCTCAACAAAGACCAGGTCTTTGTTTGGGAAGAACCTTTGATTCAGAGACATTTTATCTGAATGCTCCTGTTCCTGTATAAAACATCGGATCTCAGATAATCCATTGGGATGCCAACCCCATCGTGTTGGGATCTCCAGCAAACTTTGGGAAGATGGGTGCCACAGGATCTAAAACAAACATGTATTCAAATTGGTGTGAACTCCCTGTGTCCAGTTTTTTTGGAACTGCACTCTTGTCCCTCTCCTACTCTTCCCCTCTCTTTTCACTACACTGAGCACAGGGCTCCTGGTGCTGCCTAGCCCCATCCTCCCCTACTTCCCACACTTACCTTCCTCAGGTCCCTGTGTGGCTCTGGCCTGGTAGTCACAGCAGCAGCAGCAGAAGCAGCAGCAGCAGCGGCGGCGGCGGCGGCGGCGGCGGCTGCAGAGGTGATGGTGAACAACCAGTCTGCCCGTTTTTTAGCTCCTAGAGTGCCATGGAGGAAAGTATACACACTGGGTAAACAGCATATTACTGGCTGCCATCTTGACTTTGGGGTAAAGAGAGTCTAATTATGGATTCATTGTCATCTTGCTTAAGCACAGCAACACGAGACATAGCATGAGCAGACCAGGGAGACAGAGATCCAGAAGATAGTTTTGAATTGAGATGGGATTTTCATATGATTTCTGTACTGTCTTGACCAATTGTTTACAATATTGCTCTATGTTTTCGCTCTTTAAAAGATAGCTTATTTTAATATTATTTTAGAGTTTTACAACATTAAAAAGATTAAAGGGTATAGGATTGTAAAAGGCAGCCTGATTTCTGGTTGAGCACTGCAAACTGCCAGAGACCCCAGATGATCCTGAAGGGCTCCAGGTGGGACGCAGGTGACCCTGAGGGGCAGCCAGACTCCAGGTCCCTGACATGAGGCCACAGCCCTCCATAGATTTGGGTCCTTTTTTTCACATAGGGCAACCTCCCTATCCCCTCCATAGGTAGAGAGTGTGACTACAGGCTACGGAGCCTCAAGACAGATCTCCACATTAATAAGGTACCTAAAGGCCAGAGGGGCATAGCCAATTAAACATTCCTTCCCAGATTCTCCTCCTTGTAAAAGGTCTTTAACCTCAGGCCCACCCTGAGGAAACTGAGGTACAGTTTTCCATGTTCCGCCATGACAACAACTATCTTAAGAACATGTACTGTTTTTCTTCTTCGGGATCCACCATGGGGAACAGTGGAGTAGGCCTTTGTCTACAGTCTAATCTCCTGCAGAAGAACTCTTTGTGTTCCCAGTAACAGTGACCACTAACCAAACCCAGCCAAGTAAGTCATAATGACCAAAAACTCCCATTCCTGTGGGGTGCAGATAGAGCTTCTATTCCCATTTCCCCTTGGGCTGTGGGCCCATATACCCCCACTTTGTTCTTGGTCGTTCCACACCCTCCTCAGTGGTGTCTGGGGGCCCAAGAGCCTGAGAACCAGACAAGCTAGCTCCGGCTCCCCTCCCCCAAGCACAGGCATGGGTAAAGCACAGTCAAACTTCCTGCATTCCTGGCTCTTCTGAGCAGCAGGACTAGCCCCATGGTGGGGGTGGGCGTGAGACTGACACACTAACTCAACAAAGGGGGAAGCCTTAAAATATGTTTGGCCTTGTTCTTGCTAATGTACAATTTAGAGCATATAACTAGAAGCAGACATAGACTGTCTCATCCAGTTATGCTTAGTAGCTACTGGTCCTCAAAGATCCGCTGAATATGACATTTAAAATCTTCAATGAAAGGTGCTTAAAATAACAGATATAGATGCCCAAATCCTAGCAGTGACACTCTTAAGATCTGTAAGACAATACAGACACAAGAAAAGATTCTACCTGGGTTGGGATAGGATAATCACTGACGAACACTGCTCCCTTGCTATGCTTGCTGCCAGGCCTGACCTTAACTGGAAAAACAGGAACCCAGACATGCCTCATGTTGCTTAAGACAAAGCAACTTCTGTCTCCTAAGTTCCTCCTCCAGAGGAAGGCCTCTCAGATTTGCTGGGCATGGGAGCCAAAGAAGATTGATCCTGCCCTGGGACCTGTGTCCCCAACACAACCATCAACATCACAGGAACTTAGAGGGATGACAGTCTGGGTATAGACCATTTAGATGACAATATATCCTTTTCAGATCTCTGAGGGTTTGAACTCACTGATCAACCACCTGTGTCTCATGGCAAATAACTATTTAGGAAAAGTCTATGTAAGATCTGAGGATATGAAAGATTCTCTAAAAAATTGTTTAAAGGTCTAGGAAGGAGTTTTGTGATT
Source organism: Grammomys surdaster (assembly GCF_004785775.1). Classification (NCBI taxonomy): domain Eukaryota; kingdom Metazoa; phylum Chordata; class Mammalia; order Rodentia; family Muridae; genus Grammomys; species Grammomys surdaster. Next base: position 4,348,198 of record NW_021620995.1, read on the forward strand.
GGTAAATGTAAGTTATGAAGAATTTAACATTTTATAAACTTAAAAAAGATTCTTGAAAGCTGAAGGGAATTCACTCGGCTTTGCCTCTCACAGGCCAAATGAGCTAAAGATAAGTATGGTCAATTAACAAACAACCTGTTTCTCTTTCCATCTGCCTATTCCCAAGGGTGGGATCTACTTTCCTTTTCATGGTCCTGGAACTCTCACGCCTCTTCCAACTACCAAGACCATGGGCCTAAGAGTTTCAAATGTACACTCAAGAAAATGTTTTTCTCCCTAAATTCCTTAACTTTATCTTCTGTCCCTAACATCCAAGTATTCTCTCAGAACCTATATCCAGAAGAGTTTCAAAACAGTTACTCACAGGTGCTTTGGTCTAGCCTCACAGATGGTGCTACTTGGCCTGCACTTTCCTAGCCACAAATGGTCCCTCAGATTCTAGACTGCAATGACACAGCCAACTCTCCCAGGACTTGACTAGCATCCCGGTTTTCTTAGGTTCCCCCCAAACAAAACAGCCCCAGTGTCAGCAGGAAGTAGTCATGGATGATTACAGCATCCCTTATTCATTTATAATCAACAAAAGGCTGGGATATTTGGTTTCAGATGAGGACAAGGGACTGAGTTGCATATATTACATAACAAGGCTAACCTTGCCTCCAGGTTCTCCCAGCATCCTTCAGTCCCTGGCATACCCTACTCCAAATCTTGAACTTTCCAGCCCAGGGGTTGGGTTGTCCTTCCCCTGGAGGCTGCTTCTCCATATATAATCTAGATATTTTTGGCCTTCTCTCTCTCTCTCTCTCTCTCTCTCTCTCTCTCTCTCTCTCTCTCTCTCTCTTCCTTTCTTTCTATGTTTTCTCTGTGAGTGGCCTTTCTCTGTTCCTCCCTACCCCCCTGCTCATGGTAACTCCCCTGGCCTCAATCTTTAGGGCCAGTGAACTTATCTGAGAACAGCTTCCCAATACACCAGCTTTTAATATATAATTTAATCTGGCTTGAATTGGCTCATTTCACAGGCTGAGAAATAACCTATCAGTATTTATTAAAGTTACTAAATATAAAAATTGTTCAATAAATGATTGTGATATTAAGTTAAAATGAATATCTTTTTTTTTCTTTTTTCTTTTTTTTCTTTTTCCTTTTTTTCTTTTTCTTTTTTTAATTTTTCTCAAATCGTAATTCATTCACACAGGGGTTATAAACACAGAAAGGCAGGATGTGGGGAAGGGAATGAAACTGGAGTGTGGGTGTTCAGGGGGAATACAGATATCTTCAGAACCGGGTATCAGCTAGGGGAAGGTTCAGGGGACAATTCACTATGACTCTGCCTATGACTCGCTTGTCCGTATCTAAGTTGGTATTGTCTGCCAAGGCTACCTATTTACAAGGTCTATGACTACTCAGGCTTATAAATTTCCACAAAAGGTGCCTGTTGACATTAGCTTATTGCCATCTGTTTCAATGTTTTTCCACTGAGACCCAAGACTTGGTGTTAGTATACATGTATGACAGGCCTATTTCTGATTTTAGGCCTATGGCTGATTTTAGGCCTACAGTGTATAAGCAGGGCTGCCCCTGACATCTCCTCCCTTCTCTAAGTATAGAAGGGCTGTGGCAATTCTAATCTTGCGAAGGCAAGGATAGAGGCCTGACCTCCAGTATTTGAAGGGGACCTTGTAATGGCTCCAGTACCCCTGTCGATGTCCAGTGAGGCATGAGGGCCATACCAATCCTGATGTCTTTTTCCTGGAGAGGGGATACTTTTGACATCAACCCCTATGCAGTCAGGCTTGTCCCTCAGGGAACCCAGATAGATATTTTTATTTTTATTGATATTCCCTTGCAGTGCTTAGCCTTGCAGCCTAAGCAAGAATTCAGATCGCCTGTCAGAGGGGGTGCTGGGTGGCCCCTCTCTGCTAGGTCTAGGGGCAGAAGTCCCTCCTTTTAGGTTGGGTGGAGATAGGTTTTGGAAATACCCTGTATAAAGTAACAACCTCATATTGAGTCTCATGGTCCTCCATAGCTAACTTATGATAATGTATCTGAGTAGGTTTTGCTACCAAATTATTTATCTGTTGTATCACAGAGTTAGTCTACCTATTTGAGGGCCAAGGACCAGCAGAAAAAAGCAAAAAGAACCCAAATAATGGTCCCAAGATAGAAGGAAATAGGGTTGACAACCTTGGAGAGGCTGCAAGCCAATTCTTGTACCAGCATTCATCTGTCTCTTTCTCTCTCTGATTTTTCTTGGGGCCTTCACTACCTATTTCATGCTCTCTTTAACCCTCCTTGTCTTGTCTATGTAAAGGCACCCTTCTTCTTTGAGGGTTGTACACAGTCAAGAGCTGTATACAGTCTTTTCTCTTGTACTAGAGTAAATCAAGTCCAATAAGGATTTTTGCGATTTTAGGAGGTCTCTTCAGACAGCAAAACGAGGGATTTCTTCAGATTATTGATATCAATCTCCCTTATGAACATTGATGCCTGAAGTTCTCTTTCTTTGTTGGGTCTTTGTGTGGTTTAGGTATGAGCGTAATTGTGGCTTCGTAGAATGAATTGGGTAGTGTACCTTCTGTTTCTATTTTGTGGAATAGTTTGAAAAGAATTGGGATTAGGTCTTCCTTGAAGGTCTGATAGAATTCTGCACTAAAACCCTCTGGTCCCGGTTTTCTTTGTAGGGAGACGTTTAATGACTGCTTCTATTTCTTTTGGGGTTATAGGACTGTTTAGATGGTTTATCTGGTCCTGATTTAACATTGGTAAGTGGTAGTTGTCTAGAACATTGTCCATTTCATCCAAAATTTTCAATTTTGTTGAGTATAGGCTTTTGTAATCGGATCTGATGATTTTTTTAATTTCCTCAGTTTCTGTTGTTATGTCACCCTTTTCAGTTCTGATTTTATTAATTTGGATACTGTCTCTCTCTACCCTCTGATTAGTCTAGCTAAGGGTTTATCTATCTTGTTGATTTTCTCAAAGAACCAGCTCCTGGTTTTATTGATTCTTTGGATAGTTCTTTTTATTTCTATTTGGTTGATTTCAGCCCTGAGTTTGATTATTTCCTGCCATCTACTCTTCTTGGGTGTATTAGCTTCTTTTTGTTCTAGGGCTTTCAGGTGCATTGTCAAGCTGCTAGTGTATGCTCCCTCCAGTTTCTTTTTGTAGGCACTTAGAGCTATGAATTTTCCTCTTAGCACTGCTTTCATTGTATCCCATAGATTTTGGTATGATGTGTCATCATTTTCATTAAATTCTAAAAAGTTTTTAATTTCTTTCTTTATTTCTTCCCTTATCTGATTATCAAGGAGTAGGGTATTGTTCAGTTTCCATGTGAATGTGGGCTTTCCATTGTCTTTATCATTTTTGAAGACCAGCCTTAGACCATGGTGATCTGATAAGATGCAGGGAATTATTTCAATTTTTTTAAATATCTGTTGAGGCCTGTCTTGTGCCCAATTATATGGTCTATTTTGGAGAAGGTACCATGAGGTGCTGAGAAAAAGGTATATTCTTTTGCTTTAGGGTGAAATCTGTTAAGTCCATTTGGTTCATAACTTCTGTTAGTTTCACTGTATCTCTGCTTAGTTTCTGTTTCCATGATCTATCCATTGCTGAGAGTGGGGTGTTGAAGTCTCCCACTATTATTGTGTGAGGTGCAATGTGTGTTTTGAGCTTTAGTAAGGTTTCTTTTATGAAAGTCGATGCTCTTGTATTTGGCGCATAGATATTCAGAATTGAGAGTTGACTTTTCCTTTGACAAGTATGAAATGCCCTTCCTTATCCTTTTTGATAGCTTTAAGTTGAAGGTCGATTTTATTCGATATTAGAATGGCTACTCCCGCTTGTTTCTTAGGGCCATTTGCTTGAAAAATTGTTTTCCAACCTTTTACTCTAAGGTAGTGTCTGTCTTTGTCACTGAGGTGGGTTTCCTGTAAGCAGCAAAAAGCTGGGTCCTGTTTGCGTATCCAGTCCGTTAGCCTATGCCTTTTTATTGGGGAATTGAGTCCATTGATGTTAAGAGACATTAAGGAGAGGGTGTTGTTGCTTCCTGTCATTTTTGCTAATAGTGGAGACGTCGTTTGTGTGGTTATCTTCTTTTGGGTTTGATGGAAAAGGATTATTTTCTTGCTCTTTCTAGGGTATGATTGCCCTCCTTGTATTGGAGCTTTCCTGCTATTATCCTTTGTAGAGCTGGATTTGTGGGAAGATACTGTGTAGATTCGGTTTTGTCATGGAATATGTTAGTTTCTCCATCTATGGTAATTGAGAGTTTTGCTGGGTAAAGTAGCTTGGGCTGGCATTTATGTTCTCTTAGGGTCCGTATGATATTTGTCCAGGATCTTCTGGCTTTTATAGTATCTGGTGAGAAGTCAGGTGTAATTCTGATAGGTTTGCCTTTATATGTTACTTGGCCTTTTTCCCTTACTGCTTTTAAAATTCTTTCTTTGTTTTGTGCATTTTGTGTCTTGATTATTATGTGATGGGAGGTATTTCTTTTTTGATCTAGTCTGTTTGGTGTTCTGTAGTCTTCTTGTGTGATTATGGGCATCTCATTCCTTAGGTTAGGGAAATTTTCCTCAATAATTTTGTTGAAGATATTTACTGGCCCTTTAAGTTGGGAATCTTCACTCTCATCTATACCTATTATCCTTAGGTTTGGTCTTCTCATTGCGTCCTGGATTTCCTAGATATTTTGTGTTAAGAACTTTTAGCATTTTGCATTTTCTTTGACAGTTGTGTCAATATTTTCTAAGGTATCTTCTGCACCTGAGATTCTTTCTTCTATCTCTTGTATTCTGTTGGTGATGCTTGTGTCTATGACTCCTGATTTCTTTCTTAGGTTTTCTATCTCCAGAGTAATCTCCCTTTGTGATTTCTTTATTGTTTCTACTTCCATTTTTATGTCGTGGATGGTTTTGTTCAATTCCTTCTCCTGTTTGTTTGTGTTTTCTTGTAATTCTTTAAAGGATTTTTGTGTTTCTTTAAGGAATTCATCATGTTTTCCTGTGTTCTCCTCAAGTTTTTTGATCGTGTTATTTATTTCCTTCTTATAGTTCTCTAGCATCATCATTAGAAGTGATTTTAGATCTGGTTCTTGTTTTCCTGGTGATATGGGGAGTTCATGACTTTCTAATGTGGGAGAACTAGGTTCTGATGATGGCAAGTACCTTGGGTTGCTGGTGCTTGTGTTCTTGTGCTTGCCTTTTGCCATCTGGATCACCTTTGTGCTATTTGTGCTGTCTCTGACTGGGGCTGTCTTTCCTATTATCTAGGTTGTATCAGAACTGTTTGGGATGGGTTTTGCTGCTGGGGTTAGAGCTGAGGCCCAAGATGTGCTCCGTGCTCAGGTGGAAACCGGAAGGGGCCCCGGGCTCCAGGTCAGGAGTGAATTCCTGGGTCCCAGTGGGTCCCGTTTGCTCCATGTTTGGGGCAAGTGCTGCTTTTTCCTTACCTGGGATGCTGCCTGAGTTAAAGCTCCTGGGAGTCCCTCTTTCTCTCAGTTTTCTGGGGTTGGGTATGGAGCTGCCACGTGTGACCTGCTCTATGGTCGGACCCAGACCGGAAGTCCCGAATATCTTTTCATTGTGGAACAAGTAAGTTTAATTAGAGTGTGAGAATACATGGATAATAATATATTTGTCACTTATAAGCATCAGCATTTGGAGTGAAAGAGGGAGATTTATTATATGACACTTTCGTACATCTGAACCAGGAGGACACTTATTTCCAAGGGATAATTTTTACTGTGGTTTCACTTTGCAGCCAGAAGATTGCCTGTTACTGACTCTTGAGGTTTCTTCCAAAGCTGTATAGAAGTATAGGACAATTCTGTAGCACTGGGATAATTTTGATGTCTTTTAAAAACATATTTTGTGAAGCAATTGGAAGTATAGAAACAAAAATGGATTCATTATAATCCATTCTGAATTTCTGTCAAGGTAAAGAACAAAACCCAGAAAATAACATTAAGTCGTATTGGGATTGCGTAGAAGGATTGCAGAGTTCTAAAGCTCTTATGGGTTTATTGATGAAAGACAGTACGATCTCTCACACAAAAGCAAAATCTTTAGAGAAACCAGAGGATTTGAGGCTTTACCTGAAGTAGTCATGGAAATAAATGTCCCTGCTCTTTCAGTACATTTTAAGTGAAAAAAAAAGTGAAATTCATTTTAATGCTTTTCAAATCCTTTCCGCATTTCAGCTATTCTAACTTCTCCAAGAAGCTCCAGGAAGCAAGAAAATCCTTGCAATTCTATCATTGTTACAGTGGCCTTCACTGAGAGGAGCAGTTTGTCTTGAAAGTGGCTTAAATTGAAACAAGTTTCCTACTGTCATGGGGACAACAATTCTGTCAGGAGCCTTTTGTCATTGTTTGAAAATGATGTAAGAAAAACACATGAACAACAATAGGCAGTCCTCAAAATCCAAGGGTCTGTCTCTTACGAGATGCTTCTGAGCAGATGCTGGTTTGTGGAGATCAATGCATATGGTAATGCATATATGCTCAAGCCAGCGGATTCCGAATAGTTCTAGAGTAAAGTTCAATGACCCAAGCTTGATTGGAAAGTGTTAGGGTATATGCTAGGTTTTGAGGTAACTGAGACAAGTCTCAGTTGTGGGGGTTCCTTCAAACATCATGGCTGGTACGATAATGATCCATGTGGGACAAGAAAGAAACACCATTCAGCATGACTTAGTTAGATTGTGTTGGTTCAGATTTCTAGAACAACTTTGAGCATTTTATTTTTGACATTTAAGCACAATAAAACACTGCGAAAATTTTTCCTCATGACAATGACCACAATAAAGCTTAAGGAATGACTATATCTAAACTCCTTTGCAAAGTTCATTTCTTTTGCAAAGTATCTGTTACATGTTCCTTAAGATGGATTCTATTGACTGAGAAACAAAGCTCAGGATAAAGGTCTATGGAGAAAAGGTCTAGGATAAGCATAACAGTAAATTCATTGAAAAGTATGTGGAGTCTGGGAAATGTCTAGGATAAACATCATAGTCATAGAAATTAGGGTAAACTAACTTAAAGAAAGAGATGGCCAAATATGTACAAGAAGCCTACAGAACACCAAAAAGATTGGACCAGAAAAGAAAATCCTCTTGTCACATAATAATTAAAACATTAAATGCACAGAACAAAGAAATAATATTAAAAGCTATAAGGGAAAAGGGCCAAGTAACATATAAAGGCAGACCTATCAGAAATACACCAGAATTCTCAACAGAAACTCTAAAAGACTGGACAGATATAATCTAGACCCTAAGAAAGCACAAATGCCAGCTCAGAATACTATACTCAACAAAACTCTCAATCATCATAGATGGAGAAACCAAGATATTCCATGACAAAACCAAATTTAAAAACTATCTTTCTATTAATCCAGTCCTACAGAGGATACTGGGATGAAATGTCCAATACAAGGAGGATAACTACACCCAAGAAAACACAAGAAATTAAACATTTCACAACAATCCCAAAAGAAGAGAATCATACACACATAATACCACCCGTGGCAGAAACAACAGAAACTGAGGAAATTCAAAAAATCATTGGAACTTGCTACAAAAGCCTATACTCTATAAAACTGGAAAAATCTTGACAAAATGGATGATTTTTGAGACAGATGCAACCTACCAAAGTTAAATCATGATCAAATGAATGATCTAAAAGTCCCATAACCCCTAATGAAATAGAAATAATCATCAAAAACCTCGCAACCAGAAAAAGCCTAAGGCCAGATGTTTTTAGTGCAGACTACCAGACTTTTAAAGAAGAGCTAATACCAATACTCCTCAAACAATTACACAATATAGAAACAGAAGGAACACTATCTAATTTATTCTATGAAGCCACAGTTACTCTGATACCTAAATCACACAGACACAACAAAGAAAGAGAACTTAAGATCAATTTCACTTATGAATATCGATGCAAATATACTCAATAAAATTCTCGCAAACCAGATTCAGGAACACATCAAAACCATCATTTACCACGATCAAGTAAGCTTCGTCCCAGGGATGCAGGGATGGTTCACTGTACGAAAATCCATCAACATAATATACTATATAAACAAACTCAAAGAAAAAGTCACATTATCATCTCATTAGATATTGGAGAAACATTAGAGAAAATGCAACACTCCTTCATATTAAAAGTCTTGGAGATAACAAGAATTCGAGTAACATGCCTAGACATAATAAAAGCAGTATACAGCGCACCAAAAATCAACATCAAATTGTAAAGCAATCCCACTAAAATCAGGAACTAGACAAGACTGCCCATTCTCTCTCTGTTTATTCAATATAGTTCTCGATGTTATAGCCAGAGCAATTAGACAACAAAAGGAGATCAAGGGGATACAAATTGGAAAGCAAGAGGTCAAAGTAACACTATTTTCAGGATATATGATAATATATATGTGACCCCCAAAATTCCACCAGAGAACTATGATAGCTGATAAACAACTTCAGCAAAGTTACAGGATATAAAATTAACTCAAACAAATCAGTAGCCTTCCTTTATATGAATGATAAACAGGCAGAGAAAGACATTAGGGAGACAACACCCTTCATAATAGTCACAAATAGTATAAAATAACTTGGTGCAACTCTTACCAAGGAGGTGAAAGATCTGTACAACAAGAACTTCAAATTTCTAAAAAAAGAAATTGAAGAAGACCTCAGAAGATTGAAAGATTTCCCGTGCTCATGGATTGATAGGATTAGCATAGTGAAAATGGCTATTTTACTAAAAGCAGTCTCCATAAATTCAATGCAATCTCCATCAAAATTCCAACATAATTCTTCACAGACGTGAAAAGAGAAGTTCTCAACTTTATATGGAAAAACAAAAACAAAAACAAAAACAAAAACAGGATAGCCAAAATAATTCTCAACAATAAAAGAACTTCCAGGGGAATCACCATCCCTGACCTCAAGCTTTAATACAATGAAATAGTAATAAAACCCACATGGTATTGGTACAGAGACAGACAGGTTGATCAATGGAATCCAATCAAAGAACCTGAAATAAACCCATACACCTATGGACACTTGATCATTGACAAAGAAGCCAAAAACATTCAGTGGGAAAAAAGAAAGCATCTTTAATAAATGGTGCTGGTCTAACTTGTGGTCTGTATATAGGAGAATGAAAATAGATTCGTATTTATCACCTTGCACAAAGCTCAAGTTGAAGTGGATCAAGGAAGGACCTCTACATAAATTCAGATACACTGAATCTAATAGAAGACACAGTGGGAGAGCAACTCGAGGTCATTGGCACAGGGGGAAATTTTCTAAACAGAACACCAATGGCTAGGGATTTAAAATCAACAGTTGATAAATGGGAAACTCATGTAACTGAAAAGCTTCTGTATGACAAAAGACAACCCCATATAAAGACTTGCAGTCTCTGCTAAACCAGACCCCAGGGACCTCTTAGAGACTGAGCAATCAGCCAGGAGCATACAAGGGCTGGTCAGAGGCCCCTGGTACGTATGTAGCAGGGTCTGCGTCATCTGGTCTCAGTGGGAGAAGATGTGCTTAATTCTTGAGTCTTGAGGCCCTAGGGAAGGAGTAGACCTGGTGTGTGTGTGTGTGTGTCTGTGTGTAAGAACCCTGTCAGAGGCAAGGGGAAGGATGAGTGGGATGAGGAACTGTGGGAGGGGGAGTCAAGTGGGGATCTTTCTGCTTCCACGCTTTCCCTTTCTCTCTTTCAGATTCATGTCCTCTGTTTTCCTTAATTGTTGTTGATTTCCTTTTGAAGCTAGCTCATGGTGTTGTGCTTTCTTGCTTTTTTGTTATTCAAGATGAAAAGATGAATTGAAAATTCTGCCTTATTTCCCCATCAAATATAAATATTGATAAAACAAAGACAAATATATGGTATGTTGAATATTTTATGTAAAATGTGATTGTTTTCTTCATCCTGATCATCTCCAACAAGATTCATAATAGTTTGTTTCCTCCCTCTCCCCTATTTTTTATCTGTCTCAGGCTATTCAGAAGAAAGCCTGGGATAGTCTGAGTCCTCCAGTTAACTAGGGAGGCTACTATATTAGGATGGGCATGGAACTGGGTGATGTGCAGACCTGGCATAAGGGGGACTTGAAGCAGAGATGAAAGACCGATAGAAGCTTATCCTGGACAGACTTTGGCTTTCAAAATCAACTGCAAATACAACATTAAGGTAAGCATTATGGATGATTCTGAGAGAAGCATAATGTTCCCACACTGATTTGAAATAAGTGATCCTGCTTTTTGTTCTGCCTGGAAGGCTTAGATTATGTGGCTCAACCTGTTTCTAAAATAGAACTACCTTTGGTTTTAAATGGCTCTGCTTATTCTGGGTAGCTTAGTTTTCCAAGGTCACAGCATACAGCTGAGCTGAATGCACTCTGTCCACTCCAAGCATTGCCTTTTGCAGTGTTGTCAAGGGGACTGGCACTTTGGGCAAGCATACTTTTGCTAGGGGTTATGAATTCCATACTTAGGGTCCCTTGCTAGCCGTGTCTTTGGATTATGACTACAGTAGAACTTTTCCTCATAGCAGTTTTTTTTTTTTTCTGGCAAGAGTTCTTACCAGGACTTCATAAATGTGTGCTTACTCTGAATAGCCTCTAAACTACTGTTTCCAAATGAATTACATTTCCTTTATAGAATAGCACATTAATTGTCTGCTTTTAATTTTACCTCTGCCACTTTGTATTTCCTTGAGGTGGGGACAGGTTAAGGAGAATTAAGTGCTACCCCCATGGTGCACAGTGGCTCATATTTCGTGCTTATCTTTCCCCAAATGCTTTTCCCTAGAGCAAGAAAGAAATCTTTCAAGTCTAAGATTTTCTTTTGAAAAGAGAAGTGGCTTATCAGAATTGATAATAATCATTTAGTAAGATTAGGCAAAATATGTAGAACCCCAACTAGCTTTTAATTTAAAAAGCATTATTTGCTCTTCAGAAGTTTAAAGATAGATGTCATTGTTGTCGTAATGGATATTTACTAGGTTCTTATAATCCACTACTAAGACAAAGAGTCATGAGTGGTGAACATCTTAGTGGGATTATTTTATAAATAAAAGCTTCATACTGATACAATCCAATGGCCTTATTCTCTAGGTTTTTTTTTTTCATTGTAGGGTATCTGACTCTTTTTATTTTTGCAATTAACACTGTGACTAATCTAAATCCTGACATGAGTTAGACTACAAAACAAAGCCAAGTGCTTTGACACCAATTGCAACTGTTATCTCGGTGTTTCTGACAAAAATACTTTTAGAATAGTTCCCTTTGGGACTCTAGGGATGTGCTCTCTGAGAGTTTTATTCAAAAATTGTTACACTTCTGAAGCACTCTCTTAGGGCTTCAGACTGAAGAGCACAGTGAAAACCATTGTCCTTGGGGACCTCGAGGAGTTATTGACTTTATTTGGCTAGCCTCATGGGATCTCATTTGGCTTTCAGTGAGCAGTATTGTTATGTCCACACAGAAAGTAAAAACCATATTGTGATCTCCATTTATTCTCACTGTCTGGTACTCATTCTTGTTTTGCTCAGGGAGATGAGCATCTGACTCTCAGGAGTCTTTGACACCCTGAGAAGGTTGTCTCTGGGTGAGAATACACTGATTGCCTTAGCTGTCTGACTTCAATGAGAAAAGAAGTCTTTATATTTGTTCTAAATTCTACTCAGGTTTTGAATGTGATTCTCTGTGTGTTTAGGAAACAGGATTGTTCATGGTCTGTCAAGTACTGAACTTCAGACAAGCTTTTGTTCTTTCTTATAGTTAGGAACCACAATCTAAGTGTACACCAAGGAGGGGAAAGAATACTTTAAGAAGGAAAACTTGGAATCGGTACATTTCAGCCTTGATACTTTGTAACTTCTGTTGTGGAGTTTCTCAGCTTCTTGTTTTATGAATCATGAATTAAGGCTGTATGGTTTTTGTTGTTGTTGTTGTTGTTGGTTTTTTTCGAGACAGGGTTTCTCTGTATAGCCCTGGCTGTCCTGGAACTCACTCTGTAGACCAGGCTGGCCTTGAACTCAGAAATCCGCCTGCCTCTGCCTCCCAAGTGCTGGGATTAAAGGTGTGCGCCACCACCGCCCGGCTAAGGCTGTATGTTTTAAATTCATAAAGACATGGACTTCAGCCACACCCTTCCACTTTCTACATGGCCCTGGACCTAACTACATGGTGCTTAGCTGAGAAAGTTTAAATATCTTCAAAAGTGCAACTGAGAGTTATTAAACTGTGTTTAATAGCAAAATGAAAAATCATTAATAGTAATTTCACTATGATTCCTAACTTTTATTATTGGTAATTTCACTATGATTCCTAACTTAAGTCATCACATCATGTCAATACTCATTTAGTGGTAGTCCTTACTACTATTGTTTCTCTGAAGAACAAAAGAAATCTCCCCCCGCCCCCGTAGGAATTGCACCTAGCAAAAGTACTCTCAGCATCTTTTCTTCACAGACCTTTAGACTAATATTGGCTTCCTTTCATTTCCTTTTCTTAATGAACTCTCTCCCCCTCTCTCTCTTTCTCTCTCTTTCCATTTCTCTCCTTCCCCACCTTGTGTGTGTGTACGTGAGTGTACATGTATGTTTATGTGGACATCAGAGGTTCACACCCAGTGTTTTTCTCAATTTCTTTTCTGCTTTATTTTTTAAGGTAGTCTCTCTCTTAATCTCATTGTCTCAGCTAGACTTGCTGCCTGGCAAGCCATCGCATTCCTCCTGTCTCTGACTTTACTCCGCAGCAGCCACGTAAAAACTAGTCACAGTGGCAAGTGTCTATACCCCAGTACTGAGGATGAAGCTCAGAGCTTCAATCTTGTATGGCAAGACATTTACTTTCTGAGCCATCTCTCCTTACTTTCTGAGTCTCTTCTGCTTTTTTCCCCTCGTATTGAAAATAATGTTTTAAAATACATTTTCCAAATAAATCTAAACAGAGTGATAAGATAAATCTAAGTAAAATTTATTCTGATTATTGTTTCTGATTCCTCAACTCTTTCCAGTTCTTCCTCCTCTCCCCTCTCATCCAGATCCACATCCTTCTGTTTCTCTTAGAAAACAAGCAGGCATCCAAGGAATAAAAATAAAATAAAATAAAATAAAATAAAATAAAATAAAATAAAATAAAATAAAATAAAATAAAATAAAATAAGAAAGATAAAAAACAAAACAAACGAAACAAATGAACAAACAAACAATAAACCAAGTCGGCATAGTACAAAATGAACGGAAGACAAAGCCTTGAGGCTATCTTTCTTATTCCTTTATATTGACACCTTTACCCCTTTTCTAGGTAAGACAAGAGATTCTTCAAAGGCCTAAATCTAAGGAGCAAACTAAATCTCTACATTCAATGGGAGAGAGTTGTAGTGTATGTTAAAAAAATAAAAATTAAGACAAAAAGGTACATGCTGACTAAAATTATCAACATTTCAAATAAAAAGAGCATCTATTGCTATAGTGAGGTGAGTCACCTCTCCCCAAACCTGGATCTGAGAGCTATGTCTCCATTTACCTAGGTCCATGTATCACTTTATGTTCTTGCCAATTTCTTGACCTCAAACAGCTGGACTTGTGACCCTTGAGAACAAAGAAAGAATATTAAAAACTGCAAGGGAAAAGACCAAGTAATATATAAAAAACAGATCAATTAGAATTACATCTGATTTCTCAACAGAAACTTTGGAAGCCAGAAGATACTGGACAGATATTGTATAAAATAAGAGACCACAGATTCTAACCATAGATTTTATGATTTCTTATATTTCCTTAGGGGCTATAGGACAGCTTAGATAGTTAGCATGATCTTTATTTAACCTTGGTAAATGGTGTCTGTCTAGAAAATCATCCATTTTGTTTAGATTTTCCAGTTTTGTGAAATACAGGGCTTTGAAGTAAGACCTGATGATTTTTAAAATATCTTTAGTTTCTGTTATTATTTCTCCCTTTTCTTTTCTGATTTTGTTAATTTGAATACTGTCCTTTTAGTTAGTTTGGCTAAGGTTTTGTTTACCTCTCATCTCTTAGGGTCTGCAAGACATCTGTCCATGTTCTTCCCACTTTTAGAGTCTCATTTGAGAAGTGAGGTGTGAGTCTGATAGGTCTGCTTTATATGTTATTTGGCCGTTTTCCTGTGCAGCTTTTAATATTCTTTCTTTGTTCTGTTCATTTAGTGTTTTAATTATTATGTGGCCAGAAGATTTTCTTTTCTGGTCCAATCTATTTGGTGTTCTGCAAGCTTCTTGTACATGTATAGCCTTCTCTTTTTTAGGTTAGAGAATTTTTCTTCTATGATTTTGTTGATGTTTTTAGCCCATTGAACTGGGATCTTTATTCTCTTCTATTTCTATTATTCTTAGGTTTGATCTTATCATAGTTTCCCAAATTTCCTGGATGGTTTGAGTTAGGAACTTTTTACATTTGACATTTTCTTTAATGGATGAATCCATTCCTTTTATGGCATCTTCTATGTCTAAGAGTCTCTCTTCCATCTCTTATATTTTGTTGGTGATGCTTGCATCTGTAGTTCCAGTTCTTCTTCCTAGATTTCCTATCTCCAGTTTTGCCTCCATTTGTGGTTTCTTTATTGGTTCTATTTCTGTTTTTACATCTTAGACCATTTTATTCATTTTCTTTGCCTGAGTGATTGTATTTTCTAGTATTGCTTTAAGAGACTTATTTGTTTCCTCTTTAAGGGCTTCTTCCTATTTGATTATGTTTTCCTGTATTTATTTAAGGGAATTATTTATATCCTCTTTAAAGGCCTCTATCATCTTCATGAGAAAAGATTTACGATCACAGACTTGCTCTTCAAGTGTGTTAGAATATTCAGGGCTTGCTGTAGAAGGAAAGCTGGATTCTGATGGTGCCATATTGTATTGGCTTCTGTTGATTATGTTCTTGTGCTTGCCTTTCATTATCAAGTTGTCTCTGGTGTTGGTTGGCCTGAGTGTTTGGGGTAGGCCAACCTCCAAGTGGAGCTGTGGGATGATTATGGTGGATTGCTCTGTGATCCCTGCTGGTGTGGGCATAGACCTGGAGTGACATTACAATTTTTAAACATCTATGCTTCACACATGGGTGCCCAAGTTCATAAAAGAAATACTACTACAACTTAAATCAATAAACAGTTATGGATGTGTGGAGGGAGTATTGACTAGAATGAGAGGACAAGGGAGTGGGAAGAAGAGGTGAATGATAGAAGGAATATGGAGAAGACTGCTAAAATTAAAGGCCATTTGAGAAGTAGTATGGAAAACTAAAATGGTACAAGCTTGTTGGAAAATACGCAAATATGAAGGTAAATTAAATGAAATTGTCAAATTATGGGAAGACAGAGCTCCATCTATGTATCTCTTGTTACCAAATGAAGCTACCAGAACTGGGATTGAGTTACACTTAATTGAGTTGTTGGCCAAAGAAACCTCTTGTGTGTCCTCAAACAACACACACTGTTGTCAAGACTATAGGCTGGTCTCCACAATCTGAAGGCAAGGCTGCATTGTTGAAGACATCACCTACACAACTCATCAAATATGGAAAAGTCAAGCTGGTGCCTATAAGAGCCTTGACTCTTAATTGCTACTATCTTTGGTATGCGAAGTTACTTGGACTGCTGTCACATGAGAAGTATAAATACCAATGCGGTCACAAACCCTTTGATCTATAATGTTGTCCTGCTTACAGTGGTGGCATAAAGCTTGTGGGAGTTACCAATGAATATCTAATTTAACTTTATGCCCATCCCACAAGATGGAACCAATATCTGACACTACTTAGGTGACCAAGAACCTGAGAGTAGATAGCTCAGGAGCCTATGGTAAAACAAATATTAAAATTCTCTTAGAAGACTAAAGAACTTGCTCAGTCATTATTAGAGAAGCTTCCTCCTCTAGGAGATAGAGACCAAAATCCAGAAAATGTACAGAGAGTGAAAGATGTGAGAACATTTAGGCCTGAAATGGATGTCTCCATCAAATACTTCCCCTCAGGGCCCAGGGAACCCTGGGCTCTGGGGGACAAGAAGGTAGAAAGAATCTAGGAGCCAGAGGGAATGATTCACACTAAACAGGGTCTTGTAAACCAACAGGACTGAAGCACGTATGAAGGAACTCACAGAGACTGATACACGGTGTCTACATGGGTTTGTAACACATTGTACTCTAGAGCTGAAAGGAGAATAAACACTGGCTGCTATCATTAACCAAGAAGTATCATTAATCAATAGCTACTTACAAATGAACATTTAATTCCATCCTAGGGAGTCTCACTGGAGAAAAAAACCTAATCTTAAGTGTAGGCTTCATACCAAGCAGTGAATGGTCAATGGAAAACAAACTCAATGGCATCTTTGGAGGCCCCTTGTCTCATAATGTTTAGTTGGGGCTTAAAATTTTTTATTTCATTTTATGTCAATATCTACTATCTGTCTGGCTATCTATCTATCATCATCTATCTATCTATCTATCTATCTATCTATCTATCTATCTATCTATCTATCTATCACCTACTTATCTATATCTACACTTTACACTACAAGTCCTTTGAATACATATTAGGGCTGCCAGTTTATTGTTTGTATGAGATTACTAGATGGGTCTCTGCATCTATATATGTTTCTTTTCTTGAACCATTTGTTGGACTCTCTATTTTCTGTTTGGTTGTTTTGACCTATTCTGATGTGTTCTGATGTGTTAGTTTTATCTTCATCCTATTATATTTTATTATTAACCCTTGGAAGTTTGCTTGTTTTCTCTTTTTTTAGTTTTTTTTTATTGGCTGGTTTATTTACATTTCATATGTTATCCCCGTACCCCATTCCCCCTCCCCGCCCAGGAACCCCCTATCCCATCACCCCTCCTCCTGCTTGTTTTCTAATAAGAAATAGAAACAGTTGTATCTAGAAAAGAGTGGAGGTGGGAAACTACTCATGATAAATTATATAACAAAAAATTGATTTTCAATAAAATTTAATATCTTCAGGGATTTTAAAATTATGTTATTTGAATTATTTTGAAAATTTCCAGGATTGTTTGCTAATTTCAGTTCTTGTTTTCTGATTCTCTTCTCCATTTTATTATTTTGCTTTTCTACTGGGACTTTCCTATTTCCCTTAACAAATTTCACAAAACATTTTTATTACATTGATATTAAATTTAGTATACATGAATGTATTGGATTTTTTAAATTGAGTTTTGGTGAAGAGATTGTTGACATCCTATGTGGCATAATTCACGTTTAAATTTTTTTCTATACTTTTAGTACCTTGTAATACCCGGAGAAGTTTCGTAGGTATTTAACTCAGTTTTATATGATGTTTTAAAAGAACATTATTATCCAAATTATTAATCAAATGATAAACCCTACTGAATAATCTTGGACTTCTTCAATGAGTGTTTTAGCTACATTTTTAGTTTGAAATGATAATAGCATCACATGAAATTGTAAAGGAACGTGAAGAGACTTTGTGTATACCTCAGTTCGTATCTCTTAGTGGCTACAGCTAGCAAGAACATGCTAGAATATGTCAGTCAGAATGCTATCGTTGTTCCATGCAAAAATAGAGAACATTTTGGTCATCCCAAGAATCTTTCACATTTTATTTGTCTACCACTTTCTTTGCTCTGACACACAGCTCCTCCTTTCTTTCTGACAAGCAGTTTGCTTCCATTTTCACACTGGCATTATTTATGAATCTTAACAGAACATATCATACATAAACCTTATATAATATATGTGTATATATTCTGAACTTGGATATACTGATTCAATGATACAAGATAGAGAAATCATAAGAAAACAGCACATATTCCATATTTGCAACTGACCTTTCTGCAAAAGCACAAAATAATACAATAGAAAAACTGTAGTTCTGACCCAAGTCCCACCCTTGTTGTAAAATATTAGCTCAAAATATAGAATCTTAAATCTTAATTTGAAATTTAAAACTTTTACTGAAAGCATCTGGATCTAGACGTAGATAAAATTTTTATAGGATTTCTGTAGATACATATGATTAAATTCAGGAGTCCTCTCTTGCATTATTTCAGAGGTTTTGTGATGAAAGCTCTTTTACTTTTGTTATATACTGTTAATATAGAAATTGATACAATCATGAATTTGTTTTGGCATCCTGATATGGGTGGCTTCGTTATTAATTACAGGGATTGATGATTTTCATTTAACATATTACTAGATTCTATTTTCAAATTTGATTATATTTAGGATTTATGTTAATGAGCACAGATAGCCTATAGTTTTCTTATTTGAATAGCATTCTTTTATTTTTCCTATTAGTCTAGTAGTTGTTTCATGCAATAAATGTGTAAATCTTCCTTTTCTGTTTTTTAGAGATTGTTTAAAATTTGTCATTGATTTTTGTTATTAAATGTTAATTAATATTTTCTAGTATAATCATCTTGTCCAAGAGACTCTTAAGGAAGTGATTAGTCATGTACTCAATTTAATAGTTACTACCTTTACAAATTATCTACTTCATATACTATAGATTGGGGTTTATATTCTTCAAGGAGTTGTCTCATTTCCTTTTAAATATTATATTGCATGTTGCTGTTCATGGTATCTCATTACCTTTTTTTCCTCTCACAAATAGTAGTTAAATATTTTTATGAAATCCAATATGATTTTTTGACACCGTGTACATATTATATTAAGGTAAACAGATCACCATTTCTTTTCGGAATTAGGAACATTTAAAACCTACCACCTCAGCAATTTTTAAGATATAAAGTGTTTTGTTTTAACTGATCAGTAAAATTTCTTCCTTTTGTCTGATACTTGGTACTGGTTGATAAGCATCTGCCCCTTTAATAACAGAAGTCTCCTTTCCAAGCCTCTAGTAACTGCCCAAAGTATTACTTTGATCTGATCATTTTACTAACAATTTCTATTAATTCTAGGAGCTTTTGGTATATTTTGTATATCTGTTATTTTGGTTCAAGTTGATTTCTCTTGATTTTTCTAGAGATGAAATTATAGTAGTAGGAACATGACTTATTATATACTGATATGAACAGTTATAAATGTAAAATAATAAGGTCAAGGATTTAAAATATCCAAATTAGTATTCAAATGGCATGATTATAGAATGATGGTTAACTTTATGCTGTTAATCACGACAGCAATACTGGGGTTCTCTGATAAATTGTCTAAAGACTTTAATTCAACATTTCCCATGTGACTAGAAATTCAAAAGGCCTTTAAAATACTCCATACCATCAATAACATAGCTAGTCATTACATTTCTACCTTACCTCTCCTCAGTACAAAACAATGTATATGCAGTGATATATTGGACAAGAGGGGCTTCAGAAAAGACAGCAGAAATGTTTGTAACTGGAACTGTGGAATCAAAATTCATGCTATAAAAATTCCAGTGACAGGCTGGAGAGATGGCTCAGTGGTCAAGAGCACTGGGTGCTCTTCCAGAGGTTCTGTATTCAACTCCTAGTAACCACATGGTGGCTCACAACCATTTTTAAGGGGATGTGATGCATGCAGGTTTACCAGGGCACTCATATAGATAAATAAATCTTTCAAAATAAAATAAGAATTCTTTAAAAATTCCAATGAGTTGTATAAGAGGCTGTCTTTGCAACTTTACAGACAATTAAATAGGACTCTTTCATCGCTGGTATAAAAACAGTGAGCTCAGATACCCTGACACAACAGTCATCTTCCTCTTAAAGAAATTGGGGTTAGTACACCACATAACACACTTTCTTAGGCCAAATGATAGGTACATCCTTCTAGTACTGGTCTTTTCTATCCCTTTAATATGTTGACCAGTATGTTAAGGGAGTGGGAGTATGGTGACTTGGATTTACTGATGTTCATTAACACTCTACCACGGTCGAATTTCTTGCTTAAAAATAATTTAAGTTACTTTTATCTTCCCAACTATTCCTTCTCCCAATCAACAACTTTCTTTTTAGTTAGGTATTTCTGTGAAGAAATTGACAAATCTCTTCCTAGTTCTCATTTTGCTTTGGCACTCAATTTACCCTTGACTCCTTTAACATTTTCCTGGTTATCTACTTGGCAAGCCATTCAGCAATTTCCCCTCGTAACATGCTCAGGCAATCGGGGGTTCAAAGGTATAACTAGCTACAAATGAAAATCTAACCACACCAGAGACTATATGTCTGTTTCACTTACATGTTTGAAAAGGGCTGGAGTGAAACTTTCCTTTGAAATAAAATGTTAAAATTCAGCTCCCATCCTTTTGGCACTCAGGTCTGGACACAAATGCTGAGTCACAAATGCATGCAAATGTATGCTGTTACAATCACTGTAATTTTAAAATGAAAATAGTCCGAGAGCCAAGCTATTAAGTTTTTAACATAGGAATGCAAATCTGTACTTATGTGGAATGAGTTAGTTTTAAGTCCTTAGTATATAAAATCTAGACATTAATGAAACATTTCCAATGATTTATTGGTAATGCCTCAATTATAGTCCATTAAAAGTTATATTTTTATTTTGCTTATTTTGTGAATACCTTATATTATGTTTCAAGAGCTGAGCCTAAGACAGAATTCACTTGAAAGTGATTAAAATCTTCAAGCCTGCAGCTTTCCTTTCTCTTTAATAAAATATGAGAAGTATGAATTTATAGCATTATGAAATTAAAGATAACTGCTAGTTTTTGCTATTGTTATGTTTTTGGAAGAAATCTGAATGTATAAAATGCATTATAATTTTTATTATAGTCACTAGAAATTATCTTTACTTACTGTCCTTTTATTTATGTGGTGGTGTGTGTGTGTGTGCTTTTTAGTTATTTGTTTCTTGGGAAAGTGATTTTTCTAATCATTAAACATCCCTATACACCGAATGGTTTATGTTGATTATAATTTGTATTACAATGCTGTTCTCTAGTAACTCTTAGGTAGCTTGTGTTCCTTTATTGATTACTATATTTATTTATGCAAATAAGTAACCTATTAGCCCCAATTATACACTTTCTTTCAATTTAAAGTTGATTTAAAAAAAACCAAATTTTTTATTGCATTCTTGGCAATGACTCAACATAATTTCATTAGTTCTCTAAAGGCTAGCAGGAATATGATGAAAATACTGGAAATCTTTTTATTTAAATTAATGTGCAAGAGGTGGTATGCAAAGCTGTGGGTAGCAAGGAAGAAGATAATGGTAATTCTTCAAATCAAATAAAGGAATTCTTAATTAAAATGTAAGACAGAAATTTCTTTAAGGTCAGGATATAGGAAAATATGAACACTAATAAAGACACCAGAGCTTAGTGAATAGAACACTGGAATATTTGTGTCTACTTAATGGAGATGTAGTTCATACCGTGTAGGTCCCAAGAAACAACATTCTATGTTGACAAAATGACAAGATAATATTATAACAAATAATAGTCTAGTGAAATTTTACTTATTCTGCACCTTCCTAAACATATGTAGACTAAGAATACGATAGAGGAATATGCCTTTTTCGAGTTATGAAATTCTTGGGAGTGGTTGAAGTGGTTCAGAACATTGGTTAAGAAAATCAAAGCAAAATCCTATAAGAAGCATGTGATTCAGTCCCTATTCTGTTCTTTACTCAACTGGAAAGGGCACAATTTGAATACAAAAATCAAGATTACAAAATTAAGATTTATTATTTGTATTGTTGACAAGATTGACAACTACATGAATCTTATACTGCATAGAAACATGTTTACCATTTTCTCTCTGGATCTAGAATTAGATCAGGAATAAGGATAAGGAATTTCTACCATTAGGGATGAATGCATATGAGTTGTGTTGAGTGAGTAAGTGATATTTAATCTGAAAGTCACTTGTTTTACAAATGGAGGAACAGGAAGGCCCCTCTGAGACTCAAGGAAAAGAACAAATTTCATTGTTTTCTGGGATCCAAGGGAAACTAAATCCAGAGTGTCTAATTGACCCCTCCATCAAAACTAGATTGGGCTTTCCAGGCTTGGAGTCATTCATTACTGATACCAACCCAACATTTGTTTTTATTGGGAGCTGTTTACAAGGAAAGTAGAAATTTTTGGGGAGGGAAGATTTTTGAGAGAGAGGCATGGATTTAAATAACACTTCAGCAAGAGAGACATCTATTTTATTATCTTAATGTGTGTGTATGTGTGTGTGTGTGTGTGTGTGTGTGTGTGTGTATAATGTGGCAGATGTGGACCTTAAAACACAACTTTCAGGAGTGGAGTCTCTTTTTCACTATGGCTTCCAGAAATCAAACTCAAAATATCCAGCCACAGATGTGCTCAAAGTGATTGTACATGAGCCACACCCAACCCTCTCGGCAAGAGACTTATAAATGCTGCAGTGTGCAGTGTAGTGGAGTCTGAAGTAAGTAAGCTTAAGCCTCATCAGACAAAGTAGTATTTCTTTTCTTAATGGGTTTCTAAGGATGGGGATGTCTTCCATTGTGAAAAAGCAAGATTTAATATGCTACCCATGTTATCTTACCAAATCAGAGGAATGGGACACAAAGCAATTAGACTATATGTCAGGGGTGAGTTTCTGAGTAGGGGACTGGGGTTTGATTAATGAATGACCTATGCCACCTCACAATAATCAAGATGACTTCAACCTCAGGGCAGTAGGGATCTGAGTGTATAGCCACCTGATCACAGTCCCATGTGTTTAAGGCCAGGGTTCACTAACAATTAGGAAGAGAATGACAAGTGTCGAAGGGACAGTGTGTCAGTTTTGGTGACAGGATGATGGAGGAAGGAGCAAGCTCAGAGACTGAAAATACTCACAGAGATGAACACTTTGAGAATGTTTTTACTGGCATAATGCTTGTCCCTTGGATAATAATTGTAATATTTACTAGACATCTCTGTTGTATTATGTATTTAAAACTGGCCTCTGGTTCATCCAACTATCTAAGCTGCAGCTGCCATGTTTCTCGGCCTGAGGCCGCGTGCACTCTGCAGCTAGAACCGGCCGGCCAGAAACACCAGCCCTGCCACCTACTAGATGTCAGCGTGAGAGATGGCTCTGCCAATCTTGCATGCTGTCTCCACAAGGCGGGGCATTGCCCAGACCATTCTGCCATCCGTTCGGGCCCAGTAAGAGAATGAGACTCTACATCTTATAGATTAATCAAAGGCTTTATATGTTTGATAATGATTAATAACAAGATGCCCATACAAAGAGAGTTGTATCCCAATTAGCTAACCTAATTATAAGTTTATAAGTTGTTCCCCGCGAGTGCTCTCCATACCTGTGTGGTTCTCCATCCTCCTACATCTCTGCCCTCTCTAGCTCCTCCTCTTCCTTTTTTCTCTTCCTCTCCCAGCTCTTCCTCTTTCTCTCCTTACTCCTCCAACCTTAGCTCCTCCTACACACATCTCAATTCTTGTTTTTCCTCAAATACTCTTTTAGCTTATTCCTAAGCATTCTGCAAAACCTAATAGACACTTAAAAACGTGCATGCATGTTGCATAGGATGAAGTGGTGACACAAGAGGATACATGCTCTGCTTTATTCACTGCTGTCTACTCTTACTGCCATGCTAGAGAGCATGGAAAAAGAGCAGTGCTGTCTGAGAAGAACGTGTGGAAGCATAGGAAACATTAAATGGAAGCAGTGGAGAGAAACATGCATATTTCGGAGGAGTCACTTCTGGGTCATCTCAAATTGTCTGAGAATGTTTGGGAAGAGATGGATGAGAGCCAAAAGCCAATTAAGTATCTGTGAACAACCTTGGTTGTTTCTTTCCAGGACTACATGACTTTGTTGGCTAGAAAATTTCCGAGATGAATTAAGAAAATGTGATTTTATTATATCTTAAAGGGGTCAACTATGATGGTAATTTCTTTCTCTAATATTCATTCAACAGTTGATATAACATGAAATGAGCCCTTAATTATTGAAAATCTTTAGAATTTAACCTTTATGGGAGGTTGTGATTACAGATTTCTTATTTGTAATATTACTTGTGAAAATTGTGGAATTAAACATGCATGAGTTGATTTTGTTATCTACAATTCACACTATTTGTCTTTGCCTTTGGTATTATTATGGATATTTCCATGGTGCCTTTATTGACAGGTGTATAATAGATTTTGGTATTATTAAAATGCAGCTGGAAAGTTTATTTACTGAGTCATCCCCTTATATCCATACTTAGAATTTTACATAATGTACGCTACAGGATTTGAGTTTATATAGTTAGTAAAAGATTTTTAATTTAATTTTCTCCTCTCTCCTGTTCTCCCTCTTCTCCTTTATCTTCTCCTCTCTGTTCTTTTCCCTCCCTCTCCTTCTTTTCTCCCCACTTCCATTCTTTTTTATTTATTTGCTTACCCCATGGCTATGTGTGTATCCTATATGTGTGCAATTCTCTTTCTTCAGTAGTAAACCCGAACTTGGGCATTTGTCTTAAAGACTATAGATTCCCCAGAAATATTATCTCTTTTAAAAAATTAATTTATTTACTTTACATTCCAGTATCAGCTTTCTCTGCTCCTCTTATTCCAGTGACATCCTTCCACCCCCCCTCTCCCACCCCCCCACCAAATCTCCTCGGAGGCTTCCCATTTGCCTCAGCCCTCCTCAGCACATCAACTTTCAGTGGGACCAGGCATGTCATCTCCTGTTGAGCCTAGACAAGGCAGCCGGCCCAGTTAGAGAAAAGGGGTCCAAAGAAAGGCAACAGAGTGAGAGATAGCTTCTGCTCTGTTAGGGGCCCCACATGAAGACTAAGCTGCACATCTGTTACTTACCTGCAGAGGGCCTAGTTCAGTCCCGTAGTGATCCCTGGTTGGTGGAACAGTCTTTGTGACCTGCTATGGGCCTAGGTTAGTTGGTTCTGTAGGTCTTCTTGTGTTGTTCTTGACCCCTCTGGTTTCTTTAATCCTTACTCGCCCTCTTCCATGAGATTCCTTGAGCTCTGCCTAATGTTTAGCTCTTGGTCTCTGCATCTGTTTCTATCAGCTGTTAGGTGAAGCCTCTTAGAGGACAGGTAGGCTAGGCTCCTGTCTGCAAGTATAGGAGAATATCACTAAGAGTGTCCGGAGTGGGAAACCTTATATCTTAATTCACATTTTGCATCTCAATCCTCAGAGGAAAGACTCTTTTTACAGCCTTTATTGGAAAAGCAGAATTGCTCAGGACCTAAAAAATGACTAAGAAGCTTTGGACCAGAATGTTTTGTAGACTTTTAGTAGTATTCATCAGCACATGTGGGCAGCAATAGGTCACGCCGATTAAATACAAAAATTTATAATCCAAGGACCTCCGTTGTTATGGTGTTCCTGGGGGCTAATTCAAGAAAAGATTAAACAGATGTGAGCATACCGGTTCATGCTGTCATTGGTTTTATTCATAGAGGATTTTTTTTTAAAGTGAATTTTCTTAGATTTTGTTGATGATAATTCTTGATTCATGAAATTACTTTTTGCTTGATTTGAGATGTTTTGAGCCAAAGATGTATTTCTAAGACAAAAATAATGTTTTCTCACGTAGCTCAGGAACTCATAACAATTAGTAAAGAGTAGCTTTCAAATTTCTTTATACTATTGAGTCTCACCCAGTTTCCTTCTTCAGGCCACATATGTGACATGTCCCATCTTCTATGCTCATTCATCGTGTTCATTATTATCATAGATTACATTGATCTATTCACTAGCTGTCTAATTGATTTTCTTACTTCTGTTCTAGCGCCCATAGATTCATCTATCATATATTGAAGTAATTTTTCTATAGTATTTGTCTGCTCCTGTAGCCTTCCCAGGCTTATTCCTTAAACAGAATTTTCCAGCTCTCATGACAGCTTGAAAGATGATCCCAAGATCCCAAGATCCCAAGATAGTCATTTTTATCTGTCTCTGTCCTCTCTCTGTCTGTCGCTGTCTCTCTGTCTCTGTCTCTCTCTGTCTCTCTCTCTGTCTCTCTCTGTCTCTCTCTCTGTCTCTCTCTGTCTCTCTGTCTCTCTGTCTCTCTCTCTCTCTCTCTCTCTCTCTCTGTCTCTGTCTCTCTCTCTCTCTCTCAGTCTTTTTTTCTCTCTCTCCCTCTCTACTCTGTTTCCCTTTCACTTCTTCAAACCTTTTCACTTTTGATATTGGATATTCATGAAGTATTTGGCATGGGTCACTTATGTTATTTTGTAAAGACAAAAATGTCAATGATCATTAGTCATATTTGCCAATGTATGTTAATTATTCGTATAAACATGGCACTATACTCTGCATGTTAATATGTGTTTCTTCAAATAATTTAGCCACAGGTCAGTGTGGTAATGGTGTTATTATGAGTCTCAGTTTATTCCGAACTAAGAGGCCTAAGAGACTTGATGAAGGATGCAACTATTAATAGAATAAACAGAAAACACTGAGACTAGGACTCGTTAGCTCTTTGCACATACTGATCTTTTTGTTTCCTGGTTAATAAATATTTATTTTAACACAGAACTCGGGAATTGTCTTCCATTAAGAGTGTTTTCTGGTGTCCCATACTACTATAATTTGGTCATTTTTATGTCTTTCTGAGGAACCTTGCAATATCTTTATTATAATATTTTATTACTGTCCCAACAGTCATTGATTAATTTCCATATTAACTTACCAATTTTTTTAATTAAAAATTCCATGTTTTTCCAGTTATAAGCTCTGGAGACTCTATTGGTAAATATGTTAACAACGCGCTATAATTGGGTTGTTTTAATGCATCTGATCTCCATGTGTGGCCTGCATACAAAAAGCATTAGCCTCAGCTGGGACTAAATAGAAATGCAAATCCTCAGCCTTCCTTCTAAATCCACTTAATCAGAACGTCTGGAGGCCTGGAGTCCAGCGATTTCTGTTCTGTTTAGTACTCAGGTATTTCTAATTCACACCCCAAACAGGAAATCATTGATTTAAGATCACAGAACTAATAAAGACTACTACTAAAGGTTGACTTTTTCTTCTATCAGTTATAATTACTACAGTGATGCACAGTGGACATAATTCTGGAAATTACTAATGCTAGACACTTAAAATAGCCTTGTGTAGGATCAAAAATATTGTCAGTTTAAGTATGAGCAGTGGATGTTGGTTTAAATCTTCTTTAGATAACATCTTTATAGTTATAGGCAGTGGACAGTAAGAGGAAACTTACCTATGAGACTTGTCCTTCCTTCTCACCCACCCAAGTTGTGCTGGCTTCTGACTTAAAATGTAGGGCATTATATTACCACAATATTTAATGGGTTCTCTTTCTGAAAAAAAATTATAATCTCTTAGGCTAGCAGTTGAAATTTATAAAATTTTCAATTCTCTTACCTAGTATGCAGGAGCTTTTGAATAAGTATTTGTTAAGTCCCCAAATAAGGAAATCTATGATGTAAGCAAGCAGCAAACAGACAGTTTAATTTTCTGTCTCTCTGTATTTGTGACCCAAAGGTTAAACAAAATGTTGTTCAGAACTATTTGGAAAGAAATGTCTAGGCCTGGAAGTTTCCTCCCTAAGTACTAGTTCTTATGGTATTTGAAGGTGCTATGCAGGCTTTCCTAGTGAGGAAAGAAATCAGTAGTCCTATCTTGATATAAAGTAGATGAACCACTACAATTACCAAAATGACAAGATATTATTACCTGTGATGTAATGGTAGTATCAGTATTTTGGGGTAGACAACAGCTGTTTAATTGAACTTAAAGCCCATGGATATGAGAATATTCTTGACTAATACTGTTAACTTAGCCAATTACCAGTGGCTAGAGATGTAGATATTAGAGAAGATCCCACTTCTGGCACTTCCTTGTACCAGTATAATTTCTAAGTTCTCCAAATACTTATCCTTACATCCACAATTGAGTGTAGTGCTCTCCCCTCATCAAAGAAACTTCTTTTTACCACAGATGGAGACAGGTACAGAAATCTACAATTGGTCAAAATGTTGAAAGTAAATGACCATGAGGTGCCTAGGCTCAGTTAACAAATCTTTCAGTTCAACCCACAGACTCCAGAAAAATTATGAAAATGGGTATGAAAGATTGAAAGAGCCAGAGGACTAGGGTACCTGTTGTTAGATTTATATTCTAGAAGGACAGGGAAACTGTGCTCTTGAAATTATTGAGATAATTTGGTTCCATGTAGATGGTCTGCTTAGTGACACTGTGAGTTGATATGCTCTGCCAGCATGGACAGTACAAGAGGATGGGTGGGATTTCACAAGGTACCAGCCTTAAATGAAAAGCTATAGGTGAGAGAGAGAGAGAGAGAGAGAGAGAGAGAGAGAGAGAGAGAGAGAGGGAGAGAGGGAGGGAGAGAGGGAGAGAACTTATTATTTAACCTGGCATATTATTTCATTCCCCAAATAGGAGCAACACTAAATGAACTCACTAGTGGGTATTTTTTGTATTTATATAATACTAATGATGTCATGAGAGGGGGATATGGGTGTTGCAGGGACAGAGAGAGTTGTGGAAATGATAAATAACATATATGTAGTTCTCATGTATACAAATTAATGTAAGTTAAATTAGAAAAAATATTTTCTATTAATCATGTCATTATTGCTAAGACAATACTGTTGCACAATGATTTATGTAGCTTTTAGATCCAGAAAGAACTGGAACTAAACACCCTCTGGGTGTTGGTGTCTGCAGGGAATCCTCGAGTACATTACCTTATATACTGAAAGAAAACTATATTCGTTGTATTCTCAATACTCCTTATAAAATTAATTGGTTTAAATAATGATATCATAATTTATTAATGACACACTGAAATTTTAAATGGAGTAGAGGAAACAATGACGCTTTTGGACGTGACTGATAGTCATTTGAATAATGTGAACATTTATGACCATTCTTAGCTTCATTATAAAATTAAATGGTTATAGTTGCAAAACATTGATTTTTAGCCTGTGTAATACTAAACATCAGTATTTTTAAAGATGCACTGTTTATTAATTGATTGATTTATTTTTATTCTTCTCTCATTCTACAACCAATTGCAGATCCCCCCCTCCCCTATATTTACCTCTCCTCCCTCAGAAAAGAGCAGGCCTCCCAGAGACATCCAGCAGACACTGCATAACACGATATAATAAGACTAGGCATATACCATCATACCAAGGCTGAACAAAACAACTTAGTAAGAAGAAAAGGGCTTCGCAAATAGGCAAGTGAGCCCGAGACAGTTTCCTGCTCCCACTGTTAGGACTTCCACAAGATCATGAAGCTAGTCAGCCATAACATCTTTGTAGAGAACCTTGGTCAGACATCTATATGTTCCATGATCTCTGGAAGTTCCGATGAGTCCTGGATAGTGGATCCTCATGGGCTGTGTTCTCCTGGTTCCTCCTGTTTCGTTCCTCCAATCTTTCCTTCCCATTATCAGCAGAACTCCCTGAGCTCCACCTATTGTTTGGCTGTCCTACTCTGTTTTTCTCTGTTTCTACTCCAATAAGTTCTTGGATGAAGTTTCTCTGGCCTCTTTAATGATGATTCTGCTAGGCTAGAGTCCCAGCATGCACTGCAGGAAGGACAAACTGTAGGTCAAATGTTTTGTGGCTGTATTGGTATCCTAATCGCTCCACTTGAGGCTTGTCTTTTTATAGAAAATGGCCAATTCAGGCTCTGTGTCTCCCATTACAAGGAGTCTTTCCTAAGGTTACTCTTGTAGATTCCATGGAATTTCCATTTAACTATGTTTCACCTGGACTCTAATTCCAACCATTTCTCCCAATATTTTCTTCTTTGGTCTTCTGCAATTTGTAGCCTGAATTGTTGGCAGCTGGCTTGGCCTCTAATCCAAATAGTTTCTGATCAAACTGAAGGCTTGACTTTTAAAGACTAGCTTAGCCACTGATACAACAAGGTGTCTCTGTTCTTTTGTCTGGTGTGGTCTGTACCTGTTCTTTTGACTGGTATGGCATTTATCTGAGCAACAAGACTGCCAGAATTGGAGGGGAGGGGCCTGGCTAGAGGGCAGACAGTGAGGTGCTGGATGGGTCTTTGGGAATCACATTTATGTAGTGTTGCTTTTCAGCTGGCAGACATGTTTTTCTGATTCTGAACGTTAATATTCTCAACAGTATTCTAATTTTAAACTTACAGGAAATACGTTTTTCCTTATTTAAAGATAGATTAGTAAGTATTCTTTTAGGGAAAAAAGAATGATACATTTCTATTTTGATTTTTTACTAATACATGTAGGTTTATTTCCATGCTTTCTCTGAGGGTTGGCAAGACACCATAGATGGCAGATAGGCCACTTATTCTAATCACCTCTGTCCTGCAGCTTCTTTTGTCAGTGTCACTTTTTTTTTTTGAAAAATAGGGATATGTATAACTCAATAATAACATGCTTCAATTTAAATTAATCTCAACAGGCACTTGCATTGAAGGAAGTGTGAGTTTACAGGTGATTAAATCCTATTACTTACCCTCCAAATACTCTGATCCTGATGGAGTAGAAAAATACAGAAGCAATGATTTGAGTTGCTTGCTTTGAATTAGTCTATTTATTCTTTCTTTTTATTTTACTCATACTGTATTATTTCTCTGGTTGTTGTTTTCTTATACCTGTAATTTGGTCTCTACACTGTACTGTCTGTTGCTTTGATTTAAAAAACATCTAAACCTACAACCCAGTATTTTCTTGTATAAGATAATATGATATTTAATTGACAATTCTCTCTCCTTCCTTCCCATCCTATCCCATTCCATCTCCTATCAATCCCTTCCCTCCACTTTTGATCTCCTTCCTCCCTCTTCTCTCTTTTCATCATCCTTTCATGGGAGAATAGGTAAGTGGTCCCTGTTCAGCTTTTTCAGTTGAGGGACTGCATGTTTACTCAGGCCAGGCTGATTCATAGTTCATTGCTTCCCCAGCACAGCTATGAATTGATTAAAAAGTGACTTGATGTTACTTTGAGTTTTTGAGAAATTACTAAGGGATCTAAGAAGTCTTTTTGATAAACAAGGTTACATAAATGTTAATGGCGGTATCCTGGAGTCACTTTAATAAACATTACATATTATGTTTGAGATAGCAGGTGCATAGCATATTGCATAGAACAATGCAGGGGAGATTATTAATTTGGAAGAAGCCAAGTACCAAGAGGAGAACAAAAGTAATTAAAGCATTTTATTGTTTTTTCTTTTACAAGTATGAAATGTTTGACATAAAAGAGGAACTTCAGGTGCCATTTGTCATCCTTAAACACAATCAGTTACAAACTGGACACCAGTTTTAAAACTATAAAAGAATTTAAAAGAATAACTAAGAGTGACCAATGGAAATTGATGAGAGAAGGAGCGAGGGAGAGTGAAGAGAAAAAGAGTGAGGATTTGATGTTAGAAGTAGATCAACAAGAATTATAAAAAACATTGTTTATATGAATACTAGGACTTTGTGACTGAGAAGAAAATCAAGAAATCTGAAATTGCTACAAAATGCAAATACAAAATGGAGATACCTCTTTGGCCTGTGTGTATAAGCATAGACATTGGTATGTGGAGAGAATTTAAGAAATGATCTATTTTACATACTAGATGGTCCAATGCTTGGATATATTATTCTCCACAAATAGAATTTGAGTATGCAGGATATTAGGTGGTCTCTGTCCTGTGTTTTGATCTGATATGAGACTTCTTTAGATCACTCATTCTTAAGAGGTTATCAAATCACTATTTAAACATTGATACTCCTCCTTATTCATAGTAGCTATGACCTACAAAGTGGCCCTTGAGACTGAATTTATTACCCTTAGGAGAAATACAGGGTGATGTATCTTTCAAACTCTGGTTACACTTTTATCAATAAATGAAGACACTGTATTTTTGTTTATATTTCAGCAAACATAAGATATTTTATTTATTTCATATTTTTGTTTTATTTCTATCAGAGCCCTGTAATCCTTGCTTTGATGAAATGATCTGTGTGATTTATTTTTCATTAAGTAGTCTTCTCATGGTTAGGAGAAATAAACAGCTTTTGAGCAATGTGACTTATAAAATTACCAACCAAAATTCACGTAATGAAAAAAAGATACAAGGACAACCCAGGGTGGTTTATGAGGTAATAGGATGCATGTTTATGACATGGGAGAGGGAACCCAGAGTCAGCATGTTGCTTTGTTTAGCCTCAGCTGGGGATATGCAGAACAGGAGGCTCATGTGTCTTCAGCTTAATGCATGTCCAGTACTCACAGATGACACATAAGCAACATGATAACATTGATCTGGGTGTCATACTAAAAAAAAAACGTTACCAAGAAAGTGAGCTTGCAAATGGAAAGCCTCCCATTATGGGGTCAACTCTAATATCAGTGGCAGGAAATGAATTGAAGAGGATGACTATGACTTTTGGAAAAATCCACCTTTCAGTGAAGCCCATTTTATTTTGTTTCTTGGGGCTACATTAGAAAGTTTGATATCTGAACTTGCTATATGGCTTATAAATATTTTGTGAGAGCCACTGATTCCCATTCCCTAAGGTGTTCCCACCATTTACTCACTGTAAAGCACAAGAAGGATTGTGATTTCTGGAGGGATTGATGGATCATTGATGAATCTGCATTGACTCCTTGTGCTGCATTTAGTGCTCTGGCCACTATGCAATAAAGGGCCAAGCAGTAGCCAAATACAAAAAAGACCTTGACTTGGGCTGCACTCTTTTGGATATTTATAATGGTCTTTACCACTTGCTTTGCTTTGCCAATTCTATGGTTCTTTCTAACTTTTGTATAAAGTTATTTTTTTCTTTTGTCTCCCGCTTTACCAGATAAAATGACATTTATTTCACATCATAAATGCTTAACTCATTTTCTGTCTACACAAAATACTTAAAAATGTATAATTGGGTATGATATTTGGGAACCTCCTGGCATATTATAGGCTGAGCCTAGTGTTTTTAGTAATGCCAAGCTGGAGGGAAAACTGTAACTAAATTTATTCATTACTTATACAAAGCTGTTCTCTTGTGTTTTGCCTTCTTGGCAGCATCTGTGTCCCTTATTGTCTGTTCTATCCCTGTAGGTGAGTATTTGGATCAGGAAACAAGCTTCAACACCTAACAGCTCCTCAGGTGTGTTGCATGAGCAATACTGAAGTTATTTTGCATATTCAAAGGCATGCCTTCTGCCACCAAGAGTAGCTCTCAAGGCATATCACTTAGCTTAGTCAAGGATTCTTATCTCCTAATCTTCAATTCGTAGTCACTGTCCAATCACTGCAAACCCCTGCCAGATGCAACAGCACAGTGAGTGGAACAAAAGGATTTGAGCCATAGCATCAGCTGCAGCTACATTTGGCCTGCACATCATCAACAACACAGCACATCCTCTGACTCATATTGGCCATTTTCCCTTCAGTGCTAACAAAGAATGAAGGGATGTCTTGCTGGACTCTATAACTATAGAGTCTATAACTATAGAGACTATAACCTAGGAATTTTACTAATATGTCTTTTTTCTTTAATACAAATGATACTTATGTATCATAATTTTAATTCATACAGAGGGAACAAGGGTTCTGGTATTTGTACCTATAGCCTTTCCTTCTCTGTGCTAGATATTTACTAGAGGTTTTTATTTTTTCTGATTTGTGTATGTATGCATCTTGCTTATTACAAGTTCAAACTTCTGCTCTGGCATGAGTTATGAGGATTAGTCTTGTAGTTTTACTTTAGAAATATGAGGTGATGCATGCATAATGGATTTGTGCATGAAGCATCAATTTGTGAGGTAGGAGTTGCAGGTAAGTCATGTCAGGTCCCAGATGCAAGTTCTTTACACAATATGATCATTAAATACATTGCCATGATGTCAAAAGCTCATTTAGTTTCTCTTATGTGTCATATTGAAATTTTATAATTTGTGATGAACGAATTGTAACCCTAACATTTCACCAGATTGGAACACAGATTATCTCTACCACTTTTGTTATGAAGTGATTTTAATTTGTTTCAAGTGAATAATTGCCCCTTTTCTGGGCTCATCTAGTGCCATGTGGAATTCTGTTCCTTGCAGCTGTTCCCAAGTATAAAATTCAGCATTCATCACATCCATCTTAAACTACAACTGAACACAGAATAATTTTTGCATTAGTCTATGATTTAGGATTTTTTTTTATTGAAGTAACTTAATCAAAATATGTCTACTGGCTCTGTCTCTGGGGTGATAGCATCAGGAGGAGGGGACACTTGTTATTCCTGATTATAGCTGCATGAAACGATTTTGATTGTTATACTAGCTATTATACTAGATATTAAACTAGATATTCGACCTCATGATCACATTCATAGTGTTTTCTGAACCATCAACGATCCATTGTTCACTCGTGTTATACGTCAATTAAAGTCTATTGCTTATGACTTGGGTACTAATCTGATAGGGAAACTCCTGTTTGAGGCATTGTCCAATTTAAGGTAGAGGGTAGCAGAAGACACGCTAGACTTTCAATACCTCTTAAAGCTTTCAGGTATCACACGTTTGTCTGTTTGTCTGTCTGTTTGTTTGTTTGTTTGTTTAATTCACATTTCATTGTTTAATCAGGTCAGGTGACTGAGAATGATCCTAGTAGGGCAATATATTATAGCAATTCCACCGAAAGAACCACATTCCTTTGGAAACAACAATAAATTCAACATTAATATCTTGCTTGGACACAAGTATTTCCTTGCCCCAATATTCCTTCTGTCTTCCAAA
This sequence comes from Grammomys surdaster, assembly GCF_004785775.1. Lineage (NCBI taxonomy): Eukaryota > Metazoa > Chordata > Mammalia > Rodentia > Muridae > Grammomys > Grammomys surdaster. Next base: position 4,382,900 of record NW_021620995.1, read on the forward strand.
AGAAACAAGCTACCGTGTCATCCGATCAGGCTCAAAGGCCAGGACTGCATGGCAGGATGTACAAGTATCAGCCTGATGCTTCTTGAGCTAAAAGTTGCATTAGACATGTGGGATCATTTCTTTATCCTTCACATTTCTCTACAAGCATTGAGTAGTGAGTGACTCTACACCAAAGTCCATAGGAAAAGAGAAGACTACGAGGCTGTTGAAGGCACTGAGAATAGCAGTTCTGTGCTCCCATAATTATGCCTGTGAAGACTTCTAACATGAAGTGGAGGTGCATATCTCAACTGGGCTCCAGCTGATCCTTTCTGTGACTCTTGAGACTTCTGGCTTCACTCTCTGGGAGATCCTTTCATTTTCATTTATCTTCTTTTGCCATATCTAAAGAAGAAATTGGAGGATATATGCTAGCTACCTAAGAACCCCAAACTCTGCTTTTTACATTATACATGCTTAATTTCCCCGAAGGCTGCACTGAATTTTTATTTGAAACCAACAATGTTGAAGGATTTCTTTTCTCCACACGGGGCACACCATGACAATATAACATAAGAAAAGGTGTTAAATACTTAGACTAATCAACACATGTGGCCTTTAATACTTGCTTTCTGTGGTGAGAACCTTTGAAAATTAGTCTTAGCAATTTCAAAATGTACTAATTACCACTGCCAACTGTATTCACCATGTTGTATACAGATCTAAATAAGAATTCTCAAACTTATTCCTTTCTTCTAACTGAACTTGAATCACCTCAACTTACTTATCTTTAAAATTAGCATATAAAACTGACAACTTTCATTTTTATATGTGAAGAAATAGATTGTGTTGATTATCCTACCTGCTCTTCTCTCCATCCAGGGGTCCTCCCTCCCCAGGGTCATCCACTGTACTTAGTTAGAAATTACTCTACTGATCTCTCTTTATACCTGTCCTTCCTTCTTTAAGACAACTTTCCCCACTGTCATGGCCCCTTTGCTTGTGTCATTACCTAAATCCTTACTCCCAGACACATATATTAAAATTAAAATTAAATTTAGGAGCTAAATAAGAGAGAAAAAGTGCAGCACTTACCTGTGCTCTATCAATTTACCTGAAAATATCAGGCAAACCCAGAGCTTTGCCTGATAGGCAAGAACTCTGCACTGAGCTGTAGCTTCAAATCTTGGTGCATCGAGATAAAATCTATTTATGTAGCCCTGGTTGGCCTGAAACCTACTATGATTTCATTTTTCTTACAACTGGACAAAAATCTCATTACATGTATACCACATTGTCTTTCTCTATTCAGCTATAGTTGGACATCTGTGCTGATTCAATTTCCTAGCATTATGAGTACTCAGCAAGTAACACAGAGGTGCAGTATCTCTGAGATAGGATATAGAGTGTTTGGGGGCATATGACCGAGAGTAGTAGTCTTGAATCACATAATTGGTGTCTCATTAGCTTTTTAAGAACCTCTGCACTAATTTTTATGGTGATCACATGAGACATAAATAAAGTTACTTCCCCACAACTGCATCAACAATTTGTCATCATTTTTTTTTTTTGATGATCAGCATTTTGACTAATATGAGCTGGAATCTCAAAGTAGTTTCTTTTTTTCTTTTTATTCATTCTATGTGAGTTTCATATCATGTACCCCAGTCCCACTCATCTCCGTGTCCCCTCATATCTGGCCTCTACCCATGCAATGTAACCCCCACCACATACTCTAGTAAAACAAAGCACAGAAAACACCTCCTCGTGGAAGCTGTAGTCTGTTACAGTGTGTCCCATAATATACCTCTCTGTCCACACAACTGAACGTTCATTGTAATGGATCACTGGTCTGGTTCGAGGTCTCTGGCTTCTGTGACACCATTGATATTGGCTGCATATTGGAACTCTTCCCAGTTATCCTGTTGTCGCAGTATATCGTGGAGATCCTGCAGCTTTGGATCAGCAGGACCAACTCTTTCACACACCCTAACAGTTTGTAGATGATGTAGACTTTGTCTGGGCCAACTCAAAGCCCTGGATCCGAATCTGGGTGGTAGCTGAGATGGTCACCCTGCTGGCTCTCCCTTATCCATACCATTGGGTGACCTCTACAGCACTGCTCCAGTTAGGCTACCCACGGTGACCATCAGCAGGAGCCAGGGACAACTCTCCTGCTCTCTTGTCTTTGGGGAAGAGTCACCCACACCCAAACCACCAGAGCCAGCTCCATTGTGCAGCCCAGTCCAGCTGTGGGGCCCACTCTCTCAAGTACTACAGCCAGCTCTCCTGTTCTCCATTCTCACACTTTGGGGGCTGGCTTAGTCATGTGTTGGCCATTAGGGTCAGGCCCACTGTGTTGCCCAGGCAAGGTGCATGACTTGCTCTCCAATGAGAGACAGGGACAGCACTCCTGCTCTTACAACCTTGAGACCAGCTCTCTAGACTACTGTAGATCTTGAAGGGGTGGGAGCACCATCCCTACATCCAAGCTACCTTGGTGTAATAAGTGCGGGGGCTAGCTCTCCGTTGCTCATACCCTCTGGCTGGCTTACCTGTACTGCCCAGGTGAGGTGCAAGGCCTCACTTCCTGAGTGCTGCTCTCATGATCCCATCCATGGTCAGCTCTCTTGACTCCTGCAGGGGGCAAGAGGTGAACTGGGAGGGCATCACTCCTGTGCCCAGGACACCTCATGGCAGAGGAGTAGCAGTGCTGGCACGTCTGTGCTCTCTCCCTCACGGCTGGCGCACCCACACACCTATTATCAGAGCCAGCTCCAATGTGCTGCTCAGCTGAGGCACACGGCCAGGTCTCTAGACTGCTCTCTCTGGTCAGAGGTGGGGCTAACACGACAGAGTGCCACAGTCAGTAAGGAACTGGGCCAGTTCTGCATAGCCCCTGTACATCCACGTGGTCTCAGGCAGTTGCCAAGACCAGGGAGTCCCCATAGTCTCTAGTGGTAATATGAACCATGGGCATTGACATTGACCTCTGCTGCTACATAGCCATGGCCTCAGACATGGCCCTCAGAGGAAGCAAGGGCTTGGACTTCACCATGACCTCAAGTGGCTGGGCTGGCTACTCACAACAGGCTGTTCCTCTCCTCCCCCGCGACTCCAGTTCCATTTCCCTTCACAATGCTCAAATTGTTCTGCTTCTCTTTCCCTCCCATCTGTCCATCACGCACGTGCACATTGTAATGAATCTTGCTGTATGTCAGTTGGCAGGTCTTTGGATGTCTCCTGACTTTTCTTTTAACTGCCACTGCCATCAGGCCTGAGATACTGTGATGCCCTCCTTGTCACCAATTTAAGTACAGCATCAACGTTTTTAAGTTTGCATTTAGCTGATGGCTAAGGACATAGAGTACTTTTTAAAAAAAACATTTGTTGGTCGTTTTATTTCTTCTTTTGAGGCCTGTCTATTCAGTTCATTAACCCATATATTGACTGGAATATTTTTAGATATTTTATTTTGTCACTTCTGTGTACATTCTGGATATTAACTCAGTGTCTGAATTATAGTCGCCAACTGCTTTCTTCCACTGTGTGGGGTGGTTTTTCACCCTGCTGATTAGTTCTTTTGCTCTGAAAAAGCATCTTTAATTTTGCACAGTTCCATCTGTCAATTCTTGGCATTATTTTCTGTCTGAATAGAATCAGACAGAAAAGGTTTTGCTGTAGATTAAGGTCTTTGTTCCGCTTTGAATAGATGTTTGTGGAGGGTGAGGGGTGTGGAGTTATGAGGGCTGCGTTTTTTTCTAGTGTATGTTTATAAAACAAGTGTAAAATAAAATTTCCTGGCTATAGCCATGTGGTTCGTTTGTGGATCTTCTTTTCTGTTCCATTGATTTAAATGTCTTACTTGGAGTTGGTTCTATGCTATATTTGTTACCCTAGTTCTGCAGTATAATTTGAAGGCAGATATTGTGACAACACTAGTAGTGGTTATGTTTATGCTTTGACGATTTGGAGGCTAATCTATTTATATAAGAAGTTTAGGATACCCACACTCCCACACTTCCAGTTCTGTAAAGAATAAAATGGAATTTTGGTGGGGACTGTGTTGAACCTGTAGATTTCTTGGGGGCGGTATAACCATTTTCCCAACACTAACTTCTTTGATCATTGTCTTTTTCATTTGATCTTTCTTTTACTGTAGCTGTTTTGCTTTTCTTTTTTGGTATCTTAAAATTTCCATAGTAGAGGCCCTTCCTTTTCCTGGTAAGATTTATTCCTAGAAATATTGTTATAAATTTTGTGGCTATTGTGAAAATAGTATGTTTCCTGATTTCCTTCTTGGTAAATTCACTACTGGTATACATAAAAGCTACTTGTCTTTTGATGTTGATTTTTGTATCCTGCTAACTTGGTAAAAATGTTTATCAGATATAAGAGTTTTCTAGAGTCTGTAGGCTTTTAAAATTTGGAACCATATTTCCTGAATATGGATAGTTTAATTACTTTTTTCCGTATGTATATCTTACATTTACTTCTGTTTTTTTTCCAGCTAAGATTTAAAGCACTGTATAAGAGTAGAGAGAATAGACACCCTTATATCCTTCCATACTTAGAGGAAATGTTTTGTTTTTTCCCTGTGTCACCTACATGTTTGCCTTAGCCCTTAATTGAAACTTGTTTAATTAATTAAAATTATTTGTGTATGTGTGTGTGTGGCATACACATACATGCTTCCATGTACCAATCATAATGTGCATATGTAGATCAGAGGACATTTTGGAGTTGATTCATTCCTTCCACTTTGTTAAGACAAGGTCTCTCTTGTGTTTTTATTGTCCTTCATATTCCAAGCTAGCTGGTCTGGAAATATCCAGTTGATTCTTCTGTCTCTGCCTACCAAGTTATTGGGATTACAGATGTTGGTTACTGACTGAATTGTTCTGTGTATAGACCTTAGGACATTATGCTTGTGTAACAAGTGTTGTAAAGCAATCAGCCATCTCCTGGCTATACACAGCCTTTATTATGTTGAGTTATACTCACCTGTTCCTATCTTCACCACAACTTTTATGATGAAGTCATGCCAAATTTCATCAAGCTACTTTTCTGCATTTATTAATGTGATCATGTTGTTTATATCTTTAAGTCTATTTTTATGATGTATTTCCTTTATGTATTTGCATATTTTAAGCCATTCTTTTATCTCTATGAAGAAATTTAATTGTAAACATGTTATCATTATCATCATCATCATCATCATTGTCATCATTGTCATTGTGTCCTTATACAATTGGTGTGAGGGTATTAGTGACTTTGTTAGGTGAATTCTATAGTGTTCCTTCCTTTTCTATTTTGTGTATCAGTATAAGAAGTATTGTTATTAGATTTTCTTTGAAAATTTGATATCAATAACGTGTGTTTCTGTCCTATCATGAACTTTCTATTATGTAGAAATTTTTTCATTCCTTCTTAAACTTTCTTGATTTTATGTATCTTTAAAACTTAGTTCCATCATCCTGATTTATTTTCGATATAACATACATATTTAGGAAAATATTTGTTCATTCTAGATTTCCCAGCATTTTGGAATCTAAGTTGTATGTTCATGTGTATTTATGTATAGGTATGTAAGCACATGTATATGTTGGGATGGTGTATGTGTATGTGCATATGAATGTGTGGAGGTCAGAGGACAACCTCTGTTCTCATTCCTCAGGTGCTGATTACCTTGTTTTTGGAGATAGAATCTCTCAGTGGTCTGGACTTTGTCCCAGGTAAGCAAATCTAAGTGCTCTTCCTGTGTGCCCCACCAGTAGAGTGATTACTAGTGAATGGCACCACACTAAGTTTTTAATCTTTAATTTCAAAGGAATTGAATTCAGATTCTTGTGCTAGCAATTTGTCAAGCCAGCTACCACTCCAGCTTGGAATAAGTTTAATGTATTCCATAACAATCTTCTAGATTTTACTGGACAGTCTTGTAACCATTCTCTTTGCACATATAATTTTATTAACTTATGGTTTATTTATGGTTAACTTCTGGTCATTTTTGGTTCCCTAGGGATTTGTTACAATAATAATAGTAATAATAATAACAATTATTATTTTAGAGAAACATCTCTGAATAGCTCTCTGTATTGTTATTCTAGATTTGTCATTGGTTTCCTAACTAATTTTTATTATTACATGCTGTCAAGTACATTTGAACTTGACTTTGTATTTTTATTATTTTTTTGAAACATATGGGGAGTATTCTCAGCTTATTTACCTGATCAATAGCTGTTTTTTAATGTGAACATTGCAGCTATAGCTCTGAGAATTGCCCTAGCTGTATCCTAGAGGTCCTTATGAGTCCAGCTACTACTTCCACTTGTTTTTAGAAGTGTTAGAATCTCTTTCATTTCCCCACTGTTAACTCCAATGATTATTGCTCAGTCTTATATTACTTTCATTGTTTCTGTGGTTTCTCTTCCTATTAACATATACGTTTGTTTACTATAGTCTGCTAAAGAAACAGAAATTATTTCAGTGTTTTTGTAATTGTTAAGCTTTCTTTTGGGTTATAATGTAATATGTTTTAGAGATAATTCTATAAGTAGCTGAGAAGAATCAATGTTCTCTATCTGCTGGGTATAATAGTCTATAGATATGTGTTAAGTACTGTTGATATATGATGTAATTTAGCTCTGAAGTTTCTTGATTATTTGAGTTTAAGGCTTCCACTATTATAGTATCAGGAACTGTTGACTTTCATACATTCTAGTGTTTATTTTGCAAAATTGGGAACCACAGGGTTTGATTCACAAGTATTTAAGATTATTCTGTCTGCTTGATAAATTGTTCCCTTTTTAAATATATCCTGACTTTCTGTAACTCTTTTCACTAGTTTTGTTTGAAGTCTACTTCATCAGATGTAAGAATTGCTACCCCAGATTGTTTAGCTTCTGTCTTCCTGGGCAGTTGGTTTAAATTCTTTGACTCTAAGATTTTGAATATATTTTGTCAGTGAGATATATTTTTTTGAAATTAAAGGATAGTTCTATCTTGTGTCTCTGTCTCTGCCTCTGTCTCTGTCTCTCTGTTTCTGTCTCTGTCTCTCTCTCATCCATTTACTCAATTTGTACCTTTTATCTGTTGAGTGGGTGGCTCTTCTTTTGAACTTTGTTGTTGTTTAAGACTATTATTCATTATTTAAAAATCATTTTGAAATGAATTTTCTATTTTTTATGGTTTTATTGTTTGATATAATTGATTGGATTATTGGATTATTGGTATTGCTTTTTTTCATGCTCTTTTATTATGGATTTGCTTGATTTCTGTGTCAGAAACAATAGATTCTTTCCCAGCATTATTGTTTCATCTATTTCTCTCATGAAATATATTCTTTCATGTATTTGTGTATATTTCTCTTCATATATAGTTTTAGTATTTTTGAAGTTCTAGATTGAGTATGGTGAATTGTCTTAATTTATGCTTGTCTTGAATGATTATTGTTCTCTCCATCAATTTTAAGGAATTTTTTTTTGCTGTATATATAGTAGCCTTTTTATTTCCAGTTCTTTAAATATTATCACCCCATGCTTTATGGCCTTTAATGATATGGAGACTAATCTTATAGATTGGTAAATATCTGATTATTCTGATGTATTCCCCTTTTGTATGTCAATTGTTGTTTCTCTCTTATAATGTCTAGTTTTGTTTGCTTTACATTTTTCATGTTGTGACTATGATCTGTCATGGAGAGCATCTTTTTTGTTCTTGTGTATTTGGGATCTTAAGTGTCTTTTGCCCCTTAATGTCCATTTTATTTTATGATTTGGAAAAAACTCTGCTATCACTTTGTTGAAATTTTGTCTATTAGACATTCGTCTTTTAACTCATAGAGTATTAAGAGCTTTGCCTCTTGAGCATATTCCAGAGTTCATAGACATTTTTGTAACGATTCTTAGGTCTACATATATCTGAAGATATTACTGACTTGACTTTGTCCTTCATGCCTAAGATCCTTTTTTATGCTATTTTTTTTTTGTCTGTTAATGATGGTTTTTTTTTTTTTTACTTTAAAAAATGCTTAGCAGATAATTTTATTTCCAGATTTTTTTCTTTTCTCCTCCAGGTTAATGACCATTGTGACCACTTTAGTAGCTTTCTTTCTTAGAGTCACAACTGCTTGTATTACTTGATTCATTGACTTATTTGAGTTCAATATTGAACATGGCCATAGAAATCTCTGTCAACTGTTATATTAGAATTGTTTTCTTCCTTGTAATTCTTGAGCTTGTGCCTTTATTATGTAGGTAAGCCTGATGTTGGCACATGCGTATTTGAAAATAAGTCCATGCTCTCATGCTCTTGGTAAATCAAAATTTTGTCATTATTGCATCATCTTTGGCCTTTTTCTTTTTATAACTGTCTTTTGACAAAAGGTTTTATTTTGTCTGGAGTAAATGTAGCTATGCCATTTTATTTTGTTTGTTTGTTTGTTTGTTTGTTTGTTTTTAAAATTTGCTACCATAGAGGCTGAAGTGATGACTCAGAGGTTAAGAGCGTTAACTGCTCTTCCAGAGATCTTCAATTCCCAGCAACCACATGGTAGCTCATAACCATCTGTAATGGAATCTGATGCCCTCTTCTGGTGTGTCTGAAGACAGGTATGGTGCACGCCTATACATAAAATAAAGACATAATTCTTTAAAAATATTGCTATCACTTCATTTTCAGTCTCTGTTCTTAGTATAACAATGTTTCTCTTTAAAATATTGATCTTTTTGAATGCTTCATACCTGCATATGGTGTATTTTCACCTAGACTTGGGAACTCACCCCTCTCTCAGCCTCATGTCTTCATTTTTATTATTCTTAGTATCTCAAGTCCAGTTAGAGCTGACTATGTGCAAATGGGTGTGGGGCTATGTATGGGGGATACTCAAACTACCAAATAAATAATTCTCAGTCTAAATAATTCTCATTAGCAAGTATCTATGACGTAGGCATATTAGGAATGAAGTAGCTTAAGTTTGTCTTAAAAAAAACCTTATTTCTCCTTCATTTTAAAAGATGACTTTCCTGAGTAATATTATTTGGTTGACATTGTTTCTTTTATACTTTAAGTACTTCCCATTCTCTTTTGACTTGCAAGGTCATGGCTGAGAAATGCACTAGGGTTCTTATTGGCACTAACCCACATGTAATGCATTTCTTGTGTCTTACCACTTTCAAATTTATGGTCTTTGCTTTTTATTACTATGTGTCTTCATGAATTTCTTGGGTTGACTTTGACAGGACTTTTTGAACTCCTGTTACCTAGATGTTAGCTTATATCGCCACATTAATTTTTCAGCCATTATTTATTTAAATGTACTTTCTTTTCTCTTTCCTTCTACCTCAATAATTCTTGTTATTTGAAAATATTATCTCTTGAGATTCTCTCATAAATCCCATAGGCTTCTTTTCTCATTATTTCATTCCTTTTGTCCCACTGTCTAGATAATTTAGTGTTCTGTCTTCCAGATCACTGACTCTTTCTTCTGCTTGACTCTTTCTACTCTTGAGTCTTTTGTTTGAATACTGAACACTTTTCATGGGCTGGGCTTTTCATTAGGTTGAATGGCACATGACCTTGTGGATTAAGCAATCTTAGCTTCTAAAATTCTCTGAAAAATATCAAAGGTGACTGTTTTGTTGTTTGGATTCCCTGTCTGCTATTGGGTAGAGTTCTTAGATTTTTATCAAGTGTGGGTAGTTCCTATAGTTCTCCAAAATAGGGGACTCAGAAGTCTCTGCCAATGAGGAGAGCTCATTATCACTGACTCTGAGAATGGTTAAAAATATAGTAGCCAGGTATGGACTTCAATTTGTTTTCAGTTGATATTGTGCTTTGAAGGTAGCCATCTCATATTTGGTGGAGGCATGTGTAGTTGGCTAATGTACTGGCAGTAGCTAAAAGGTAGCATTCAAATAATGAACTAGTTACAATGACTTCAGCTTCTCTTTTTTACTTCTACCTGAGCCTGGGTGATCTGGCAATGCTGTTGTCCTTGGGAAGTAGAATCACATCAGGCTTTCTGACAAGCTGTATGACTCCTTGGATTTTGGTAAGATTAGACAATACTTTTAATAATAGTATACATATCACAATAAATAGAGAATACAATTGAGAAATCCATCCGTTCTTCCTTCTTTCTTTCATCTTTACTTTCTTCTTTCTTTTATTTTGCATGTAGGATCATCAAATACAGTTTAGGCCAATATGGAACTTGATTGTCCTGCCTCAGCCTTTTGAGTGCTAGGATTATAGTTATATATTATCAATATTATATAATAAACAATATTATACAGTCAACATTATTTTCAAAACCATGGAGATCTCCCAATTATTTGTTAGCTCTGTTCAATTTAAGCTAAACTAATCAGACCCAGAAATTATTAGGAGGAACAAACTATTGCCGTAGCAATATCTTAAGCATGTAACCTAGAATTATACCCCTGCTTTGGACTGTATGTGCAGTTCATATTATTTTCATGAAGAATACTGTTGGTGAAAGCTCCATCTGGGACAATGTTGCACCATGGGAAGTACAACCATTCAGAATTATTTCACATTTATGCTATAAGACAGCATTGAAAAAAATAACATTTTGTTGGTCCAAGAAAATCTTGTGGTCAAGTCTTATTGAGCAAAACTATGTCTAAGTCTGAGCCTATATTCTTTTAAATCTACTACTCTGGGAAATTTTCCAAGTTCATTAAGATTCTGAATCCTCTTTTAGGGTTCAAGTTGAGAATATTTACTTTGAATTTGAGTTAATGAAACTCCACATCTTTTATAATAATAGTGTTGTGAGACTTAGAAACATATAGCTCCAGAAACTGAGTAGTATCCATGATCCTATAAGGGCAAATTTTACAAATAATAATAATAATAATAATAATATAATTAATAATAATAGAAAAGAGCCTGACTGTTTTTAAAAGGTAAAGTGGGTATTCATGTTGAGTCCTCTTGTGCACATAAGGAATAGAAAAATACATTATATTAAAATGTGACCATTCAAGAAACATTTTAAAAAGATTAATTTGTTCTTATTTTATGTTTTGGAGAGTTTCCTGGCATGTATGTATGTGCACCACATCCTTGATTGGATTTCCTAAGCCCAGAAGAGTGTATTAGATCCCCTGGAACACTTATAGGTGATTGTGCATTGTCATGTGATTGTTGGGAATCAAAATCTGGTCCTTCACAATAGTAATAAGTATTCTTAATTTCCGAGTCATTACTGTATCTACTTAAGAAGCATTTTAGGAGGGTAAAGACTCCAGGGAGGGACAACAAATGAGTTTGAGTAAATATAATGTAGTATGATCAGTATTATAATTTATAATTATTTTAAAGATTATATGTTATATAATCTTTATTATATATGATATAATTATATATGATATATATGATATATATGTATGATATAATTATATATTATTTATTAAATTAGGTCTGTTATTCTGTTACCTTAATTCTCCTTTCTTAAGAATAAAGACCTGAAGTACCCCTACATATTTTAAGATCCGTATTCTAAGTAAGGAAACCTGAAGTTAAGAATATGAGAGTTTCCAGAGGAAGAACATGTTTTTGAGAGATTGGAAAACACTCAATATCATTTTTGTGTGTAAACAAATTCTGTTGAAGAAGTATCTTGAGTTTGTGTAAGGTAGAGTTTAAATACATGTTGCTGGCAGAATAATAGGAGCTGCAGCATCTCTGAGTTCACAACACAGGGTAGGTTTATTCCTCATTGAACTTGTAACTTCTAGAAAGTAATTCTTTACGACATCTGTAAAATGGTTAAATATTCTGTATATATAAATTAATCCTGGATATTAATATGGCAATGGTTATTCCTTAATCAGCTAGTTTCCAATAACCACACAGAGACCTTTTAATATTTTGAAGCTTAGGCTTTACTGGGCAGACTCTTGACTAGCTCATCTAAGTTAAGCCTACCACCTATCCTCATCCAGTCATGTATATATGCCATGTATACCTTCTGCCCATAGTCATGACTTTCTTTTCCCATATCTCTTGGCAAAAGTGCTTTCCCCTTTCTTCTTTCCAGAGTTTCTTTCTCCCTCCTAAGAAGTTCTGCCTTCCTTTCTCTTCTGCCCAATCATGGCATTAGCTGTTTATTGACTAACTAACTTAGGGAGCAACGTTTGCACAATAAAAGCTGGTGTATTGTGAATTCACTCATCTTGGGGCAACTAGATCTTGGAGTACAGAGTTCAGCATTTGTATGCATAGCAGCACCAGACCAACCCCAACAGAGATGTTTGCTACCAATTTACTTTTAATTTACTTTTTTTTTTAAAAGCCCAGGTATGTGCCAGCAAGACGTGTGCCAGCAATACTATGAAGAGATACTAACATATTGTCATCAAATCCCTGCAATATGACACAGTGGTGTTGGGGTTGAAAGCCAAGTGGAACTGTATTTGCTATGGTAGTAGCAACAAAGTGCAAATTGACATGTAAGACGAAGTTCATGCTCAAGTTGAGGTCCATCATTTTAGTCTTAGTGAAAGAAGAACGACTAGAGACATTCTGTATAATGACAAAGATATTTACAAAAATGTAGCTATTTCAACAATATGATTATTAGAGATTAGATATTTTTCTTCAACATTGTTTTGGATAGTGCTTATCTGAATTTTTGAAGATAGCCACTTTTTTCCTTAGTTGGATAGAGTGTAAGAAGTAGAGATATACCTTTTTTATGTTGCTGTAGCACTAAATTTGAATCAGAAGATTCTACACCTAGGATGTTAAGCACTACTGTTTTGTTCATCACTCATGTCTCTTAAAATGTTCCCAAAGAAAGGTCAGGACAATGCTAGGATTCTTCCCTTTCATTGGGAAGGCCTTTAACATTTATGAATAATTTTTATAGACATTATTAATTATATTTCCATTACTACCCTTGGATAGATAGATATGATTATTATTCAAATTTCACAAGTGAGAAACTCGAAGTTCAGAAAAGTTGAATGCGTTTTTTAAGGATGCACAAGTCATAACTAGTTGGCACATAACTAAAGTCTGCAATTTCTTTTTACTATTCCCCTCTTGACTTATTCCCCAAAAGACTGAAAATGAAGGGTTCTTATTAAAATTGTCTGAATTGCATCTGAAGAACCAAAAGAATTGTAAATGTCAAGGACTCAGTGACTTATATATTAATAGATAATTAAAAGAGCTGATAGAAATATCCAGAAAAACAACAATTAAGAAGCCAAATTGGGTCAAGTTTCTATATGGCACATTTTTATGATAATTACCTGGTATTCTCATCATTTGACTATCATGACATTGATAGAAGACAAAATTATCTTAGGGCTTTGCCTTGCTCTGGGTGTCTCATTTTTCACACTCAATGGAACTAAAGACATCAAATGTAGTTGGCTCTAGAGCTGCATAGAAACTTTGAGCAAATAGAGAAAAAATGGCAGTTACTACCATGATCAACTTTAGACCTGGCAGATGATATCTTGATTTTATGCATGGGCATCACAAAAAATTTAAACTTAACATCATAAAGCCAGAGAAATGCTAATGAGAAGTTATTGCCTCATAATATCTGCAAAGCCTTGCCAGGTGTTGAGGGCAATGTGGAGGTGGACATGATTCCTCTCCAGGTTATAATGGCTTTAAGAGGGCCACTAAAGCATGCTCTTGGGGGAAAACTGCTTCTCAGTACAAGGTTAATTGCCACATTGAAGACACTGACAGCAATGACATTGACAAAAACAGGGAAGCAGATGTTCTTGGTAATCCTGCTCTTTACTTGAACAGAGGAAGAAATAAATGACAATGTAACATTGGATGCTTCCATGGGTCCATATGCATTTTCCTCTGGTTCAGAACTAGTAGGATTTTTTAAAAGATAGATTCTCATTATCCATGATTGGGTGGGAACTTTCTATATAGACCAGGGTGGTATTGCACTCAGAGAGATCCACTTTCCTCTGCTCCCTGAGTGATGGATGTTAAGGCATATTTTACCATATAGCTAATAAGAAGAATTCTTAACTTAAGAGTTCAAGTACACTGTATGCTTCTAGTGTTCATTCTGAACATAGAAATGATGAAAGGTCTAGAATTATTCCATCACACTCAGTGTGAAGCACTTTTGACTCTTTCCAGATTGATTTGGGAAAGTGTTACTTTTTATCATGGAAGGCTTCAGTCTGTGAGGGCCACATTGACAAAAATAAGTGCCCTTTCTCTTTAAATAGAATCCCAGATAGAATTGGCAGTGCTTCATTGAAAATGAATTCAAAGTGTATATAACTACTCTATGGTCTACATTTACATTGCATATTCTTTCTGAGGCAGACAGTAATAGCATATGTAATGGTATTGCAGTTATAAAGTACTTGTGTTTAGCATAAAAGCAAACATTTATGGAATACTACTTTGGGTCTATAACTATTTTACCTTAATAAATATTAATTCATTTTACTTACCTAATAACTTCTTTAGGTAGATGCTGTTATCATTCTACTTCTTTTATAAATGATAAAATTAAGGCAAACAAAAGTTAAGGTTGTGCACATTACAGAGTATTCATATGCTAGAGGCCACAAGGAACACATAGAATCTGCTTTTTAAAAATTTTATTGTTTTCAAATCTGCTTTTATACCATTTTAATTACATGCAAGTATTAAGATCAGTTCTAGGTTGAGGAACTAGCAATATAATAGATGTGAATAGTCAAGGAACAAGCAAAACAATAAACACAAATAGTCAAAGAACAAGCAAGGTAATAAAGTTCTGTGATCACTCCCATGATCACTGTTTCTAAGGGCTTATCAGGATGACCAAAATATCTGAACCTACTTCCATATTATGGCCCAAAGTCATTTTCATGCCTGAAGCCTACTTTTTTGTTCTAGCCTAAGATTTAGATTCCTACCTGAAATTACTTCTTTGTTCTAGCCTAATGTCAGATATTTTTAGAGCCAATTTTGATTGCTGACTCTCAACACAAACTACTCTACATTTTACATTATTATTATTATTATTAATTATTATTATTACTATTATTATTACAATAGGCTACCTGACAAAAGATTTTCTAAATTTAAAGTCAATTATTTTATTTGTAGCACTGTTTATATTTCTTCTCCGATCAGGAAGAAACATTTTAGAATGTACTGTGGTGTAGATATAGTAAATATGGCAGAAACATACATTGAAGGAAGACATTTTGAAGTGCATTTTGTAAGGTTTCATAATTTCAGTGTAATTAGCTCCCAGAGACATTCTGTTAACAGTCTCAACAGTCTAACTGTCAACAGTTTAAAGTGTGTCTTTGAAATACACTCACATATTTTGAATCTGCTTTTAGTTGAATCTCATAAATGTATGTGGGGGGATGTGTATAGGCATAGTTCTGATAGTCGCGGCAGACTGCTAGCTATTCAGGATAGCCAATAAAACATGGAGAGCTTAGATTGAGGAATTCGTTTTCATCCCAGGGACAGCGACTACTAGTCTGATTATCTTTGGTAATTATTTATTTATTTAAATTGATTTTTTTTTTTTACTGATTCACTTTATATCCTGCTCACTGCTCCCCTCCCGATCACCCCTCTCACAATCCTTCCCTATTCCCTCTCCTCTTCTCCTCTGAGTGGATGGGAGCCACCCTGGGTTTCCCCCTACCCTGTTTCTTCTCCTACTGAGGCCAGACAAGGAAGAACGTATCCCACAGACAGGTAATAGCTTTTGGGACAGCCCCTGTTCAAGTTGTTCGGGACTTCATGAAGACCAAGCTGCACATCTACTACATGTATGTGCTATGTTCTTTGGTTAGTTGTTCACACTGTGAGAGACCCAAGGGTCCAGGTTAGTTGGTGTTCCTGTGGACTTCCTCCCCCTCCCGTCCACAAACCTTCCTCCTATTACGGACAGTAATCCTTAGTGTCCCCAAGCTCTACCCACTGTTTGGCTATATCTGTCCCAGTCAGCTGCTGGGTGGAGCCCCTCAAAGGAATACTTGCTCCTGTCTGCAAGCATAACAGAGACTCATTAATAGTGTTAGGGGTTGGTGCTTACCCATTTGATGGGTCTCAAGTTGGGTCAGTAATTCGTAGGCCATTCCCCCAATCTCTGGCTTCATCTCTTATGCCTGCATTTCTTGTAGACAGGGAAATTTTTGGATTGAAAGTTTTGTGGGTGAATTGGTTCTCTGTCACTCCACTGGGGTTCCTGCTTTGCTATAGGAAGTGATTCCATGTCCCTAATGTAGTGAGTTACAGTTAAGGTCACCTCCATTGATTTTTGGGTGCCTCTGTTTTCCCAGGTCTCTCTGGAGATGCTCCCTACCTCTCGCCCCTGTCAGTTGCAGATTTCCATTCATTTTCATAGCCATCTAGCAATACTTCCTGTCCTTCCCCACACCTTATCCGGAAACCCCATTGCTCTCCTTATCCCTGTCTTTCCCAGTTCCCTCGCTTCATCTGCCTCTTTTAAATGAGATTCAAGCTTCTCCACTTGGGCCTATTTATTTATTTTAATTGATTACCTTTTGGCCATATGTAATATATAGGTAAATATGATTTCATACAGTTTCTGAAGATTCAGTTTGCTAAAATGTGAGTGCATGCCACGCTTTATTTGCTTACTGTAAAGGCAATAATAACAACAATAATATGAGGACATATATTTCAAGTGGGGAAGTTGTTCTCATTGTTAATGTCTATTTATGGAAAGCAAGCAAATGATCAAAGATACCTGAAACTTTCTAACTAAAAAAAAAAAAAAAAACAAGTTGCTAAATGAACTTGATTTGAGTTTTAAATCCTCTTGTGAGTGCTAGGATTATAGTTGCTTGCAATTACATCAAAGTAGAGGTTTTATTTTCCTATAGTTCTATATAGGATATAGTCCTATAGTATTATCTGAAAATTTAATACAAAATGTGTCAGTCTACACTTTTAATTTATTCACAGCTAGACTTAAAAGATATGTGATACTCAGTAAGAAAAGATAAATCTCAATTGTCATAGCTAAAAGCATGCATTACACGGTGTACTATGTAGTAGATGCTTATTAAATGATTGTATAATTCATTGACAAACTAAATTTATTTAGTTTATCATAGTATAGTATAGCATGACTGTAGCATACCCATCAAATAAAATATTATATTGTAAAACTATGAATATTATTTTCGTGCTAGGGCATTCAAATAATCACATTTGGCTGAAGGGAAAAGAAATACTTTAGTATTGGTTTTCCTTTGTACTTTAAGAAAACAGTTTAATAGGTATATTTTTGTATAAATAACATGGTTGAAGTTTTTGACTATGAATAAATATGCCTTTTTGAGCTCATACTAACAGAACTAATAAACTGGCTATGTAACAGAAGATGACCTTGAAGTTCTGATCTTGCCTCTCACTCTGAAGTTCTAGCCTGCTCATTCAGTTGTCCATGGTGCTGGTGACCGGATCTAGGGGCTCCTGCATGCTATTTCAGCACTGTGCAAACCAAGCTACATAACTAAAGATATATGCTTCAGCTGGTAAAATGAAAAAAAGAAAAGAAAAGAAAAAGACTATTGAAGAAAAAAAATAATGTCTCTATAAATCTGGTCTATCCTGGCCATGACAACTATGACATATGTGATTGCTTATGTATATTTTGGTATCCTAAATTAGGGGCTTTGAAGAAAAAACTCTATAACTTCATTATCCTCTTTGAAAACCATCTTTCAATTACTGAGATGAGGATCCATTATTTTCCTCATGGTATTCTCCTGTGGCCCATTACCTTTGCTCTACTTGTACCGAAGAGAACACTCAGAGATTTGTGGCAATCTACTGAAATTTTTATAACTTGAATTGACTTTTCAGGTTCAGGCAGCAACACCTAAGATATTAAACTGACACTTGTGAATCTCCCAGTGCTGCTGCTACACTTCTGCTATTCATTTCTACAGTTTACAAAATGCACCTTTTTAAGTCACAGAGGTCTACAGAAAGATGTCACTGACAGGATTCCTGAAAAAAAATGAGTAAAAAGATAATACATGCTTCAGAATTGCCCCCCAAACTTTGATGATGCCTGCAATCTAACTACAGAGAGACTTCTCCATCAATGTCAGGCTGCTTTTTAATCTGTCTTCAATGATGTTGAACAATTTCAATAGAAGAGACATGAATCACCAAAGAAATGAACGGCAGAAGAGGAGGAGGTGTGCCTTAGACATGATGTAGAAGTAAGTATTTGTAGAGAAACGAGAGAATGTAGGAACATGTTATGGTCTAAATGTTTGCTTCTATTTGGACATTTTTACATTGGTAAAATTTAGAAAGCAGGGTTAGTTTCACCAACAAGACCTCAGAAGACATTTGAGGCTATAAACAACGACCATAATTAATAGGAAAAATAAATGTAGAAAATATGAATATTATCAGACTCCTGATTAAGGGAAGTTAATGGATGGCTAAACCATTTGAATTTTTTTTCTCCTTACTGGTTATATGACCTTGGGCATACTATTTACTCTTTCTTGATTTCAGGATTCTCACCTATAAGACAACAATAAGAAAAGTACCTCAGAGAATTGTATTGAAAATAATTTGACATTAGATACTTCCTAGAGAACTCAGCATGTTTTAATTATTATTTTATATTTGACATCAGATTGTTGTATCTAAAATGGAGAAAGCTGTTTGTGGATTTTTTCCTAAGTTATTAGAAGTGTTGGAGGGAGGAAATGTGATCGCAAAGTCATTGAGTTATACAAAGGATAGAAATCATCTTACATTATGTTGGGGGAATCCATTATCAAAGTCCAATTTTATTTGGACAAGTAATAAACTTATTAATATTAACAGAACTTTAAAAGTTAAATTTGGTTTGCTGCCAAGCAATCTTATCAGTTCAGTTTGTTTCCTTGGAGGCGACATAGACAATACAATGTAGCTCAATGACAGTGAAGGTGCTACTGACTCCAAGGGTTAAAGGAATGATTTCTGAACATTTTCATTGACAACCTGGTCAGACAATGTCTGAGATTCTTCCAGGAGACTCAGGAGGTCGAAGATTTTACAGGATGGTAAGATATTACTTTTTCTCTTTTCTTCTTCAGTAATGGTAAAAAGTCATGCACCAGAGACTATATGACATATGATACTGAAATAAAGAAAATGCAAAAAAATCAAGAATCATACTCTTCTACTAATATTCTCTCCTCTCCTCTCCTCTCCCCTCCCCTCCCCTCCCCTCCTCTCCTCTCCTCTCCTCTCCTCTCCTCTCCTCTTCTCTTCTTTGTATAAAAGTCATTTCAAAAAATTGTACCATGGCATTGTGCTTATTAATTCCTTATTTTTGATTTTTTTTTAAAAAAACTAAAATATAAATTTGCTATTGGTATTACATATGATACTATTGCTTTTTTAAAAAAGGATTAAACATATTTAAAGCTGTCTGTTGCAACTTGTGCTATGAGAAATGATGAGACACACAGTTCATTCATGCAATAACTTCTTTGGTTTCTCAATAATTTTTAAAAGTTTAGTGTATTACTAGACTCAAGTTTTGAGAGCTTACAACCAGATATCTCCAGACATGGGATTCACAGTTATAGATGCTTCTAAATAGGACAAAAAGTTAGAGTTAGAATACTGTGCATGACAGAATAGTATTCCAGGTCCTAGAATTTATTATATGTATATTTGTGGAGCTTGGCACACCTCTGTATATGACGGTCCACACATAGCTCCATTTGTTCCTGATATCAACCTATATCTGTCTCCTTGCCGGTACTTCCCAATCTTTGTTCTGCACATCATGTGCTTAATGTTTCTGTTAACACATTTCTTATTTCTTATTTTGAAAATTAAGGCCTGGGTACTTGGCCATCAGGTGAAGGAGGTAGGAGGAAGAAATATATACACACACAGATACACACAGACACATATACACATATGATATAATTATATACATGTTTTATATATACTTATATAAAACATATATTGTCTTTGTTTACATGAAATTTCAAATCAAAAGAGGGAGAAACAGTTAAGGTTCAAAGCATAAGTAAGTACATACTTGAAAAAAAGATAAATAATAAGACTGAGTTATTTAGGAAGGGCAAAGAAACTTTGTAAATGTATACATTCTTTACTATCTTCCTTTAAAATGCTCACTGCAGATCTATAATTCTGATATGTAATTCTGTATGGTCTACTAGGACAGATTGTTAAGCAAATGTCTCAGTCATTCCACCACTGAACCCTTGAGATGCCCTTCCCACATGGCTCTTAAGCTTTGTTATGAGATTTGCTCTGCATGATGGGATGCAATAGACAGAGATGTGAAAAGTCCATGTGCATTGAAGCCCAACCCTTTTCACTGCTAAGATCTTCTGCCACTTAAAGTAGGTTGGTGCTTCTTATTCAGCTGATTACGCATAATTCAGAGTCAATGGCCAATGGTGTGGATAGTAATATTATTTCTCTACCCCTTACCAAGAGGCCCAAAGACAGCGGCTGCATGCCTGATGCCAGCTCACAGTACTACCTCACAGAATTGATAGCAAACCCTTTCTTATGGCTTCCTGTCTCTTGCTAAAAAGTGGAATATTTTCCCTCTAGCAGTTAGATTTTGGAGCATGACCTTGCCTAGGTGCTTTTTTTCTCTCTCTTACATTTAGATTAATATTTAATTTTTATTTAAATAGATTTAAAATACAATAATTCCGATTATAGATTCCCCTCACATAACATCTCCAAGATGCTCCTTACTTCCTCATCAACCCAAATGCACAGCTTCTCTCTCTCTGTCTCTCTCTGTCTCTCTCTGTCTCTCTCTCTCTCTCTCTCTCTCTCTCTCTCTCTCTCTCTCTCTGTCTCTCTCTCTCTGTCTCTCTCTCTCTCTCTGTCTCTCTCTCTGATTTTAGGATACAAACAGGCATCTAAAATAATAGTTATAATAGTAATAATGATAGATCTAAATTAGATAAAATAAAAACAACACTCCTCTGAAAAGGACAAAAGAAAAACAGAAAAAAAAGAGTCAGAGAAAATCTAAAAACTCAGACAAAGAGATACACGCAGACATAGAAATCCCATAAAAACTCAAATCAGGAATGATGCATATATGAAAAGGACTTGTAATGTTAGAAACAAAAACAAAACAACACAAAACAAAACAAAAATAAAACACCTCCAAAAGCTGACAAAGCCTTATGAGACAAAGAACCTCCAAAAATGCCATTGAGTTCATTTTGTCTTGGCTATGGAGCATAGCCTTAAAATTGATGTATATACCCAGTGAGACTCCATTGTTTTTAACTGTGAGTGGTTAGCAACTGTAGTGATAACTGGGTGAGAGATGTGGTCTTGTGCTCACTTCTTCTCTTAGGTCTGGGACCCTACCAGGTCTAGACCTGTGCAGGCTATGTGCATGTTAACAAAGTCTCTGTGAGTGCATAGTTTCCTTGGTGTCCTACTTTTTCACTGGCTTTTACAATCGTTCCTCCTCATTTTCCACAGAGCTTCCTAAGCCCCGCGGACTGAGTGTTTCAAGGTCTCTCTCTGGACATTGTGCAGGTGTGGGTCCATGTACTTCTCTGATAAAGGCTGAGAAAAACATTGGTCTATGAATAGCAGAATTTTGCTAGGAGTCATGTTATTGCAGCATTCCTTTAGCAAAACAGTAGTCTTTGGTGTTCCCTTAGGTCACTGGCCTATCTAGTCACAGGTTATTGGCCACTTAAGAAGTGTCAGGAATGGGTTCTATTTCATGAATAGGCCTTACCTCAATCACATATCCATTGGTTGATCCATAAGCTTTGTCCCACTATTGCACTAGTGCATCTGACAGGCATGTCACCACTGTCAAATAAAAGGTTTGAAGCTTCGTTGTTGTTTGTCTTTGTCCTTTAGTAGTAAACAGAATATCTTTTAGTAACATGAACACTAGTTGGTAAGGCTAAAGACTCTAGGTTGGCAGTGAGTTGTTTAAAGCATTTGGGCATTACAGTCAATTTGTGGAGAGTAACTGATAGTCTTGGCAATAGTGTGGGTTATTTGGAGGTACCCATGGGTCTCCATTGACCAATCACTTGATTAGATGCAACCCATTCCTGGTACTGGAGACATGTCTAGTTGGGATTTTTCTCTCCCATTATTCACTCCATAAAACCTACTGCATTAGATTTTAATATAACCCCTCATATGGACCTTAATTTTTATTTAGCTACTCCTCCCTGTATTTCTTTCGTTACCTAATTCTGCCTTTCCCTCTCCCTGTTTGAGTCCCTCATTCTAGTCTTCCTAGCCCTTTCCACTCTTTCCACTCATGACTATCTACTGTTTTCTCCTTTTTAGGAAGATCTATTGACCCCCCATCCTGAGTTCCTCACTATACTTACCCTCTGTGGTTATATGGATTGTAAACTACCTGTCAAAAACTTAACCTAGAACTGACCTTAATACTTGCATATAATTAAAATCACATAAAACCAAACTGAGAAAAAATAAAAAATAAAATAAACAAAAACAAAAACAAAAAACCCAAAAAATGAAAACTTAACAGCTCGCATTCATGTATAACTGAATATATACCATATCATCATTTTGGGTCTGGGGTACCTCACTCATGATGATTTTAGTCTTATTCTATTTATTTACATGTGAATATCATGATTTAATATTTTTACCAGCTGAGTAAAATCATATGGTATTAATGTACCACATTACGTTTTTCTATTATTCTGTTGAAGAACATGTTGTTTCCAATATCTGGCTATTATGTATAGAGCAACAATGAACATGGCTGATTGTTTCTGTAGTAGGATGAAGTGTCTTTTAGGCATATTCCCAAAAGTAGTATACCTGGATCTTGAAGCAGATCCTCGAATCCTGAGGAATTGCCACACTGATTCTCATAGTGACTACAAAAGTTAGCAGTCCGATCAGCAATAAGGAGTGTTCTTCTTATTCCACATCCTAGCCAACACGAGCTGTTATTCGTTTAATTGACCTTGGATATTCCTACTGACATAAGATGAAATCTCAAAGTAGTTTTGATTTTAATTTACCCAATGACTAAGGATGTTAAACATTTCTTAAAGTCCTTAGCCATTTACATTTCCTCTTTCAAGAATGTTCTATTTAGATATATACCCCATCTTAAAATTGGGCTACTTGTTTTCTTGATGTTCAGTTTTGGAATTCTTTATGTATTTTAGATATTAGTTTCTATGTAATTGTAACTGGTAAAATATAAATGTAATTGGTAAAAATCTTTTTCCATTGTGTATTCTGGTGCTTTGTTCAAATGATGATGCCCTTTGTCTTACAGAGCCTTTTACTTTCATGAGGTCCCATTTATTAATTGTTGATCTTAGTTCCTGTGCTATTGATGTTGTGTTCAAAATGTCTTTTCCTGTGCCAATGAATTCAAGGCTGTTGCACACCCTCCTTTTTATCAGATTCAGAATGTGTTGATGTTGAATTCCATGATCTATTTAGGGTTAAGTTTTGTGCATGGTCATATGTATGGTTCTGTTTGCAGTTTTCTACATGAAACTACATGTTTGACCAGCACCATTTGTTGAAGATACTACTTTTTTTTCCGGTGTCTATTTCTGGCTTCCTTATCAAAAGTCAGATGTGTACAGGTGTGTGAATTTATGTCTGGGTCTTCAATTTAATTCTATTTATCATTGTGTTTGTTTTTATGCTACTATCATATTGTGTTAATTAATACAGTTCTGTAGTACAATTTGAGGCTAAGGGAGGTGATAACTGTAGGAGATCTTTTATTGTTCAGTATTGTTTTAGCTATCCTGGTTTTAAGTGTGTGTGTGTGTGCGTGTGTATGTGTGTGTGTGTTACCATATCAAGCTGAAAATTGTTCTTTCAACTTCTATGAAGAATTGTGTTGAAATTATGATATTTATTGCTTCTAGTAGGATGCCCATTTTTACTATATTAATCTTACAGATTTGTCTTTTCATTTTCTAATATTTCTTCAATGACTTCAAGTTTTAATCATAAAAGTCTTTCCCTTGCTTAGTTAAAGTTACCCTAAGATACTTTTTTTTTTTATTTTGGGAGGCTATTTTGAAAGGTAGTGTTTCTCTCAATCATTTTTCAGTCCATTTGTCATTCTTGTATAGGATTTTTTTTGAGTTAATTTTATATCCATCTATGATGTTGAAAATGTTTCTTAGCTATAGGAGTTTCTTGCCAGAACTTTTAGTGTCAAATGTATACAATAATATCAACTGCAAAGGAGGATTTTTGATTCCTTTCCTTCTCATTTGTATCCACTTGATCTCTTTCAGTTGTTTTATTGCCTTAACATACAGCAAGTACTATACTGAACATGTATTGAGACTGTAGACAACCTTGTTTAGTTTTCAATTTTAGTGGAAATATGTAGACTTATATTTTTTAAATTTCACTTTAATTAGTGTACTTAATGCTTTAACCATCCTTCTAGTCCATCACCCACTAGAGGTAGTGGAAAGGAAACGTTAATATGGCAAAGGAGGATGTGGACCTGTTTAGAAATAGTTCTTTGGGGCAAATCCAATTTGTCTTGTCAGGATATCAGCAGTTCAGTTCACACAAATTAGCCGTGGTAGCTCAATCAACTCACAAACATCATTTATGAATCAGCAATGGCAGTTTGATTTAAAAGAAACAGCAAGGCTCTGCCAATCAGCCCAAGTCCATGGAAGGGGCAAGAAAACGCTGAAATACCATCAGAAGTTCCTTGGTGTGTTTCTCTGAAGTCCTGACGCACAAAGACCAGCAAAGAGTGGCAAATCAAACCAATACCACAGATCATCATCAGTAAAGTCCAGTGTCAACAAAGCCCAATGAAGACCACAGAAAAGTGACAGGGCAAATCAATACCACAAAGTGTTAGCCACTGTCTGTTGGATTATATTTATATCCTTTCCAAACATCATGTGTTCTCTCAAGTGTCTGTTCTAGCAAAACATCACATGTCCTTTTTTCAAAGCATTTTCCAGAAAACCACCATGCCTCTTCTCAGCAAAACATCCTCCAGTGTGTCTACTTCAGCAATAACATCCTCTCATAAGACAGTTTTTGGAAAAACATCACATGACACACCTGAGACTCCAAAGAAACCAGATATTTCCACTTCAGATGTGATTTAATTTTCTCTGCATTAAAATTGTGCTGGCCATGTATTTGCTATAACTTGCATTTATTATATTGAGGCATGTCCCTTGCATCTCTAGTCTCTCCAGGACTTTCTCCATGAAAGGGTGTTGGACTTTATCAACACTTAATGCCATGATAATGAGGTTTTTGTCTTTCAGTTTGTTTATATGGTGGATTAAATATATCGACTTATGTATGTTAAACTATTCCTTCAGTTCTTGAATTAAAGTCTACTTAACTATGGTGGATGATCTATTTGATGTTCTTAGAATAAGTTTGCACATACTTTATAAAGAATTTTCGCATCTAGGGTCAAAAGGGAAATTGGCCTGCTATTCTCTTTCTTTGTATGATATTTGTATGATTTAAGTGTCATATTACCTGTGGTCTCATCAAACAACTGAGCCATGTTCCTTTTGTTTCTATTTTTTATAATATTTGAGGAGTATTGGCATCAATTCTTTGAAAATCTGGTAGAATTCTTTGTTTAAATCATCTGGCCCTGAGAGTTTTTGTTGTAGCTATTTGTCTGTTTGTTTGTCTTTGTTCTTTGACTGGTAGAGTTTTAATTACTGCTTCTATTTTATAAGGAGTTATAGGCCTGCTTAAATTGCTTGCTTGATCTTGATTTCAATTTGGTTGATACACACACACACACACACACACACACACACACACATACACACACACACACACACACACACACCACACACATGTATGTATGTATGTATGTATGTATGTATGTATGTATGTGCCTCTCCTTTTATTTTTAGATTTCCCATTTTGGTGGGATATCAGTTTTTAAAGTACGTCCCTAGGATTGTCTGGATTTCAGTAGTGTCTGTTGTTATATCTCCCTTTTAGTCTCTAATTTTGTTAATTTGAATCTTCTTTTTCTGCTGTTTAATTCTTTTGGATAAGGGTTTGTCGATCTGATTCATTTTCTTAAAGAACCAACTCTTTGTTTCAGCAGTTCTTTGTATTTTTGTTTGTTTCCATTTTATTGATTTCAGCCCTGCATTTTATTCTTTCTTGCAATCTACTCTTGGTGGCTTCATTTCTTCTTTAAGTTCTAAAGCCTTCGAGTATGCCATTAAGTTAGAAGTAAGAGATCTCTCCATTTTTTCTTTAATGTAGGGACTTAGTGCTATGAACTTGCCTCATAGAACTGCCTTCATTATGTTGCATTACTTTGGGTTTGTTCCATTTTCATTTACATTCAATTATAAAACGATTTTTATTTTCTACTTCATTTCTGCCTTGAGTCATTTTTCATTCAGTAGAGAGTTGTTCAGTTTCCATGAATTTGTAAGCTTTTTATTGTTTCTGTTGTTGTTGATATCTAGCTTTAATCTATGGGTAATTACATGGTGTCATTTCAATTTTCTTGTATCTCTTGAACTTGCTTTGTATCTGAGTATATGACCAATTCTGGAGAAAGTTCTGAGAAGCAGGTATATTCTTTTGTGTTTGGGTAAAATGTCCTCTAAGTGTCTGTTAAGTACATTTGGTTCATGAAAAAAATTTGTTCCAATGTTTCTTTGTTTAGCTATTGTCTGAATGACATGTTTATTAGTGATAATGTGGTATTAAAGTCACTCACTCTTACTGTGTGAGGTTTAATATGTGGTTTAAGCTGTTTAAGTGTTTCTTTTATGAAAGTGGGTACCCTTGTGTTTTGTTCGTAGATGTTCAGAATTGTAATGTTCTCTTAGTGGATTTTTCTTTTGATTAGTTTTCAGTGTCATTCCAGATCTCTTCTGATTTGTTTTGGTATGAAATGTATTTCATCAGATATTGAAATATCTACACTGGCTTGATTCCATTTGCTTGGAATATCTTCTCCGTTCTTTTAACCTGACGTGATGTCTATCCTTGATGTTAAACTGTGTTTTTTGGACACTGCAGAATGGATCCTGGTTTGTATTCAACCTGTTAGTTTATGTCTTTTTGTTGGAGAATCGCAAGTAGTGATGCTTATAGTTATTAATGAGATGTGTTTGTTGATTTGGATAAATTTGTTGTGGTGGCATGGATTTTTTTCACTCTCTTTTCATTTTCTTCTCTGAGATTATTTTTTCTTTTGTTTTTCCAGTATGGCTAACCTTTCTTTTTTTTTTTTTTAATTTTTTTATTGGATGTTTTATTTACATTTCATATGTTGTCCCCTTACCCCATCCCCCACCCACCCAGGAACCCCCAATCCCCTCACACCTCCTCCTTCTTCTTTGTGGATGTAACCTCTATCTACCCCCCCACTCCCACCTCCCCACCCTCACAACTCCCACCCCCTGGGGCGTCCAGCCTTCATGAGGTCAAGGATCTCATCTTCCACCTGTGCACAGCAGGGCCCTCCACTCTTATATATTCAGCTAAGGCCCTGGATCCCTCCATAAGTGCTCCCAGGCTGGTGGTTTAGACCCTGGGAGCTGTGGTTGGTTGGTATTGTTGCTCTCCTCATGGGGCCACAAATCCTTTCAGCTCCTTCAGTCTTCACTCTAACTCCTCCATTGAGAACCCCATGATCACTTCAATGGCTAGTTGTGAGCATCTGCCTCTGAATATGTCAGACTCTTGAAGACCTCTGAGGAGACATCCATATCAGGCTCTTATCAGCATGCACTTCCTGACTTCCACATCAGCATCTACCTTTGGTGACTGCACATGGGATGGATACTCAGGTGAAAAGGTCTTCAGACGGCCCCTCCTTCAGTTTTTGTCCCTCGCTTTGTCTCCATATTTGCTCCCTTGAGTATTTTGTTGCTCCTTCTAAGAAGGACCGAATCACCCCCACTTAGTCTTCATTCTTTATGGACTTCATGTGGCCTGTGAGTTGCATCTTGGGCATTTTAAGGTTCTGGGCTAATATCCAATAATCAGTGAGTGAATACCATGTGTGTTCTTTTGTGATTGGCTTACCTCACTCAGTATGATAATTTTTAGTTCCATCCATTTACCTAGGAACCTCTCAAATTCATTGTTTTTAATAGCTGAGTAATACTCCATTGTGTAAATATACCACATTTTTTTAATCCATTCCTCAGTTGAAGGACATCTGGGTTCTTTCCAGCTCCTGGCTATTATAAATAAGGCTGCTATGAACATAGTTGAGCATATGTCCTTATTATATGTTCGAGCACCTTCTGGGTATATGCCTAGGAGTGGTATAGCTGGATCCTCGGGTAATGCTATGTCCAATTTTCTGAGGAACCGCCACACTGATTTCCAAAGTGGTTGCACCATCTTGCAGTCCCACCAACAATGGAGGAGTGTTCCTCTTTCTCCACACCCTCACCAGCATCTATTATCACCTGAGTTTTTAATCTTAGCCATTCTGACTGGTGTGAGATGGAATCTCAGGGTTGTTTTGATTTGCATTTCCCTGACGACTAAGGATGCCGAGCATTTCTTTAGGTGCTTCTCGGCCATTCGAGTTTCTTCTGTTGAAAATTCTTTGTTAAGCTCTATACCCCATTTTTTAATAGGGTAATTTGGTTGCCTGGAGTCTAATTTCTTGAGTTCTTTGTATATATTGGATATTAGCCCTCTATCAGATGAAGGATTGGTAAAGATCTTTTCCCAATTTGTTGGTTGTCGTTTTGTCCTATTGACAGTGTCCTTTGCCTTACAGAAACTTTGCAATTTTATGAAGTCCCATTTGTCAATTCTCGATCTTAGAGCATATGCCATTGGAGTTCTGTTCAGGAACTTTTCCCCTGTGCCCAAGTATTCGAGGCTTTTCCCCACCTTCTCTTCTATTAGTTTCAGTGTATCTGGTTTTATGTGGAGGTCCTTTATCCACTTAGATTTGAGCTTTGTACAAGGGGATAAGAATGGATCAATTTTCATTCTTCTACATGTTGTCCTCCAGTTGAACTAGCACCATTTGTTGAAAATGCTGTCCTTTTTTCCACTGGACAGTTTTAGCTCCTTTGTCAAAGATCAAGTGACCATAGGAGTGTGGGTTCATTTCTGGGTCTTCAATTCTATTCCATTGATCTTCCTGCCTGTCTCTGTACCAATACCAGGTAGTTTTTATCACTATTGCTCTGTAGTTCAGCTTGAGGTCAGGGATGGTGATTCCTCCCGAAGTTCTTTTATTGTTGAGAATAGTTTTCGCTATCCTAGGTTTTTTGTTATTCCATATGAATTTGAGAATTTCCTTTTCTAACTCTGTGAAGAATTGAGTTGGGATTTTAATGGGGATTGCATTGAATCTGTAGATTGCTTTTGGCAAGATGGCCATTTTTATTATATTAATCCTGCCAATCCATGAGCATGGGAGATCTTTCCATCTTCTGAGATCTTCTTCAATTTCTTTCTTCAGAGACTTGAAGTTCTTGTCATACAGGTCTTTCACTTGCTTGGTTAGATTCACACCAAGGTATTTTATATTATTTGCAACTATTGTGAAGGGTGTCATTTCCCTAATTTCTTTTTCAGTCTGTATATCTTTCATGTAGAGGAAGGCTACTGATTTGTTTGAGTTGATTTTATAACCAGCCACTTTGCTGAAGTTGTTTATCAGGTTTAGGAGTTCTCTGGTGGAAGTTTGGGGGTCACTTAAGTATACTATCATATCATCTGCAAATAGCGATATTTTGACTTCTTCCTTTCCTATTTGTATCCCTTTGACTTCTTTTTGTTGTCTAATTGCTCTGGCTAAGACTTCCAGTACTATATTGAATAGGTAGGGGGAGAGTGGGCAGCCTTGTCTAGTCCCTGATCTTAGTGGGATTGCTTCAAGTTTCTCTCCATTTAGCTTGATGTTGGCTACTGGTTTGCTGTAAATTGCTTTTACTATGTTTAGGTAGGGGCCTTGAATTCCTGATCTTTCCAAGACTTTTATCATGAAGGGATGTTGAATTTTGTCAAATGCTTTCTCAGCATCTAGTGAGATAATCATATGGTTTTTTTCTTTAAGTTTGTTTATATAGTGGATTACATTGATGGATTTCCGAATATTGAACCATCCCTGCATTCCTGGGATAAAACCTACTTGATCATGATGGATGATTGTTTTGATGTGGTCTTGGATTCGGTTTGCTAGAATTTTATTGAGTATTTTTGCATCGATGTTCATAAGGGAGATTGGTCTGAAGTTCTCTTTCTTTGTTGGGTCCTTGTGGGGTTTAGGAATGAGTGTAATTGTAGCTTCATAGAACGAATTGGGTAGTGTTCCTTCTGTCTCTATTTTGTGGAATAGTTTGAAGAGAATTGGTATTAGGTCTTCCTTGAAGGTCTGATAGAATTCAGCACTAAAACCATCTGGTCCTGGGCTTTTTTTAGTGGGGAGACTTTTAATGACTGCTGCTATTTCCTGAGGGGTTATGGGACTATTTAGATGGTTTATCTGCTCCTGGTTTAATTTTGGTACCTGGTATCTGTCTAGGAAATTGTCCATTTCATCCAGGTTTTCCAGTTTTGTTGAGTATAGGCCTTTGTAGTAGGATCTGATGATTTTTTTAATTTCTTCTGTTTCTGTTGTTATGTCTCCCTTTTCAGTTCTGATTTTATTAATTTGGATACTCTCTCTGTGCCCTCTGGTTAATCTGGCTAACGGTTTATCTATCTTGTTGATTTTCTCAAAGAACCAACTCCTGGTTTTATTGATATTTTGTATTGTTCTTTCAGTTTCTATTTGGTTGATTTCAGCCCTGAGTTTGATTATTTCCTGCCTTCTACTCCTCCTGGGTGTATTTGCTTCTTTTTGTTCTAGGGCTTTTAGTTGTGCAGTCAACTTGTTAGTGTGTGCTCTTTCCAGTTTCTTTTTGTAGGCACTTAGAGCTATGAGTTTTCCTCTTAGCACTGCCTTCATGGAGTCCCACAAGTTTTGGTATGATGTGTCCTCATTTTCATTGAAATCTAAAAAGTCTTTAATTTCTTTCTTTATTTCTTCCTTGACCAAGTCATCATTGAGTAGAGAGTTGTTCAGTTTCCATGTGCACATGGGTTTTCCATTGGTTTTGTCATTATTAAAGACCAGTCTTATTCCATGGTGATCTGATAAGAGGCAAGGGATTATTTCAATCTTTTTGTATCTGTAGAGGCTTGTTTTGTGACCAATTATATGGTCTCTTTTGGAGAAGGTACCATGAGGTGCTGAGAAAAAGGTATATTCTTTTGTTTTAGGATGAAATGTTCTATAGATGTCTGTTAAGTCCATTCGGTTCATAACTTCTGTTAATGTCAAAGTGTCTCGGTTTAGTTTCTGTTTCCATGATCTGTCCATTGCTGAGAGTGGGGTGTTGAAATCCCCCACTATTATTGTGTGAGGTGTAATGTGTGTTTTGAGCTTTAGTAAAGTTTCTTTTATGTATGTAGGTGCCCTTGTGTTTGGGGCATAGATGTTCAGAATTGAGAGTTCACCTTGGTAGCTTTTTCCTTTGATGAGTATGAAGTGTCCTTCCTTATCTTTTTTGATTAATTTTGGATGGAAGTCGATTTTATTTGATATTAGAATGGCTACTCCAGCTTGTTTCTTGGGACCATTGGCTTGGAAAATTGTTTTCCACCCTTTTATTCTGAGGTAGTGTCTGTCTTTGTCACTGAGGTGTGTTTCTTGTATGCAGCAAAATTCTGGGTCTTGTTTGTGTATCCAGTCTGCTAGCCTGCGTCTTTTTATTGGGGAATTGAGACCATTGATGTTAAGAGATATTAAGGAAAAATGATTGTGGCTTCCTGTTATTTTTGTTATTAGAGGTAAAGTTATGTTTGTATAGTTATCTTCTTTTGGGGTTGTTGGAAGATTACTTCCTTGCTTTTTCTAGGTTGTAGTTTCCCTCCTTGTGTTGGCGTTTTCCATCCATTATCCTTTGAAGTGCTGGGTTTGTGGGAAGATATTGTGCAAATTTGGTTTTGTCATGGAATATCTTGGTTTCACCATCTATATTGATTGAGAGTTTTGCTGGGTATAGTAATCTGGGCTGGCAATTGTGTTCTCTTAGGGTCTGTATGATGTCCGTCCAGGCTCTTCTGGCTTTTATAGTCTCTGGTGAGAAGTCTGGTGTAATTCTTATAGGTCTGCCGTTATATGTTACTTGACCTTTTTCCCTTACTGCTTTTAGTATTTTTTCTTTGTTTTGTGCATCTGATGTTTTGATTATTATGTGACGGGAGGTATTTCTTTTCTGGTCTAGTCTATTTGGTGTTCTGTAGGCTTCTTGTATGTTTATGGGCATCTTGTTCTTTAGGTTAGGGAAATTTTCCTCAATGATTTTGTTGAAGATATTTACTGGCCCTTTAAGTTGGGAATCTTCATTCTCATCTATACCTATTATCCTTAGGTTTGGTCTTCTCATTGTGTCCTGGATTTCCTGGATGTTTTGAGTTAGGAGTTTTTTGCTTTTTTCATTTTCTTTGACAACTGTGTCAATATTTTCCACCGTATCTTCTGCATTTGAGATTCTCTCTTCTATCTCTTGTATTCGGTTGGTGATGCTTGCGTCTGTGACTCCTGATCTCTTTCTTAGGTTTTCTATCTCCATGGTTGTCTCCCTTTGAACTTTCTTTATTGTTTCTATTTCCAGTTTCAGATCCTGAATGTTTTTGTTTAATTCCTTCTTTGTGTTTTCTTGCATTTCTTTAAGGGATTTCTGTGATTCCTCTTTAAGGGCTTCTATCTGTTTACTTGTACTCTCCTGTATTTCTTTAAGGGAGTTACTTAATTCCTTCTTATAATCCTCTATCATCATCATGAGAAGTGATTTTAATTCTGAATCCTGCTTTTCAGGTGTGAGGGGGTGTTCAGGGCTTGCTATATTGGGAGAACTGGGCACTGATGATGCCAAGAAACTTTGGTTTCTGTTGCTTATGTTCTTGCGCTTGCCTTTCGCCATCTGGGTAACTCTAGTGGTACCTGCCCTCTCTGTGTAAGATTGGAATCTGTATTTCCAGTTATCTTGCTTATTGCAGAGTTCCTCGGAGTCCAGAGGTCTCTGTGGTCTTATGCCCCTAATCTCCCGGGTGGAAGAACTCCTGGGACTCGGGCCACCTCTTGGATCTGGTAATCCTTCTGTTCTGAGTGCAGTGGCTCCTCGGCTGCTCTGAGTGCAGTGGGTTCTCGATGACTCAGGATTCAGTTTCAGCTGCTCTGAGTGCAGTGGCTCCTAGATGACTCAGGATTCAGTTTCTCCACAGGACAGGAGCAGACCAACTCTGTGTCAGCTGCTCTGAGTGCAGTGGCTCCAGCTGCTCTGAGTGCAGTGGGTCCCTGATGACTCAGAATTCAGTTTCAGCTGCTCTGAGTGTAGTGGCTTCTCGATGACTCAGGATTCAGTTTCTCCACAGGACAGGAGCAGACCTACTC
>NW_021620995.1:4416372-4447205 GCF_004785775.1 Grammomys surdaster
TTTCTCCACAGGACAGGAGCAGACCGACTCTGTGTCTGCTCCAGTCCCAAGGACCAGGCAGGGGCCGAAGGGAAGTGGAATTCCGGAGGGGCGGGGTTTGGGTAGCTGCTGTGCCCTGGATGTCCCTGGTTCCCAGATGTATTTCTGGGGCTTAGGGAGTGAGATGGAGTTCTTACCAGCTGCTCTGAGTGCAGTGGCTCCTGGATGACTCAGGATTCAGTTTCTCCACAGGACAGGAGCAGACCGACTCTGTGTCTGCTCCAGTCCAAGGGACCAGGCAGAGGCCGAAGGGAAGTGGAATTCCGGAGGGGCGGGTTTTGGGTAGCTGCTGTGCCCAGGATGTCCCTGGCTCCCAGATGTTTTTCTGGGGCTTAGGGAGTGAGATGGAGTTCTTACCAGCTGCTCTGAGTGCAGTGGCTCCTGGATGACTCAGGATTCAGTTTCTCCACAGGACAGGAGCAGACCGACTCTGTGTCTGCTCCAGTCCCAGGGACCAGGCAGGGGCCGAACTGGCCAACCTTTCATTGATAAAATTTTCCTTCTTTTGCCTTTTGTGGAGTTAGATATTTAGATGGATATTTCTAAACTTGTTTTTATTTTGGAATATAGTTTTTATCCATCTATTGTGATTGGAAGTTTTTGCTGGGGATAATATTTAGGGCTGATACCTATGGTTCCTTAGAGTTTATAGAACATCTGTTTGTCCAGGCCCTTTTGGTTTTAATGTCTCTATGGAAAAGTCAGGTGTTCTAAGAGCATGTCTTTGGTCCATCCTGCCACCACAGGCCATGTTTGGATCTATGGTCCTATTACATCTTGGGGGGGGGCATGTTGATGTCCATGGCCTATGTTACCACTGAAAGGAGTCTCTGTAGTCTCTGTTGCTATGTGAAGCCATGTTGATGTCTGGGAGCCATATTGCCACTAGGTGTCATGTTGATGTGTGTGGCCTGCACTATCATCTGAAGCCATATTCTGGTCCTGGCTTATCCTGTCACCGAGGGCTATGATGATGTCTGTGTTAAGGCAGAGGAACATGTTGATATCAACGGTCTATTCTGCCACCAGGGACCATGCTGAGATCCATGGGATATGATGATGCTGGAGATCATGAAGATAAACCCTGATCCATGCTGTTGGCAGGAATCATGTGGAAGTCCATAATCTGTGCTCTCACTGAGATAAAAGGCAAGGAAGTTACTTTAAGCGTGGTATTGATGACTGCATACTCACATATGAGAAAAGGGGACCTAGAAGGCTTCTGTGACAATCCTTTCCTCACCCTCCACACACTTCAAAGTAACGTCCTAGACAGAAAGTCATCAAACAGAACTGTTAAAAATTGTGATAAGACTGCTGCAGTGTAGCTCTCCACAATTTATTAATGGCTTCTGGTGGGAGTATGGGTAAGGAAGAACTCAGTTTCCTGAAGGGGGTAGACATGAGGAGTTTGGTTATGCTTCATTGAGTATATGAGCAACAAAAATTAAACCACCTCTCTCTTTCTCTTCCTCCTCCCCCTCCTCTTCCTTCTCTTCTTCAAAGCAGGGCATGTCAGAAGGGTGGGTGTCAGACATGGAAAAAACTGGAAGTGAATGTGATCGGGGTTCATGATTTGAAAGTCCCCCAAAATTCAGTAAAGACATTATGTATAAAAAAATAAGAAAGAAAGAAATTTACAAAAGACAAGAAACCTAAATAAACCTAAATAAATAAATAAATAAATAAATAAGAGAAAGATTAGCTGCTATTGTAATAGTATTCTTTTATACGTTACTTAGCTTTTTTTCCCCTTCGCAGGTATTAAAATTCTGTCTTCATTTAACATGCTTATTGTTTTGACTATTATTTACTGAGCAGAATTTCTTTTCTGGTCTAGCACACTTGGTGTTCTGTATGGTTCTTCTACCTTAATGAGTGTTTTCTCCTTTAGGTTAAGAAATTTTTCTCTTATAATTTTTAAAAAGTATTTTCTG
Organism: Grammomys surdaster; assembly: GCF_004785775.1. Classification (NCBI taxonomy): domain Eukaryota; kingdom Metazoa; phylum Chordata; class Mammalia; order Rodentia; family Muridae; genus Grammomys; species Grammomys surdaster. The sequence goes on from NW_021620995.1 coordinate 4,418,349, forward strand.
TGCTTTTGACCCAGGCTTCTTCTCCTTCCTCTATTCCTATTATTCTTAGATTTGGTCTTTTTATGGTATCCCAATTTCCTGGATATTTTTCTTCCTGAGATATTTTATATATATATATATATATGTGTGTGTGTGTGTGTGTGTGTGTGTGTGTGTATCTATCTATCTATCTATCTATCTATCTATCTATCTATCTATCTATCTGTGTGTGTATGTGTATATATGTATATATTTCCTTAACTGAAGTATCCTTTATATGTATCTTTTCTTCAATACCAATGATTTTCTCTTCCATCTCTTGTATTCTGCTGGTGAGACATTCCTTTGCAGTTCCTGTTCATGTTCCTACATTTTTTATTTTCAGTTTTATCTGACTTTACGTTTTCTGACTAATTCAGTTTTGTCTTTCTTGTCTTAAAAAGTTTTTTTTATTTTTTTCTACTGTTTGTGGTTTATCTAAGAGATCATTCATTTCCTGTTTAAGGACCTCTTTCCCATTCCTAAAGCTGATTTTAAGGTCTTTGTCTCATGTTTCAGCCACATGGCTTTTCTTAGGGACTGCTGTGGTAGAGTTGCTGAATTCTAGTGGAGACATATTGTCCTGGATATTGTTCCTTGTGTTTATATTCTGGCATCATGGCATCTGGATTTTGGATGATTATAATTCTAGGTTCTTTTAACTGATTTGGTTTTTATTTGGTAGGTTTTCTATTCTTTGGTTTCTGTTGCCTTCTCTGGATTTCAGAAGTGTTTTTTTTAGCTGTGGGTTCCCAGGTTAGGAGTGCTTCTGAGTTTCTACCAGAGACCAGGTGTGGTCTCTGAGCATCTCATGTAGAACTTGTTTCTAGGTATTGGGAGCTTCCATTTAGGAATGGATATGGGCTAAGATGCCTGGGTTTTCCAAAAGTGTCTGTGAAATCTATAGGGAACAGAGAAATAGAGGGGGAAGAGGCTCCTTCAGCTAGTCTTCCATAGGTCAGGGAATAAGACAGTGGAATTAGTAGTAAAGGATGAGAAAGAGAGTGAAAATTGCCTACCTGATTCCCTGGCCTGCATTGCCAGTGAGTTTGCAGGTAGAGACATTTCATGTGTTGGTAGGTGAGATAAAGGTAAGGGTGAGGAAGGAAGGCTGTAAGAGAGGATTAGCTTAGTTCTCTGGGAGTAACCTAGTGTTCCAACCATTTGCTAGTACAAAGTCAGTCCCTTGAAAACATAGTGACTTTACACAACCATCTCTTCCTTTGCTTATACTGTCTCAGACTCTCAGTCTTAATGCTTTTCAAAAACTAGAAAGTCTTCTTATCACCATTTCTTTTTTTTTTTCTAGAAGTCTTATTTGTTGCATATTCTACTTTCCCATATCTTCTGAAATGTTTATTCTTTTGTCTATCTTATATTCTGAGTTCTTAATTTTGAAGAGTTCTTTAATTTTTAACTGTTCTGAAAGCTCATTTTTGGGGAGTATGTATTCAATGTAGGATATTTCTGTGTAGTCCTGGCTGTCCTGGAGCTCACTCTGTAGACCCAGCTGGCCTCAAACTCGAGATCTACATGCCTCTGCCTCCCAAGCTGGAACCAAAGGTGTGCACCACTATGTCTTGCTTCTGAAAGCTCTTTTATAGTCTTCTACTTTTGTTTCTTAGATTCAATGACTGATATATTATTATATTTCTGAGGATGTTAATTATAGTATATCTGGTTATTTCTTGTTAATTTTTCTTTATTTTAATCTTTTTGAATACTTTATTTATTGGTCCTTATGTTTCTGTCAAAAGCTTCTATGACACTTTTAAGAGTGAATATTGAATGGAGGCTGGAGGTTGAGTGTTAGAGTCAAAGTCTTCTGAGAGGTTGGTAGAGACCTAACAGCATGCTCTCCAAAGTTCCTCCAGAAGTTACTTCCCACTTATTCATGCCAGTCACCTTCTTTTGATGTTTTGGCTAAGTATATTCTGGTGGATGCTGGTTGTGCCTATCACTTTTTCATGTCCTTGAAAATATCTAAGAAAATATCTTAATGGTGTGGTTTTGGTTCATGATTTCAGAAAATTTTAGCTATGTTAAAACAATAAGACAGATCACTGTGGTGGAACAAATTCCTGTGTACCTCATGTAGAAGAACCAGAGAGGCACAGAGAGGGGGTGTACCAGCACGTGATATCTACTTCAGTGGTGTGCCTCTGTTGTGTGACAGACTTTTTCTAGGAAGATACAACTCATATACACATCTACTAACTCCAGAAAGGGAATGTGCAAGATACCAAAATAAGGATCATACCAAAGTCCAACTTGATGCATCAGTGAGATTTTGTTGGGCTTCACTAATAGGAGTTTGGGTGAGAATATACTTTTAGGAGCAAGGACGAATCAGAAGAAGTTGCATCACTGAAAAGTCCAGAGGATGGGTGATGACTCAGAAATGCTTCATTCCTGGTGCTCCATCTTTACAGACATTTCACAAAGTTCCTCAGGTTGGAGAATTCTATCACCAGCTCAAATGGTCACCTCCTCCAGCAGTTGTTTACTGCTGCTTTAACTCTGGAATGGGGCCAAGTTTCAGCTTTCTCAGAAGTTTGAAGTTTGAAGTGGGATCTACTATTCCACTTTCCCTAACTAGACCCCCTCCAATAGCCTGGTCAGCTGTGAACTCATCAGTAGACAGATCTATAGACACTCATGATACAATCACCTCTTTCTCTCGCTGTGTTGGCTAGGGTTCAACACATAAGCCCTTTGGGGTATCAGTTTATATTTAACCTCCTGGAAATTTGGAAGCTCTTTATTTACTTTCAATGTAGACTTTAACTCATCTGTGTCCATCTTTGAGCTTTTCTTCACAGTGTCTGAAGAGCCTGTTTTTCTCTGTTCCTTGATATCTCTGGAGTTACAAAACAAACCATCTGCTTCTTGTCAATACCAATATTTGTTGACATATTTGACCTTCTTCTGCTCTACGGATATAATCACTATTCCTATGTGGTATAAAGCTATATTCCATAGTTAGGAATACAGACAGACCTTTCCAGTGAAGACTGAGCAGTATTTTCCCTTGTTATTATAATTTGAAGATGGATTTTAAGAAGAGAGACATAACAAGTTCATATTAAAGCTGATTTTGTTAATTGTACTTTATCGACTATAAAATTAATCCCAGTGCATGCTTCTGGGGCTTCCTGATATGACACTATCCCACCTGCCTAGCTTTCAGAAATTATATGACTTTATAGACAATTTAATCACACATACTCAGAATTCCAGATTTATTGTTAGCATTTATCTAAATGAGTTATGTTTATTCCGTGCTCTTATTCTTCTGTGACTTTATTAGTCCATCTGGTTAAGGATGCCCATGAAACTAACTCGTACTATGTAATGCCTTTTATGAATAGGAGTACACAGTCAATTTTCTGTGTACTCACAGACGACAACCAATTTACTAATGAACAACTTTGAAATTAATCATTTCCCTTATGTATCTCCAAGTAGATAGAAATCCTTGTGGGTCATGAACTGTTTTTATGTTTCCTGTACTGTAACATGGTTTTAATGCTTATCAAATAAATAAGGACATGAGCTAAAGATATTGAAAGCTTATCCTAACTATCTTCTCTTGGAAGATGATTTTCTTTTTTAAAAGACAGGATCTTTCTGTCTAGACTTGGTTGTTCTGGAGCTGGAGATGCAAACCAGACTGACATGAAACTAACAGAGATCTGACTGTCTCTGCTTCTTGAGTTTTGGAATTAAAGGTGTACACTGCCATACCCAGCAGGAAGATGGCGGTTCCTTGTGCATGTAGATTAGTGCTCAGGAATCAAGTTAAAAATGAACCTCTGATTCTTTTAGAATTTTTAAATTTAAATATTAAATCAACAGTAAAAATGGCACCCATAACTGCCATAGATAATTCTGTGATATCCATAGGGCTCTAAGCAGTTTGTATAATTTCTGCCCTGTACTGTTTAACATAAATGTGACTGTAGCCAACTTTCAACTATTATCATGACATTTTAATTTGTGAGTATAATTTATTAGGCTACTTAATTCAGTTGTATTATAATATTGACTTTTAAATTATATGCAGTTATTAACTATTAGAAGTATAGATTCATATTCTCTAATGATTATAAACATTGGTTTTCTTTGACCAGGTATGTACTACATTTTAAAATCTACACTGTTACAGTACTCTGTACTTGATCTCTCATACCTATCACAGTATCTAACACATACTAGACATTCAATACATGCTTTCTGAATAAGTAGCTTTCTTTTAACTGTGAATGCAGGTTTCTAGTGCTATGAGGTATCAGAATAAACTTGCTAAAAAATGGCTGAGGTTGATTTTCAAACGTCTTGAAGGCTGTACAGGTTAAAAGGAAAGAATAGAGACTTAGCCTCAGGACCCCGAAAGCTTACCAAATTCAAATACAGGGAGACCTATCCACCAACCTCAAATATCTCACTTGGAGATATGACAGAAGGCTTAGATTTTCTACACTTAAGAAGTTGTCTCTTTAAATTCTGAATAAACTCAATGGGAGGGTGACAGATTTGCACATTAAAAGTTATTGCCTCATTAGCACAGATGGTGTGCTCTAACCTAAGCAGGCTGCTTCTTACTAGTTTGTAGGAATCTCACTTGCCTTAGGGAAGATGAAAACTCCCAAACAGAGGCAGAGTTGGAGAGGGAGGCCTGGTTGAAGTTCTTTGAGATGCCTTCCTGATCATGGACATAGTGGGTCAATGGGACAGACCAAGTCTACATGAGTAGGGAGAAGGGATGGCTTTTTCTACAGACTGCTACAGTTTCTCTTAAAACTTCTTTTTAAAAAATATACTCGCAATTTATTCTTTCAATGAAAGTGCATAAGACTGAAGTTTGAGGGTAATTTCAAAACTGGGAATTTTTGAAAGGTCATTCATTGATGATGATAGCCACTATTTTTCAGTAGTATATTTCCTTCTGAAAAATATGTATTTCTAGACAATAAACTATATGCCTTAAGCTAATTACCAGGACTCATGTTAGGTATGACTTTTCCTTTAAAATTTGCTGCTCCAAGTGTTTGGCTCACTGCATAGTAAGTTCTAAGCCATGAAAACTATTTACAAATGACTGACAAGAACTGTATCTATGGCGAGTCTTCAGAATGATGGATATCTCGTTTTGTGAATCTGAATAATTTACTGTGTTTTTGAATGACAAGGCATTCTAAAGAACTTCAGAATCTGCTCTTCATGTGGGAGAATACAGAAGAGGCTTCACAACTGTTTGGCACAAGCAATCGCCACGGGGAACTCTCAAACAGGAAGTCCACCAGAAAATGAATTAATTCCAATAAGCAGCTCAGACTGTTCTATGTTTAGGGGTAACATTGTTTTAACTTATTTTTTATTTTCACTTTAACTTTTATGAAATTCATCTTTCATTTTTCTCTTTTACTTCCATTTTTCTGATATTTTTCAAAATAACAAGATGTAAGCAAAAGAACAATAAGATAAAAAATATCCAGACAATGCACTGAATCAAAACAAAAAGTTTCTAAAAACATCATTGAGTTAGTTTTGTGCTGACCATCTACCTAAAAAGTGCTAAAAGTGTTATAGTTTGTATATTCAGTGAGACTTCATTGGAAAATTAAGATTTTTTTTCCCATTGTGAGATTTGTCATTTACAGATAGCTTCTTGTTTAAAGATGGGAGCTGATCTTCACTTCTCCTTCTCAGTGTGGTACCGTCTTGCTTGGACATTTGTAGTCCCACTGTATGATGTCACAGTCTCTCTGTGATGGTATGTACATGATTCCTATTGTATCTGAAAGGCACTCTCTCTTTGTTGTCTTCCATCCCTACTGGCTCATTACAATCTTTCTGCTAGGACTTTCACAAACTTCCCTGAGCCTGAAGGGTTAGCGTATTTTCTTTAAGGCTAATGTAGTGTTATAGTCTAAGTGATTTTTCTCTTGGTGACCTTCCTTCCTATAGCATCAGCAACTTTGTGCATGTTTGTGTGTTTGTATGTTTGTGTCTGTGTGTGTCTATGTGTGTGTGTATTTGGAGGCCAGAGCTTTGTCATGTGCCTGCTATATGTGTTTGATGACTAGTGTTTTGAGACAGGATCTCTCAATGAACCATGACATTACCTATTCAGCTAGGCTAGCTAGCCAGCAAGCCTCAGGGATTACCATGCCTCTCCTTCCTCGGCTCTGCCATCACAGGCATCTGCTGTGCTACTCTTGGCTTTTACATAGCAGCTAGGGGTTGAACTCAGATCCTCATGTTAGTGTGGCAGGGATTTTAGAGGCTGAATCATCTTCCCAGGTCTTCTTAGCAATTTTTTATACATTAAGTAATAGCAGTCTCACATTACATGAGAAATTCACTGGACATGATCCCATATACTGCCACTATTAGTTGTTAAACTATATAGGCATACAGTATAGCCTTATACTGCTATTTCTGAAATGAATTTCTAAGCTTCTGTAAAATATATCTGAGTGACCATCAGCATAGCCAACAGCTGCTGCACTTGATATCTTTCTGAGCTGTGTGAGGATACTGATGCTGGATGATTGCCTAGCAACAGGCAGTCTTTTCCTATATTCTCATTCAATATTTTATTAGGTATTATTGAGCTTGGAGAAGCATATATGTTGCTGGATATGTTGTATCTAGGGAGAAAGAAAAATTACATGCCCTTGCACACCTGAAAATAAATGGGACTGAGGAAATAAAACAAAAGAAGGATCATTAAGAAATCAGAAAGCTGTTGAGAAAATTGAGTGCAAGATGCTGTCATAAAGATTTGAAATGCTGCAACAGAAGGTTTTTTTTTTAATTTTTATAGCTCTCTTCATTCTGAAAGGTCATGGCAATAAGAGAGATGGAGGGTTATCCTTATGGTCGCTAATAATTTAAGACACTGTAAACAAATAAATCCTGTGAATTAGGAAATGTTTATTAGCCTTAGGAGACTTAGCAGTAGTTTAGTTAATACATTGACACTCTAGGTGGCAAAATTAGATGACAGAGATCAGAGCAGAGAAAACACAGTATCTTATTAGAAAATCAATCATCCACTCTTCTATAGGGTGTTATACACTGAGAATAAGACATACTGCCTTTCAAATTTAGATGCTTGACTAATAACCTAAGAGAATGAATATGTCGCAATTATAGATAGAAATTTTAAAGATCTTCAAAAGAGATGACAGTCTTATAATAAGGAAGTGTCACAAAGGTCCTCCCCTCACATAGAATTTGCTATGGTCTACTCTTTCCAATTGTAGAGGAGACATCTTGCTGGAACAAATGTTCTTTTGACTTTTGAGAAAAATTTGTATGTCAAATTCTCCTTTTTAGATTATATTGTTCATGTACTCCTTGGATTGGATCCGAAATGTTCCTTCAAAGTGCATATTTTGAAGGCTTGGTCCCCAAGTGCAACAGTGTGCAGAGGTGAGGCCTTTGAGGGATAATTGCATCATCAATACATGACTGAGTTAGTAGGTTTTGGGGAAGGGTTTTTTACAAAAGTTATCAGCTGATTCTTCCCAGTGACTGGCAGCTGAGCAGTCTCAGCAACTCACCTCACTATCACGCTCTGCCTCACCCCTGACAGGGCTGAGAAGCCATGAACTGAAATCAGAATCAGCAAGTCCTTTCACAACTGCTTCTCTTGAGTGCTCTTGAGTCTTTGGTTATATCAATGGGGGTGGGCTGACAGCATCTTAGGGAATATCAGAAAACCTTCTGGTATGGAGGTGGTCAATAAAGAAGCATTATCTCCTCTCCTCTTGCCTCAGGTAAGAGAACATATACTTTAAGGAGAGAGGGGGAGATGGAGATGAAGAGGGAGAGGGAGAGAGGGAGAGGGAGAGGGAGAGGGAAGGGGGAGGGGAGGGGAGAGGGAGAGGGAGAGGGAGAGGGAGAGGGAGAGGGAGAGGGAGAGAGGGAGAGGGAGAGGGAGAGAGGGAGCGACAAGAGTTCCAGGGTTCTGGCCTGTTGACACTGTTGATCTCCCAATGAGGCTGCAAACCTCCTCAGCTCCTCCAGTCCCTTCTCCAACTCCTCCATCAGGGTACCGCGCTCATTCCAATGGTTGGCAGAGAGAATCTGCCTCTGCTTTTGTCGGGCTCTGGCAGAGCTTCTCAGGAGACAGCCGTATCAGGTTCCTGTCAGCAAACATTTCCCTGCATCCACAATAGCATCCAGGTTTGGTGACTGTATATGGGATGGATCCCAAGTTGAGGCAGTCTCTGGATGGCCTTTCCTTCAGTCTCTGCTCTACACTTTTTCTCCATATTTCCTCCTGTGAGTATTTTGTTCCTTCTTCTAAGAAGTACTGGGGCATCCATATTTTTGTCTTCCTTCTTCTTGACCTTCTTATGGTCTGTGAGTTGTATATTGGATATTTTGAACTTTTGGGCTAATATCCACTTATCAGTGAGTACATAGCATGTGTGTTCTTTTGTGACTGGGCTGTCTCCCTCAGGATGATATTTTCTAGTTCCATCTACTTGCCTGTGAATTTCATGAAGTCATTGTTTTTAAAAGTAGTACTCCATTATGTAAATGTACCACATTCTCTGTATCTATTCTTCTGTTGAAGGATATCTGGGTTCTTTCCAGCTTCTGTCTATTATAAATGATGCTGCTATGAACATAGTGGAGCATGTGTCCTTGTTATATGTTGGAGCATCTTCTGGGTATACACCCAGGAGTGGTATAGCTGGGTCCCCAGATAATGCTATGTCCAATTTTCTGAGGAACCACCAGACTGATTTCCAGAGTGGTTGTACCAGCTTGCAATCCCGTGAACAATGGAGGAGTGTTCCTCTTTCTCCACATCCTCGCCAGCATCTGTTGTCACCTGAGATTTTTAATCTTAGCCATTTTGACTGGTGTGAGGTGGAATCTCAGGGTCATTTTGATTTGCATTTCCCTGATGACTAAGGATGTTGAACATTTCTTTAGGTGTTTCTCATCCATTTGAGTTTCCTCAGTTGAGAAATTTCTGTTTAGCTCTGTTTCCCATTCTTTAATAGGGTTATTTGGTTCTCTGGAGTCTAACTTCTTGAGTTCTTTGTATATATTGGATATTAGCCCTCTATCAGATGTAGGATTGGTAGAGATCTTTTCCCAATCTGTAGGTTGCAGTTTTGTCCTATTGACAGTGTCCTTTGCCTTCCAGAAGCTTTGCAATTTTATGAGGTCCCGTTTGTTGATTCTTGATCGTAGCATATAAGTCATTGGTATTCTGTTCAAGAACTTTTCCCTGGTGACCAAGTGGGGAGGATTTTCCCCAATTTCTCTTCTATTAGATTCAGTGTATATGGTTTTATGTGGAAGTCTTTTATCCACTTGGACTTGAGCTTTGTACAGGGATATAAGAATGCATCACTTTGCATTCGTCTACATGTTGGCTGTCAGTTGAACCAGCAACATTTGTTGAAAATTCTGTCTTGTTTTCCACTTGGTGGTTTTAGCTCCTTTGTCAAAGATCAAGGACCATAGGTGTGTGGGTTAATTTCTGGATCTTCAATGCTATTCCACTGATCTACCTGCCTTTCATGGTACCAATACTATGCAGTGTTTATTACTATTGCTCTGTAGTACAGATTGTGGTCAGGGATAGTGATTCCCCCAGAAGTTCTTTTATTGTTGAGAACAGATTTTGCTATCCTGGTTTTTTTATTAAATAGAAGAAAAATCTCATTATGAATTTATAGCAGACGATATCAAAACATTGGGTGTATTATGGAATTTTTCTCTAAAAATACTTTTATTAATTGCTTGAGATTTTCATACAAAAAGTTTTGATAATATGCACCCCCTACTCCAGCTCCTCTTTTGACCCATCCCTCCTAGACCCACTCAACTTTCTGTCTACTCTCCACTTTTATTAGCTTACTTATCTATTCCTGTCTACTTTAATTTAAAAAGTGTTCAACTTGTGCCATGTTGTAATTATCATTTATTCATATACTTTTCTTTATTTAATTTTTTTAGAATTTCATACTTGAGTGCTCAATTTATGTAATTTCCATATTTCCCTTTCTTTTCCAACTCTTCTCACACCTCCTCTCAAATTCATGACCTTTTATTTATTCATAAATTTAGAATAAATGAATAACTAAATATATAGAATAAATAAATAATATTTACTGAGTACATTTATTGATACACACACACACAGACACACACACAGACACACACACACACAGACACACACACACACACACACACACACACACACACACACACACATATATATATATATATATATATATATATTTATATATATATATATATATATTTTATTTCTAATTTGTATGTGTTGTGTTTCGAGATACTAGATGCCCATTTGGGATTTAGCAACCTATCTAGCAGCCTATCAATGAGCTGCTTATTTCTGGAGAAAATTGATTCTTTCATTTTCAGTAGCCATTGACTGCCTGCAGTTTTTCATCTAGAAGTAGATTCTTGTGAAAATCCCCTGCCCAAGTTGCCATGTGAATTGGTTTTGCCATTTTTGTAATTTGTTTGGGCAACCTTATTGCTGAGGTTGAGAAATTTTGTAGCAAGGATTTCTGGTCCTATTTTTTATAATTGTTCCATACATGCACAGATACATATGTATAAACATGTGAACATATACACACAAAAGAACACATTTATACAACTCCTTATACTATATTGTTATGATTCAACCAACTTGTTATTGACATTGTTGTTGGTAATTTAGTATGCTTAATTTTTAATAACCATTGCCACAGATTTCTAGGAAAAAACTGACCCACATTAGGGTCAGTTCATGGTTTTAGGGATCCATTTAAAGTCATGGAAGTATCTTGTGAAGATAAGCAAGGAATACTGAAATCTTTTATCTTGAAAAAGACAGTATTTGCTACTTTAGCAGGAGCTTAAATTTTAAGGATTACTTCGTGGCAGCTCTATTCAGATGAATATTTCTTTTAAATGACTAGCACATAGTCAAACCTTCTAAAGTTCAATTCAAATTTATGCATCTCTGACATATATAAACAGACACAATAGCAGCCATCAGATGACAACCTTAAACAACTCTCAGAAATTTCTGCATAGAAACACTTTCTAGGCAGATAAATGGCTTTGGCAAAATTACTATTCCAGTAAGAAAACTACAGAGTATATTTTGCCTCATTATGCTTAGAGTGTGCAAATGTGAAGGAAAACATAAATATCATCTGTCCCAATTCTCCAAGTAGAGGCTGCAATATATCAGCAGCATTAGCCTGACATGAAAACCTCTTATAATGGTCATTATTTTTGGCCTCCCCAAACCTATTAGAGAAACAAAGGCATGGCATTCATTGTCTGTTTTTTATCAAAGAATCTGAGTGATTCTTAGACACATTACAGATCAGACTCCATTGACTTCCAGGGTGGAAGCCTGGTCCCCAACATGGTAGTGAAAATGTTAAATATGTAGGACCAAATGGAAGACAGTTGTATCATGTTGAATCCATCTTCTCAAATGTATTGATGCTGAGGTGAGGGGATGGTGATCCATAGTAGGGTCAGGTCATGGTTTTAGGCATCCATTTGGAGTCATGATTGTCATCTGATGGGTGAGGTCTCTTGTGCAGAAAATACTGATTATAAGAGTAACATGCTATGGCGAGGCACACAAATGGTTCCCTTTCTAAGATGCCAATATTATGATCTTTGATCATGCAATGTTGGCATGTCTGTTGATGTCCTACTAATGACTTGTTGATGCAGAAATTTGTCTTTACAATAGACAGGAATCCCTTACAGAAAACCACAAGGAATCAAAATACAGAGAACAAGAGATTATGTGGCATCCAGGTTCAACTGATCCATTTACAACACAACCTCTGCACTCAAAGATGATGGAACATTTCAGAAGAAAGTGCAGAAAGATGGTAAGAGCCAGGGAAACAGGATGTCTTCTGTGAGATCGCATCAATAATGTAATAGCCTCAATAAAATTCCTTGTTCTGTACATGATCCAGTAGGTTCCCATCTTCCTCCTCTCCCCTCATTGAAAGGATAGCAGTAAGAGCTCTGGGGGCTTCTGTGCCAAGATGGCATTACTATATCAGGCTAAAAATAATAATCCTTATAAGAGGTTTTCATGTCATATTAATGCTGCTAATATATTGCAGCATCTACTTGGAGATGTCCTGGATACAGAAAAGCAAAATGCTGCATGATTTTTTCTTAAATTTTGATCCTATCTTTGAATATTTAGATTTGAGTATAATCTGATGTAACCCCAGAAGCCAGAGAAGTGGAAAGGATTCATTGTGAGTGTCTGTGTAGGGAGAGTAGAAAGACTAAGTCAAAGGAAGTAAACAATGAGGTTATGCAAGATGAATAAGAAACGGAAGCTTTTGATTTTTTTTTTTTGTCAGTTGTGTCAGTTGGTGTTTTGTTGGGGCAAGAAGTAAAGGAGTGTTTTTGTTTTTGTTCTTTGAAGCGGACATAGGCAAAAGGATGTTTTATTAAAGTAGACACATAATGGCCCATAATGGAAGGTTTTGTTGAAGTGGACATAGGTGAAAGGATGTTTTGCTAAAGTAGCCATGTAAAGAATGTTTTGCTAAAATGGACACAGGTGAAGGGTTGTTTGGTCAAAGTAAATACGTTCAGGGATTCAAGATAAAGGATTCTTTGCTAAGGACATATACGTTGTTCACCTTACATTGCATTGTTAAGCTCTATTATTTGTGGTGACTCCATAGAGAAACACACATCAAAAAACTCCTTATGAGGTTCTTATGTGGCTCTTTGCCACTTTTGTAGATGCAGGCTACTTGACAAAGTGATGTTAGCTAATATAGACCCATGTTGAGATTTGTTAAAACAGATACATTTGCTGAGGCAAGACACATGGTAAGGCAAGACCTGTAGTGGACATGTGATATTTGGAGGGAATTTAAATAGAATTCATGGACAGTGACAGGGGATTGATTTGCTTGCATAGCTGGCTTTGTAATGTGTTTTGGTGTTGAGTCTTCACTGATCTTTACTTCGATAAGAAATACATAGAAAAGAACATATTCTGGCATCTCTGATGGTCCTGGTCTCTCCTGCTGACATGTATTGATTTGGCTGAAGCCTGGCTGTTTTTGTTAGGTCTTGTTACCATTGTTATTATCTTTATATTATAAAAACTAGACTGTTGATTTATCTGTGAAGCATTTATGAGTAGATGGAGTTGCTATTGTTGACCTGTGAACTGAACTGTTGATTTCCTCACAAGGTAGATGAGATTTGTTCTAAAACAAATTCCAAAATTCCCCTATATCTTTATTGGTGAGTGATGGGCTAGAAGGGAGGTTAAAGCATTTAAGAACCATATTAGGATTAAAAAAATTTTAAGCCAACATGAATATTTTGATTTTTATGATAAATAATTTCTAGATATACTTTTCTAGATATACTTTTCTAGTATTAATAGGACTTTACATTTATCATATTTTAAAAAAAGAATATTTTCACTTTGGTGAAAACATTTTACAAACAAATGAGATTTTACCTCTACTTTCTGATTCTGTTACAAAACATAGGTGATGACTTTTGCTGTTGGTTTTGATGACATTTGATATTGTACTTGGATTCATAGTATGACTTGTAGTGTTAACATGGAATTACTCACATATATATTTCCTGTTCTGAGTGTTCTTATAAGTTTTAGTAGGCATCTTCTTTCAGAAAACATCTGTTTTGTTACAACTGAAAAGATAGAAATATACAGCCTTGGAAGGTAGTAGGTAGGGGACCCTCTAACAATGTACTAGAGACCTGGGAGGTGAGAGAATCTCAAGACTCACAGGGAGGGACCTTAAGATTAACTGTCCATCAGTGGGGAGAGAGAACTTGTAGAGCCTACCTCCAGTAGAAAGGTCATCAAGTGAAGGGATAAGGTTGCCATCCTACAGTCAAAAACTCTGACCCAGAATGGTTCATGTCTAAAGGAACTGCATGGACAAATTGGAGAAGAGACTGCGGGGGAAAAAAGGTCCAGTGACAGGCCCAAATGGGGATCTAGCTCAAGAGGAGCCTCCAAGGACTTACACTATTTATGATGCATTTACAGACAGGAGGTTAGCATGGCTACCATTGGAGAGACCCAAAAAGCAGCAGACTGAGACAGAAGTAGATACTTACATCTAACCAATAGTCTGAAGTCAGGGCTCCTTGTGATTGAATTAGAGAAAGGCTGAAAGAAGCTAAAGAGGAGGGCAACCCCATAGGAAGACCAACAGTCTCACAAACCTGAACCTCCGAGATCTCTCAGACACTAAGCCACAAACAAGGCAGCATACACCAGCTGGTCTGAGGCCCTCAACACATAAACAGCAGAGGATGACTTAGTCTAGCTTCAATGACAGAAAGATGCAGCTAACCCTTGAGAGCCTTGACACCCTAGAGAATGGGGAGTCTGGTAGGATGTGAGGGTGTGTAGGAGGTGTAGGGGTGTGGGGAAATCGTCTTGGAGACTAGGGAGGAGGAATGGGATGAGGAACTTTGGAGGGAAGAATGGGAGGGGGATAACAAGTGGACTGTAAGAAAAGATTAAAGATAATAATAGAAAAGTTGCTTTGGATGATATCCTTTTTTTTCTTAATAAACTCTAACTGTAATGGAAATGTGGCAGCGAATTCTTCATTGCTAGACACTGCCTCTCCACTTGAGTAGCATATTTTGTAGTTCAAACCTATTCCAAAATTTGTGCAATTATATTTAAGTTGGTATAATTGACTGGTGTCATTCATTTCAGGGGATCCCCTGCGCTAACCCTCCTAAAGGCTCATGGTTTTCATAACAGCTTATTGCTGTCAGAATATGTGTCTATCCATGTCTTACATCTGTGATTTAATACATTCTAAACTGAACTACCTGGGATTTAGTTTACTTCTTTACAATTTCATCAAGAGGGGACTTTTGTAACTGCAAATAGTAGCAACTTCAGTGTTAGATTTTTACTTCCATATTGGCACATTTCTACTTAAGGAAAGCACCTGACTGCTGCTCTTTAGTATACCAGAGTCACTAGTGTCACTAGTTCAGTCCTTTATTCAGTACAGAGTTACATGACATTGCAATGTTGTGACAGTCATTCCAGCAACAGAAATAGCTGCTAAGTGACTGACACATGGGTGACAGATACAGCTTGGACAAGATGGCCAAAGGGATGATCCCCATTGTAGGTGAGATGGAGTAAGATAGAGGGAGATTTAAGCATGCTATTTTAAGATAGCACAAACTCCAAATCTTTCAAGTCATTTGTTCTAGAAACAAGCCTCACTTATTATTTCTAGTAAGGGATTTGACCATCAGTAACTGTCTCTGTAGAAAGGGAAACTATGGATTAGGGGATCTACTACATAACAAATAATTATGATCTGTATCAATTGCTGTTCAGAAATAATCAAATGTCAGGTAGACTTATGGAGACTTAAAAGACTGAATGCCCCTTTAGCCAATGAAATTGTATTTAGAAGTAAAAACACATGCTCTAAGTTTTCATTTATAGTACAGTCTAAATGTAAACATTTATTTTGATCACCTAAAAGTATGTCAGTAAACACACCTTGGTATATTGGATATGTAACTGTATCTCTACCTCTATATCTCTGTCTCTATATCTATCTGTTTCTGTGTCTGTTTCTGTTTGTTTCTGTTTCTGTCTTTCTGTCTTTCTGTCTTTCTGTCTGTCTTTCTGTCTGTGTTGAAATATGAAATACTAGGCAGGAAGACTTGTACAGATAACCCTTGTATTCAAGTATAAAAGTGAGGTCACATTATCTTGCTTGCTACCTCTTGATCTTTTGAATTTATCAAAGTTAGTGTTTTAACATCTCATGTTTGGAAAATTTAGTTTAGTTTTGATTTGCTTTTCTTGAGTGCATACAATGTTTATTATTATTATGATAGATAAACTTCTCTCTCTCTCTCTCTCTCTCTCTCTCTCTCTCTCTCTCTCTCTCCCCCTCCCTCCTTCCCTCTCCCTGTCTCTTAAATTGTTTTATTTATTTACATTACAGCCATTGCTCCCCTTCCACATTTCTTCAACCCATTTCTCCTCCCCATTGCCTCTGAGAGCGTGATCCCACCTCCACCAGTCCTTCCCTTCCCTGGGACCTCAAGCCCTTGAAGATTAAGTCCATCTTCTCCCACTTAGGCTTGACCAGGCAGACATCTGCTACAAATGTGTCAGGGGCCTGAGATTAGCTGGTGTAGGCTGCTTTTTTGTTGGCTCAGTCTCTAACTCCCTAGGGTCTGGGTTAGTTGAGATTGCTAGTCTTTCTGTGGGGTCACCCTCTCCTTTATCTCCTCAAAAGTTTCTCTAATTCAACCATAGGAGTGTCCAACAGCTGGGTGTAAGTAGCTGCCTCTGTCTCAGCTGCTGGTAGAGCCACTCAGAGGATAGCCATGCCAAGCTCCTGTCTGTACACACATCATAACATCAGTAACAATGCCAGGCTTTGGTGCCTTCCACCCCAAGAGCTGGATATCAAGTTGGGCTGGTCATTGGACCTCCTGTCCTTGAGTTTCTTCTCCTTTTTTGTACCTGCAATTCTTTTAGACAGGAACAGTTTGTGGTCAGAAATTTTGACTGTGGTTTGGTATCTCTGTCCCTCTACTTGAGGGACATCTACTCCTTCACCTCCTGTCAATCTACTAGAGGTAGACTCTTCAAGTTCCCTCTCTCCATTGTAGAGTATCAAGAATTAAAGTTCTTCCTTGAAGATGTTGCAAAGATTTTATCCATGTGATTAGTGTCCATTGTCTTTAGGAGTACTAAAAATGTTGGCTATCTGTTGAAGAAAATAGGGTTAGAATTTGACAACTATGTCAAATGTTGTGAAATCCGTTTGTAAACAAAGCTGTTTTACAAAAAGAGAAGTTTCTTACTGCCTGTGCTGATTGCTCACTTGAAAGCATAATGAGCATTTATGACATCAAATTTTGTTCCTCTGGAAAAGATTATGATATTGTAAAAAATATTATGATTTCAGAGGAAAAGGGAATGAGAAACAGATGATGTCTTAAAATGCAAACTATATTTTTATGCAAATATCCTTATTTGTAAAAGTATTCAAAGAAAAATGTACAAATTTGCCCATTAAAATTGCAATATAAGCAAAATCTTTTAACCATAAATTTTTAGATTTTCACCGGGAGTCTAAAGTCTTATAAATGTAACTTCTTCAATTTGAAAATGTGAAGAAAACCCTTGGAAGACTTGAAATGCCAGTTTTTGTATATGAAAATCACTTTGGAGGTTTATCATAAAAATCAGTTATATTTAGAGTTTCACAAAACCACTGTTAACAAATGACCATAAATAAAACAGATCTTTATTGTATGGGAAATATAAATCATACACACATTATAAATGTTTTCCTGTCTTCCGAAACTACTGGAGTCTAAAAATTTAAGTGTTATTTATATTTAAGTGTTTTTAAAATTTTCCTCTTCTCCATTTTTAATGTTTCTGATTTTTTTTTATCAAATTATCCCTTCATAAACCACAGCATCTCTGATGCCTATGTTCACTTGTGAATGGAATGCTATTTTATGTTGGTGCGTCTGAGGAACATAATCTGCCTCATTCTCTTCCTTTACAGGAAATTACTTTCAATGCCTTCTGCAAGTTGAGGCAAATCGGAGCCTCAGTATTTTAGACAAAATAGTAGAAAAATAATAAAGAAAGAAAGACAGATATGATAAGATTTCATATCTTGAGATCCCTCAAATTTTACATTAAAGGCAAATCATCATGGCTCTGATTTGAAGTGCCAGTGAATGCTTGCCTAATACTCATTTAATAAAATGTGCTCATTTGCTTTTATGTAATAGAGCCATATATTTATAACCCATAGAACTCAGCAGATGCTATCTTTGGCTCAGAAGTAAGGGGTTAACTTTAGCTGCATGTATATGGCTGGAGTTCTTTTATGAATTTGCTTTCAAGCTAAGCTGGGGGAGGGAAGTGTTCTGATATCATTTGCACTGGCTGTAAGTGATCTTTTTTTAAGTTTACTTAAATAGTTGCTCGAGGTCCCCATTCCATGGTCCTTTCCATGATGAGGATGTAGAGGACTGAAATAAACTGAGATAGAAAGTCGCTATTGTTTTAGAACCTAGTCTTTACAGTAACATCTATTATCTTTACATATGATAATAATAATAATAATACTCAATTTATTCCATACACAAGATATAGATATCAAATAGCAGGAATCAATGGAGATCCCTTTAGCAGCTGCTGACTACGGATGTCTTTTGGACTCTAGGACATGCCAAAATTCATTCACCCTCTCCAGACATACGTTTTCATTCTGTTATAGCATCAGTTTAAAGACTGGGATCATCTAATTTAAATTTGGAATAAATGAAGCCCAAAGGCTTAACTGTTATCTTCTCGAATAATTTCCCTTCCCAATCTTACAGATATGGAAGAGAAACGTGAGAAGTTAATCTTCTAGTTAAATCCTTGACATGTAATGGTGGAACATACATAAAGTAGCTACTATAAGACTTTTTAATTCAAAAGGGATACTTTGAAAATCTGAAATGCAGCTGGACAAAAACTGGAAGTCACTCTGATCTTTGGGCAGGAATAGGAGGTGTGGCAGTATTGAAAGAAGTCTATCATTGGAGAAATTGTGCTGGTTTGGTAAAGCAGTGATAATAGCTTATCCTCCAAGATCCATGATTTCACTAACCCCTGCCTTTTCTCCCTCTTGTTGAGTTGGGCTTAAGTCCAATTAGACAGTTGTTGGTTACCTAGATATGAATTTCAGTATTGCAACTATAGGTGCATTTTGCTGAGCTTGACAAAGGACGCAAGGCTGGGTAGAACTGTTGGTTGCTCTTCCACTTATTTGCTTGTGCAACACTTCCAGGACTATGAAAGTTAGTCCTCAGAGGGAGGTTGTCAGGGTCAGATCCATTTTGGATCTTTTAAGTCCAGTGTAAAAATTTATGATTCCTTCAGCAATAGGGACTTGCAGGAATATATAAAGAACTTTCCTCTCTCTTATGTACCTTTCTAGAGCCTATATCACTAGAAACAATTCATAACAGTCTTCTCCACATAGCCCTTTATCTTTCTTGGGCCTCCAATGGGCACATGTTGGTCAATATATTTAAATTTTATATAAACATTATTATTTTAAATCAAAAGCTGTGAGGCAGGCAATCTACTTATGTTCATTAATATAAAGTTTTAAATATCTAAATTTAGCTCTATGGTTTTCAAATTCCCATGTAACTATTGTTACTGCACAGACTACAAAGGTGTTCTTAACAAAATTTTAGCCTAGTGTTGCGAAGATAGCCCTAGAAAGACTTCAAATATGTCATAAACTATTTATTATTTTACTGATAGACACAGTATTTTAATGTTTTTATTAAGACCCAAGTTAATATGCAGGAATGTGTATATTTTGCACTTTTTTGTTCTCCTGATACATTCAAAAACAAGAAAACATAGTCACTAAAATGCACAAGAGTAGTCTCTAAATATTTAGAAGGTTTAGTAATATTGTTCTAAAGCTGGGAGAAGAAAGAAAGTCAGAGAGTGAAGTTATACCAGCATAGATGTTTGAATTGTATATAGATGTCAAGTGATTGAACTGAGTTCAATTACCAGGTTTTACCTTTTGGCATCTTCTTTAGTTATCTATTTAATATTTTTTTGTCTGAGAAAAATGTTCTTAGAGAACATCATTAACATTCCATTCATCATATTCAAAGTAGTATTTTTCTCATTCTCCTCATTTTCATATTTCTCTTGTGCTTTCTGAAATCAAAGGGGAAAACATGAAGAAAGGAATTTGAAGGCCAGAATCCAGTGTAATATATTGAAATATTTTCAGAAAATGTCCTTGTCATGGGCTGTTATTCCTAGCTGTTGCTGGAGTTTTCCAACCTTGATAAGGAAAATGAAGAGAAAGGTTTGGGGTTGTCTGTACTTAAATATAGAATTTGGTTAGATGCTGATTTTAAAAATTCTAGAATGGGCAGAGTCAAAAGTATTGTCTTAAAACACTGTTGGTTATTTCACTGTTTTGATTAAAAGTCTTCAGTTCATTGGAGGCTTCTTTTCTGTCACTTATTTCAAGAAATATTCTGTACATATTTGTTGGCTAGCCAAAAGGATGTACGTATAAATAATAAGAATTATGTTGAGAATATCCTAATTATAAAGACATAGAGAATAGATAGGCAGGTTAATGAAGTGGTTGAGCACGTGGCCTCTGAAATAGAATTTTCCATGATAGAATCCTATTTCTCCCACTTAATAACTGTAGAATCTTGGACAAGACCTGTGCCTTAATTATAGTTTTCATTGTTGTAAGAGACACCGTGACCAAGGCAACTCTTACAAAGGATAACATTCAATTAAGACTGGCTTACAGGTTCTGACATTCAATCCAATTATCTTCAAGTCAAGAAGCTTGGCAGCATCCAGGAAGATAGAGTGCTAGAGAAGGAGCTAAGAGTTCAACATCTTGTTCCCACTGCTGCCGGGTGAGAACTGTCTCTGAGGCAGCTAGGAGGAGAGTCCCTACCTCCTAACTGCCATTTCTTTTGGGCCAAGCATATTCAAACCATCATATTCTGTAAGATTTCTTGATTGAGCTGTCTCATTTATTAAAGAGACAAGTAGTATTATAATACAGTTTCACTGGGCTGTGAGAGTTTAAATAGACTACTATGTTAAGTGCTTCAGATAATGCAGAGAACCAGTAAGAAATGCAATACATTTAATCCATGATTATCATTTTCCCAGGTAAGAGGCCATGAGATTCAATGAAGACTCTTGAGGAACAACAAAAGTTGGGCTCGAGAAAGAAAAAGTGAATCCTCCTGTCTGCCATGCCAGATATTCTCAGTTCTGTCACTAGGATATGAAGACTGTGTATTGAAATTTTGTGTTCATATAGCATGTATATTCGTTTAATCCAGAAGATTTGAAAGAGAAAGCCTACTCCCTCCTAAGCACAGTTATAGTTCCAACACAGCACAGAAATAACCCTATAATTATCTGCTGAGTGAGCAGAAAGTGTAATCTGGCGAAATCACTTGATACATTTATGGCTTGCCTTTAACTTAACAGTAAGTTATTGTGAGGCTTAATGTTATGAACCAACGTGAAGATTCTGGCATTACGACAACCATGTTCCTTAACAGAAATTAATTGTACTGTAACATTCTCTCACCTTGAAGTGTAAATATGCCCCTTATCCATGTGTGGGATGAGGAGTGGAATGATGTAGGGAGATAATCTGCAGAGTTGAAGTGTGTGGGAGTAGGGACAAGGATTGTGCCAGTAGGAAGGTCCCAGTGTATTGGGGAATAAGGATATGAGATAGGGGTATCCTCCATGCTCGCACAAATGCACTTTGCAGTGGTTGTTGTATTGTACATGTAACCCCACAGTCTCATAACTCATTACATAACTCCATTCAAAGTAAAATATGAGGAAAAAGATTAGTGGGTTTAGAAAGATAAGGCAAGTGAATTAACTGCCCACTGTTGGAGAGTGCCATATATAACCACTCAGGACTCACATTTTTTGATAAATGTTATCTTCAGGGTATTTTCAGATCAAATAAAAGTTTTCCAATTAGTTTCCTTCGGATAATGTCACTTTCCCTCATGAATACATCGTGGTTTATTTCATTTTTCATGGATAGGCTTGTGGCAGATTTAGACAAAGGTGAGTGAACCCAGGTTTACTCTCAGGATACATATTTCATAATGGTGCACTGGTTCTTAGACAGGGAGCTGCTACTTGCTAGCCCTCAAGGTGAATAAAAACACCTTGCTGCCTCTTTGGAACGCTAACTCATTCAGGGCATTCCATTCATTTGCAGTATACTAATTGGCAATTTGGGAGCTCAAGGCCCTGAGGTATCCATAGAAGAATTGTAACCTTACACTTCAGGGCAGTTTGCTTTCCTGGAGGGAACAGTCATGCTGGAGTTTGAAGAGAACTTGAACAGTTGTGGACAGAGAACCAGAGGTAAGAAAGACATAATACATGTATATAAAGCCCACAGGCACCCCTGCCATGGTTTGGGGTCATTTCAAAATTCACTATTTTTCTGTTTGTCCAGGAAAGAAACCCAAGGCCATTTATGGATGGAAGCTAATAGTGCATGATATGCTATTGTCTTCCAGGGTGAATAGGCTCTATAATATTGGTCATGTCAACAAACAGGTAGTGTAAAAGTATGCTTATTTAAGAATGATTTGTTCAGCCTTTTTTAAAAGGTATCAAAGTATTTTAATAAATTCCTGGAGTGGTTGTATATGGACATTATGTATTATGTTGCAAGCTCAAATAGTCTTCTTAATATACCAATGCTATTCCTTAAATTTAGTATACCTGTGTTATTTAGAAATCACTGTAGTTTGGCAGTTAGATTGCTTTCTGAAACTAAATGGTCAGAATTTTGAATATAATTCTGTTTGTGAGTTGAGAAGACAGTGTAGCTATTCTAGGACTCACTGACTTTCTCTGTATTGTGGGATAATGATAGCCAGTTACCTGGGGGACTGGTGGTGAGGCTTAAATAAGATACGCTTGTAAAGCTCTCACTGTGCTGCATGACACATAGTAAATCCTAGACAAATGTTAGTAATCATCATCATGACTACTGCTGTAGTACAGAAAGAGTCAAGGTTGAAGTGTACTTTATGATACAAAACTTTCTTTAAAATTAGTGACATAAAATTCTCAGGGAAGAGTTCTTTACTCTTTATAATCTTGGAAGACCAAATAAAATAGTATTTTTATTGTTAGTTATTCTAGTGTAACCAGGAAAAGAAAATTTCAAAAGTTTACTTGCTTATGTTACTGTATATTCTTAAAATAGAAGGAGATAAAACCGACTTTCTTTGAAGAGGTCTGTTGATTTTGATTCTTCTTTTATTTAAATCAACTTCTGACTCAATCTGATTGAGTGACCTTTCCCTAGATTTTTTCATTTATTTATCTTTCTTTCAAGATAATAATTCTAAATCCAAGAATTTTAAAATGGGATTCTGATAGTGGTCTGATTACTACATTGTATTATTTAAGCCCTGACTTTTGACAGTTCATTCTTTTGTCCCTTGAGCAAATGTTTGGCTTCTCTGGGCCATTTGCTTCTTTGTAAATAGAGATAGCAACTTTATAGTACTAAAAAGAAATTAATTGGGTTCATTGGCTTAGCAACACTGTTAAGGCTATTTAATATAAAGTAAGTTTCTCATCTGAATTCAAAATTTCTCCACGGGGTGAACATAAAGCAAGGCCCTCTAAGCTCTATCCAAAGTTATAGATGTCTCGGATCTGCCAAATGTAAGTTAATCAAGTTGTGTTCTGACCCGAATTTTCTTGATGAGGTATTGCCTAGAAAAGGGTTGCATTGTCCCGCTAGTCCAGGAACAGTTGTTCATTAATATTCTTCTTCCCCTTTCCAGATAATGATGCTCATTATATATCAAAAGAAATTTCAGTAGAAAACAGTTTTCATTATGTATGACACATGCTTTCTTTTATATATGTTATCCTGGTACCCAGCGTCTCTCTTCTGTTATATGGGTGGAGTTATTGGCCTAGATGAGGTCAGAGATGGTCACTGATGATGGTGTAAGTCCATTCATTGTCTGCATACGACCTCAGATGCCAACTTTTGATGTATAGAAAGAGTTCAGTTATGCACCTGCTGCATTGAAAGACTGATTTTCTAGAGGGCATCATAAAGGGGAAATAATACAGGACAGAAACATGAATAGAAGGAAGATGTCTTTGTGGACTATAGTTTGGCTATTGATAAAATATCTGAGTGAGATAATGAGGTGTGGGAGTTAGCAACAACTATGACTTCAAAGAGCAATGTATGAGTTAGCTTTATTAAGGGTGTTACATTTAACCAACAAACTTCAATATCAAAGTTCAGATGACAACTGATGTCATTTTGCAAGAAGAGGATGTAGGAATGAGAAGAGAATATGGCTACACGTGACATGCTATGATAACCAAAACTAAAAACATGATGCATAGGGAGGGAATTGGGTCTCAGCAAGCTCTTTAATGATTGGTTTTACTTTACCTTTCTCACGTGACTCTTAGTAATTTCTAATACATTGTATCTTAATAAACAGCAGAACCTCAGGTAGGTTTTTCATACACTTGGATTCAGGAAGGCAGGAACTAGAAATTTGGAACTTTAACATAGACTACTTGACTAATGTTTTCTTAGGCCTTTCCCCACTATATACACTATATACTTGATATTCTCTCATGCACACGAGCCTATTAGATTCTTGTTCTCCGAGAACTTTAGAGCCTCAACACAGGCACTGTAAATATTAGTGCTGGAGACTGGGTGTGAGTTATAAATCCAATAGGTACAGGGCAGAGGTTACTACTGGTTTTTCATTGCTGTTTTACACCCAATAAATTCAGAAAATGTCTTATTCTCAGCTGAAAATAATGAGCCTGCCACCCAGAATCATTATGAAAGTTACAAATAAGTATTTTAGTATAATACACACACACACACACACACACACACACACACATACATATATATGTCAGTTTTAAACTCATATATACATGAATTTATAAACTCATATATATATATATATATATATATATATATGCTCACACACAAATATGTATATAATTTTTACACTTATCCTTATAGCACATTTTTGTGAAAAGTGTTGAATTTTAACACTTAAACACAAAACCAAAAACTATATATACATATCTATAGTATATCACAGTACTGAACAAAAACCGTATTCAACTTAAGAACTATACCATTGCTGGATTTTTTCATTATTACTGCATACCAATTTTCAGTGCTTAAGATTTTCTTTTCCTTTTTTACTGCTTCCAAATAAGTTATTTTTCTATTTACAATAAAACAGGAATGTTTCTATTTCCAAAAATGTTTAAAATGTGTATGTAGAATAAAGCGTGTACATGGAATATAAGGTATCAGAGCAATACTAATTACTTTGGTGTTTTTAGATGTCTAGGAGAAAGTGCATGCTAGTCTAATTAATAGTGTAAAATCATTTTTAAAATGAAAAATGAAATATGGCTAAGTTATTGTATAATATTACTGAATAAGTTTGGGTTTCATTTGCTGTGATGAAACACAATGACCAAAAGCAACTTGAGAAAGAAAGGCTTAGACTTCCACATTACTGTTCATCATGGAAGAAAGAAAAAACAGGAACTCAAGCAGGATAGGGACTTGAAAGTAGGAGCTTTTGCAGATGTCATGAAGAAATGTTGTTTTCTGGTTGCTCCTCATGGCTTGCTCAGCTTACTTTCTTATAGAAGCCAGCACCACCAGCCCAAGGATGGCACCACCCATAATGAGCTAGGACCTTCCATACCCATCATTGAGAAAATGCTTTACAGACCTGCCTACAACCTAATCTTTTGAAGGCATTTTCTTTTGTTTTTTATTTTTTATCAGATTTTTTAAATTTATTTATATTTCAGATGTCATCCCCTTTACCCATTCTCTCTCTCTAGAACCCCCTATACAATCCCCCTCCTCCTTTTTGCTTTTATACCATTTTAATTACATACAAGAATTAAGATCAGTTCTAGGTTGAGGGACTAACAATATAATAGATGCAAACAGTCAAGGAACAAGCAAGACAATAAATGCAGATAGTCAAAGAACTAGAAAGACAATAAACAAAATTCCATGAACACTCCTGTGATCACTGTTTCTAAGGGCTTATCTGGATGACCAAAGTATCTGAGCTTACTTCCCTGTCCTAGCCCAAAGTCATTTTCATATCTGAAGCCTACTTCTTTGTTTTAGCCTAAAGTTTATATTCCTGCCTGAAATTACTTCTTTGTTCTAGCCTAAGATTTAGATTCCTACCTGAATTTTCTTCTTTGTTCTAGCCTAATGTGAAATTCTTGCCTGAAGCCTACTCTTTCTTGTCCTTGGCCCATGTCAGATTCTTGCCAAGTAGCCCCAAAGGCTGTCTGTCTCTCCCCCTTTTTTATTTCATTAACAAGACTGAGCTTGTCTTGGGTCATTCTGACAAGAATGCCTTCACTGCCTTTCATGGAATATGCATTATCAAAAGCAATGCATTTTTGTCTTAGGTTGGTAAGGCTCTGTGCAGAATCTTACCTGTCTTTGACTTGCCAGCCTGTTAATCTAATCACTCGGACTGGGGTTGAGGT
Organism: Grammomys surdaster; assembly: GCF_004785775.1. Taxonomy (NCBI): domain Eukaryota; kingdom Metazoa; phylum Chordata; class Mammalia; order Rodentia; family Muridae; genus Grammomys; species Grammomys surdaster. Next base: position 4,444,603 of record NW_021620995.1, read on the forward strand.
CCCCTACTTTCAGATGACTCTAGTTTATGTGAAGTTAACATAAAACTATCCAGCACATTTACATATAAGTGATAACTAGACAATTAAATTTGGAGAACAGAAAATAGATTATTTATTGTCAATTAAAAATAAACACTGGACCAAGAAATCTCAGCTACCTAGAGGCCAATGTCCTTCACATTATTTTGAGCATTTTAAAGCAATCTCCTCTTTACTGCTATATAAATGCAAGTCCATCATTAGCTTTATTGCTTTCTTGAGGCAATTGGAAATAAAGTAGCAAGTACCAGGCCCTGGTTGTATTAAGACAACTAAAACTCACTGTTCCATGGATCTAGAGGCTTGAAGTGTGAAGTCAAGGTATTGATGAAACCATGCTTTCTTTGATAGTCTTCAATTTTCTGGCTACACTTTCCATTGTTTGCAAGGCTTGTAGAACATCATCCAACCACATGACCACATTCTACCTATGTTGTTTTGTAATATTTCCTCAGATGTATATCCATCTTTTTATTAAAATATCCTCTTTCTAAAAGGCTGCTGCCTAAACTGGGTTAAGGGCAACTCTTATGACTTCAGTGAGGCTTTGTAACTTCTAGAGACCCTGTTTTAAAAGTAGGTCACATGTGGAGGTACTTGGACTTACAGCTTGACTTCAACTCTCTGGGAAGAGAAAATTCAATCTGTAATACCAATCCCTGGAGTCTGTGGAAGTATTGACATTCTTATCTTCTGTATCAATAATTTTCTAAAAACTGAGGAAAGGCCAGCTTATTCCTGGCTTTCTCATTCAGCTTCTCTCTTATTCCAACAAGACATAGAACTCCTTCCATGTTGCCACATGAATTGTTCCCTCCCTGTTGAGTTAATGAAGTAATAATTGAGAGCACATTTGAATCCTACAGGGAGTCTGCCTAAGAACATTTGCTCTGGTCTGGACATGTGTTTAAAAAAATTAACAATTCTTTCCTCTATGTGAACAAAGCTAAAAACTTTGTATTATATATATTATCTTGAATTTATGATTTATAAGTTACATATTCTTTGAAATTTTTCTCTTTTAAGATTACTATGCCCTATATTTTCTTTCTTATTTCCAGCATCTTATAAAACACTCTTCACTCTGTAGTTTAGAATTTGTTAAGAAATCAAAATGAACAACAAAGGAAAGAAAGACGGTTGCACATATGAAAGGAGTTGTGATGTTTATGGGAAAAATGTTAAGTCGTAGTTAAGAAAGTCAACATCATTCATCCATATGCCTACTGGCTTTGTATGTGGGCTTCATCAAATCAAAAAGAAGGAAAAAGTGAGAAATTCAGGCTTTGGGTAGTGTGGGAAATCTCAGAGATATTGGTTGAATGTGTTACAAATCTGGTAATAAGATGGGAAGAGTAAGGAAGTTTCATGTTCCTTTCAGCAAACTGTGATTATGAAAAACAATGTATTATGTATGGATATTCTTACTAGAACAACAGTATCATACTTGTCTTGTTTCCAGCATTCTTTTTCTTTTCTATTTTTTACTAGCTCATTGAGAATTTTATACAGTGAGTTTTAATCATATTATCATCTCCCCGACTCCTCTTGGATTCACTAATGTTCCTTATTTACCCAACCTTATTTTTCTCTAATTTTTTTCACCCAACAAGACTTTTTGTGCTGCCCAGTCATGGATGTGTGGCTTTGCACTAGAGCCTGGTTTTGCCAGTGGCAACACTTTTAAAACAAACGAACAAAATGCTTCTTCTCCAAGAAGCTAACAGTTGCCTAGCTCTTAGGCTGTAGAGTGTGGTTTCCTGTCCACTTCCCTTCTCCCTACTGGAAATTGATTCGGCTTGAGGTTGTACAGTGTTTGTGCATGCTGTCATATGTGCAAAATGCCATATGTGCAACTGTGCTCTTGTATCCCAGGATGTTGTTTTCTTACATTCATTCAATGCCTTTTGTTCTAAGAGTTCTTTTCAACTTATCTTCTGTAGTGATCCTGAGCTATGGGATGAAGAGTTGCAATATAGATAGATACTCATTTTAAGACTAAGCACTCTGTAGTCTCTTCTCTGGATCTTGGCCAGTTGTGTGTATCTGTGTAAATTACCATCTACTATAAATAGAAGCTTCTCTGATGGGGGTTGAGAGATGTGTCAATCTATTGGTATAACAATGAGTCATTAGGATTCTGTTTGATACTATTTTCTTTTAACAGCATAATGATAGTCAGGTCTCCCTTATGGCCTATAATCTCCTTACTTACAGGTTCTAGGACTAGAAGTATTTATTTTAATTTTTAACTTTAAATTTCGATTAGTTTTTGAGAATTTCATACACAAGTACTATATTTACATTCTTCTATTCCTCCCTTGCTATGGTTCAACTTCCCCTGTGCCTCTTCAACTCCTCAAATTTAATTACTTCTTTTTCTTTGATTATTATTGATAATACATAAATATAGCCTGATATATCCATTTAGTGTTGTTTTATATGTATATGTATTCATGTCTCACCTTTTGAGATTGTTTCTTCTGTTAAATAAGAATGTTCATATAGGACTGCGTTTCTCTCTCTCTCTCTCTCTCTCTCTCTCTCTCTCTCTCTCTCTCTCT
>NW_021620995.1:4447215-4457513 GCF_004785775.1 Grammomys surdaster
TCTCTCTCTCTCTCTCTCTCTCTCTCTCTCTCTCTCTCTCTCTCTCTCTGTGTGTGTGTGTGTGTGTGTGTTTGTGTGCATGTGTGTGTGTGCACACATACACACGCACACACATTTAAAAGCATCATTGTCCATGTTACAATACTACCTTAACTTTCCTGAATTTCCCATACAGTTAACATGATGCTACTAAAGTGGTTCAAATGTTATTATTTTGAAGGTTTTGCCCAAGGCAATAAATAATATGGTTTTTAAACAATGAGTTAAGACTAGGAGAAGGTAGTTCTGAAAATGCAGGGTCCGAGCAAGAGAAAAGCCAATTTAGGGCAATGGTTGAAGTTGATTTTTATTTGATTGATGAGCTACTATATTGGCTGAGATTACCTAACATTTTCTACACCCATAAAACTTGGATATATCATGTTTTTGTCATTGACAGTCAGAGTTCTTTATAGTATTCAGTTATTTAACAGGAGCAGCATTGACATTCCAGTTATAGTTATTCAAAGATCTTTGGATAAAGTTTATTTGATTTGTCTGGTTATTTGCATTATAAAGTAGTTTATAAATAATTATATAATAGACATATATTACTCGAAAGATACTTTTACTGCAAAGGGTACAGCATTGGAAAGAATTTTGTTGAGACTCTAAAATGAAAGTAAAAGAAAAACAAAAAGATTGGAAGAAACTTCACAGAAGGAGCTTGTTAATAAAATGTTGGACAATCTTTTAAGGTCTGTTCCCTAGAGAAATATAGTCATCTATTGGATGTATTAGTCTTTAAAGTCATTTTATTTTTAAGTTTAAATAAAGATCTATGAGAAATGCTGTTTTGAATTCTAGAATCAAATGGCACCTTTCATATTGTTAATCTTTCTTGAAGTATAAAGACAGAGGACAAAAGGGAAATCATTTCATCTTAAATTTAGTCTCATGTCCACTTTTATCCATTTTATCTCTCTTTTCGTTTATGAATCCTGCCTATGAACCTGATGATATAGAAATAATACAAAATAAGTCACATAATTTGTAAATATGGGCTATATAATTCCTATGAAGTAAGTCTGCATACATACATAATATGTTCAGGGAAACACACTTTAGTGATGGCAATATGTTCAGTCACTAAGATATTAATCTTGGGTTATAAATGAGATTGATGCTTTGTGAGAGTAGTAGCCATATTTCCTTGTTTGTTTCTGAATCAGCAGCACCTAAGATATTACCTCTTGCCTTATGAGCAGTTAGTAAACATATTTAGAATAAATAAATAAGAAACAAAATTTTGAATAAGTAAGTTACAGGTGTTCTGAGATTGAAAATTGAATTGACATTTAAAATGGAACATAGATTCAGCCTTGAAAAAATTAAAATCATGATAATCTCTGAAGAATAGGGAGGATTTTGGTAAAAAATAAAGGGAACTTATATGTCTGTGGGAGAATACCTTAGCAGGTAGTATACACTGGGAGATATTTCCAGGTGATATTAAAAAGTGAACATAGGCAGTATGGATATGTTGTGAATAGAGAAGGTAATTACCATGCCCTAATGGAGTATATTTTTGGAGATTCAATAGGGAAGTGTAAAATGATTGAATGATATTAACCTAAACATAGAAAGGTTTTGGGTGCAGGGAGCAGAGAGAGCATTTGTTGTTATGCAGAATGGATGTATCTTATATCTAGTGCTGGGATTACAAGCATGCCATCATGCCCAGCTTTCTCATGTGTGTTATGGGACTCACACTCAGGTCCTTATGCTTTTGTAGCAAGCACTTCCATGACTGGCCTATCTCCACAGCCCTATATTTTCAACAATGACTAGGCTACAACTTGGGTGTGTACTATCAAAAAGAGCAGTTATAGAAACTGTTATTATGATAAAAGGTTTTCCTCATCTTCTTCCTTTTTTTAAAAAAAAAAAACTCTGTAAGAACTTTCAGACATTCAGTAGAATACTAGATTTATAGTACACATATGGAAAATTTTAAAGTATTTTTATATTGTTCTTGTTGGAGTGCTTTGGTGAAATCTCAGAATTGAGAAATAATGAAGGCAGTATATACTGCCACATGTCTGGATTTTTAGAGGGCACTGAATAATTTAGTCCTAAGGTATCTGGTCAATTCACGAGTGGTGTCAATGCAATGAATGCTTTGACAGTGTTGAGCATTAGATACAGCATCATGAAATCTAACTCGAGCTACTTTGTGTTTAAGTATCTGAACATTTAAAATCATCATATCCCTTATGGTGTATTCTCACACAGCAAGTATTTAATTTAGATGTACCTTAGCTGAAAAAGAAGGTAACAGCTTTTATAGTCAACTAATTAAGGTGCTGCATATTGAATCTGTATGTTAATGATTTTTAGTTTACTAAACTAATATGAGAGCTCTAGTCTATGAGGTAAATTATTCAAATTTTATATATTATTCATAACAAAACCTAGTTTTATAAAGATTTTTAAAAAAATAGTATTGGAAATCTTAGTAAAGATTATATGAGGAACTGGAAGGATGGCTCAGCTACTAAGGAAAGTCTTATTTTTCCTGAGTTCAATTCTTCAAATTTTCACAATGTCTTGTAACTCCAGATCTAGGGTTCTGACAGGCACATGATCATGAATGCGTGGGAGTGTGTGCATGCATTTGCGCGTGCATGAGCGCCCGCGCGTGCGGGCGCACAGACACACACACACACACACACACACACACACACACACACAGTGCTGTAGTTACAGTTGATGTTTTCTTGTATATAAATTCCAGTAAGTTTATAAATTGACATTTTCTTCTTTTTTCCTCAATACTTTCTACATTTTAAGTCAGTTCCCTGAGGACTTTATAATACTAGTAATTTTTTTTATCCTGTTACAAGATTGTAAATCCTACACATGAATATTTGTTGTTGCTACTGCTGCTGTGATCTTGCCTTATTTATGATGTCCAGCCTTCATTTTTTTCAGATAGATTATTTTCTCATAGATGTGTTCAGTCACTCAGAAGTACTTACTGTTGCCTATTGGCAAATTCTATAGGTTCTAAAATGTCATTGATAACAGACAAAATTTAGAGATTATCTTCCGGGGATAGCAATAAGTACACTGAGGAATTCAACAAGAGAGAACACTACTGAAATTTTAGATAGTGTGGCCACAAAAAACATTAGTGAAAGACTACAAAACAGTAAAAGGACAAAATTTCGGAGACTGAAGGCAATGTACATAAGTTGTAAGCCTCCTTAATGAAGTGACTCTTGGACTTCAGGAGGAAGGATTGCTGTATGCTACAGGAATAACATGAAAATCCATCAGTGAAACCTATAAGAAACAATTTTGAAAATTGAAGTAGAGTGAGTCATGTGAGAGCTTTAGCCACTGTGAAAAGTCTGGCTTTAATTTGAAGTGAAATTGGATGCTATTAGATAGTGTTGAGCCGAGTAATGACATAATCTCACTTGTATTTTACCAAGATTATTGCAGAATCTTTGTTGAGAAAATCTGCCAAGGTAAGGAAAGAAATAAGGATAATAGGAGGAAAATTCAGCAGCATAGGTAAGAATGCAAGTGCTCGGACAAGCCTGTCAGCTGCACAGGTGGAGAGAAGTGGGGGGATTTCAGACAAACTTGAAAGGGTAGGCAATTGTACTTGATGGACTAAATGAAACTACAACCGAAAAGAACATGAAAAGACAAAGATCACTCTCAAGCTTTCCCCTTCTAAACAACTAGAAAATGACAGATCTGTTAATGAAGTGAGAAGTTTGAAAGAGAGTGGTTTCTGAGAGAGGGCCAAGATCTTACTTCAGTTATAGTAGTTTTGAGATGTCTGTTAGACTAATTCAGATGGTTAGGGGACATGTGGAAAGCATAGGTTTGGACCATGTCAACTGGTGGCATTTGAAATAAAGGGATTGTAAGTGAACACTTACAGAATGGCTGTATTAGTAAAGCAAAATTAGAGAGCCAAGATCTGATTTTGTAGGACTTCCAACATTGCAAATTAGAGAAAGTAAAAGAGTTCAAAAAGGAAAATGAAGAGGAGAAGCCAGGGTTTTGACATGTCATGGAACCTGATAGGAGCTTGGAACAGTACATTGGAGATGGAATGGAGTTGTCATTGTGATGCCATGAAGAGAGACAGAAGGACTGGTGTAGATTCAAGATAAGAGAAAGAAGTTTGACTGGAGACGGCATATCTATTAAATAACTTCCTAAAATCATTTCTGATTAAAACATTCTGCTTCCAAGCCTAAAATGTCAACTTAAACATATGCTACAAATATTATAACACACTGCAGTGCTCGTCTTTAAATGAATGTGTCTGTCTGAGAAGCCATCTTCCAAAGCTTTCATCTCTTTCCAAGAATGCTTCCCTTGACCAAAATTAATTTAAAAAAGAAACTGCATCCTTACAACAAGAGAATATTTGACATAGAAATGAGAGATCATTTAGGAAATTATGTCTTTTTTTTCTGGAAAATAGATGTACCCAGAGGTAATCAAGTTAACTAAGCTAGTGTTTGATGGGCAAATAATGTGGATTTTTCTTCATTTGTGATTCCTAGATTTCACATGGATACATGACATAATGTATGCACAGTCATATCATAGATATGACTGGAGAACTAAACCTGTCATGGGGACAAAGGGACAAATCAGAGGGGAGAGAGTGGAAAGGACAGTCAGAGCCATGGGAGAGAATATGCTTGATGTATAATATGTACGATATGAGAATTTTTAAGCATTAAGTATAAAAATCTAAAATCAAGTTATTCAGAAGTTTCTTATTCTAATTTTTTATGGAAGAATTCAAGGCCTTGGCTCATTTTAAAACCTGATCATATCCATGCAGATGGGTAAAAAGTGGTTTTGAGAATCTTAAATCTCAGTTACATTTTCATTTATACCCATGTTATACAAACTGTGCCCATTCACCCCTTAGAATGTACACAGAATTTCTACAATATCACTCATAAAATTGAAGACAAACAATATAACAGAAATGTAGTAGCACAGTGCTGACTGTCCCTTCAACTCAGATCTCTATATTTTAAGAAATCTAGGGCAATGACTGTAAGAAGAAACTCAAAATATGCACAGCAATTTAGTGTTACAGAGGTACAAACTCTGTGGAAAAAGGTCGGCAAATATACACAAATACATTGCTTTATCTTATGTGTATCCAAAATGTAGCAAATTTCACATAAAGATTTCTAGCATATATATATATATACATATATATATGTGTGTGTGTGTGTGTGTGTGTGTGTGTGTGTATATATATATATATATATATATATATATATATAATTTTAGTATATCTTTAAGTGAAAACATACTAATAATATTTGAATGGTTCCTGTTATTCTCATTTTTCTCTTATTTATAAAACTTTATAACAGAATCTATTACTTATGCTTTGGTTTTATTATTATATATTTATGTTGTGGATTATAATATATATTCTTGGAACTAAATTGGGATTTGTTAAAAATAGCATTTTAATACATTTTGCAGTTCCTCAAACATTTTTCAGATGTCATTTAGTACACTGATTTTTGTCAGATCCATATATAATATTGCTTTTGACTGACACATTTTTTGTACCTGAATAGAGATCATTTTATCACTATATTCATGCATTTTTAAAGTCTCTGAATAATTGCTTAGTTTTGTGTCTTGTTTTAATATTCTTCTCAGTTTATTCATGAATTGTCTGAAGATTAGCATTTGTATATAATTTTAATGTGGTGCTAATAAACTTTGCAATGTTATTTGGTATTTTATCACAGAGCTGAGACTTTGGAGGCAGATTTTAGCAAGTACCTTTTTGAGGAGACTTTTCAAAAGCAGCAGACAAGTAGAAATTCTCCTGATATATAGGAATCTTCAAAAGGGCAACCTGGTGGGACAGAGAGCAGAAATACTGAATTTCTTGACACATTGCTAGGTTTAAATATAAAGAAATACTTCTGTTTTGCATAATGAAGCAAATTGTATTAGAATTTTAACTTTCTGTTTGGAAACAACAATGGTCCTAAGAACAATATATGAGCCAACTGTTTACTAGATCTATGAAATAAATGGATGACACTACGTAAGGAGATTGCAAAGGTTATCATTATGGCATATCTGGTGGCCTTTTTGAGCTATGAAGGAATATGTTGAAGTTTCGGGTTGCTGAATTGTGTAATATTTGCAAGGCAGGGTACTGAAAAAGGAATCTGTACATAGAAGGATAGCACAAGCCTCCAGGGTCATATTGCAAGTTCTTGGTCAAATTGTAAGGTCTAGGTGCATATTAAGGGTTATTTATCTTGCTATTGCATGAATATATTCCAATGAAAATCAAAGCACAAAAGGATTATTTTGGTTTATGATTTTAGTACAAAGGCAGCTGGCAGCAAGGTGGAACATCCTGGTGGTGGTAGTATTTTGGTAGACAAGGTACTTATCTCATGGAAGCCAAACAGTAGATAATAGAGAAGGGAAGAAAAAGAGAAGAGATGTATGACAGAAGAAACTCATACAATCACACCTCAGTGTAACACATCCTTTAATTATTCTTACTTCTGTATAGCCCATTAAGCTAGGAACCCAATAATGGATTAATCCAGGGATGAGGTTATAGCTCCCATGATACAATCACCTCAAAATGACTATAGCGCTGAATACTGCTACTCTGAGAACTAAGCATTCAGTGCATAAGTCTCATGGGGACCAGCTTTCATACTCAAGCACTAAATGTAAGAGTCTATTAGTCTTAACACAAGAAGAGCTGCTGCGGGTCTCAGGTAACTTTAACAAAATTGTCGTGACCATGATGCCTATAGTGACAATAAGTGATAAAAATGCTTTGAAGTACTTACAAAATTAAACTAGAAGGGTAAGTCCACTAAAGATACATGTTCAGATACCTTAAAAAGTATATCCTTGCATGGAGCCTGGGTGGCTACTTCCTATAGCAGGGCAGGACTCCCAGTGGAGCGGTAAGTACAGCAACACACCCACAAAATCTTTGACCCAAAATATGCCCTGCTGATAATATGTGCAGGAACAAAGAGCAGAGATGGAGGGAATGGCCAATCAATTACTAACCCCAAACTGAGACCCATACCATGGGCAAGACTCAATCCCTGATAGGGTTAATGATACTCCGTTATGCTTGCAGGCAGGAGCTTACCGTAAGTGTTGTCCGAGAGTCTCAACCAAGCAGCCAATGGAAAGAAACGCAGACACCAACAGGTAAACATCAGATAAAGCTAAGGGGATCATAAGGAAGAGTTGGGGAAGGATTGAGAGATCTGAAGAGGACAGGAACTCCACAGGAAGACCAATAGAAACAACTATTGTCCTGGACCCTTGGAGACTCCAAGAGATTGAAGCATCAACCAAACAGCACGCACCAACCGAACCTAGGCCCCTGGAACATATGAAGCAGATGATAAGCAGCTTGGTCTTTGTGTGAGTCCCCCAAAACAGGAAGGAGAGATGTCCCTAAATCTGTTGCCTGCTTGCCTGTGGTTCTCCTCACTGAGGCTTTGTCTGGCCTCAGTGGGAGAGGATGAACCTAGTCCTTCAGTAACTTGATGGGGCTGGAGGTGGGTGTCATGCCTAGAGGTGCGATCCCCTTTCTCAAAGGAGAAGGGGAAGAAGGAATAGGGGAGGACCTGCATGAAACAGTACTGGAAGGAGGAGGGGACTGATATTGGGTATGTAAAATGAGTAAATAAATTCGATAAGTTTTTTTTAAAAAGTATATCTTTTGATGGAAAATTAGTGCTTATTACAGTCATGAGAAAAATGCAAAAAATAAAAAAAACCAAAATTCGAAGTTCAATAGAATTTAAACTAATGAGAATGGTTAAAATCTAAAATGACTGAAAATATCAAATGGTGATAAAGATCTAGAAGACACTGGAAAGTTCATACACTGCTGGTGGACATAAAAAGTAGTAAAACTCTATTGGAGAACCACTAGGTAGTTTCTTACAATATAATGCACACATATATTCTTCTATAATGCCGTAATTCCACTACCCAGGTTAATACACAAGAGAAATTAAAGTGTACCTGAATACAAATGTTTTTATATTTGAATTATATATAAATATATATGTCATATATATTTGCATATATGTTCATGCATATATGAATACAAATAGTTTAAAAATCTTTAGTCTAAAAGGTAAATCTAACTAGGTAACATTTGTCAACTGGAAAGTTGATGAACACATTTGGTGTGCTATTTGGACATGGGAATACTACATAGCAATTCAACAAATATGCATACAAATATAGAAGACTTTTGAGAGACATGAGGAGTGTCCATCAAGTTTGAGAATAAAAAAGTTTCCATCAAGTGTGAGAATAAAAGGATCTAGAATTCCCCTCTCACTTCAAACAATTAGAAACACTGTTTTCTGTTATTATAGCAGGGAATTAGGGAAGAAAATATGAAAGACATAATGCCTCCAAACTCAAGTATCTTCTATCCAGAGACAATTTTCATTCTGTGGTACAGAGGAGGAAAAAATAACAACTGTGTTTGGCAGTTTTGCAGAGTTGAACAGATTTGTTAGGAACAAAATGGCTAAAAATCTGTGGGTAAAATTTGGGAGATAAAGAAGCACAGAGAATCTAGATATTGTTGGAGTTGTCTCATTAAATATTTAGCTGAATGTACACCTACTTGGGCTAAAACCTAATAGAAAGAGAAAGCTTGTTCAGGAAAAAGCATGGTTTCTGAAGACAGGATGAGCATATGCTGAATGGTTCTGTCGAACAGGATTAAGAGTGGTTTTGATTGTATGGATGAAAAACTCGGTGCCAAAACATGTCAACTTAGAATTCTAAAGATAGAAATTACTTTACAAAAGAATAAAACATTTTTCAGACTAAAAATCCCCACAAAAACATAAAAAGCAAGAGAAACAGTGACAGGGTATTTATGAGAAGGAAAGCAAAGCTTTAAGCAGAACAAAAATAAGGTTGGTAAGAAAGCTGAGTCTACAGAAAGCAATAAAAATATAACCAGTAATTACGTACAAAAGTAAGTGCATTTCCATTATTAAAAATAACTTTCAGATACTAATAGTTAATAGACTAATCATAGTATAAAATGGGGGTCTAAATACATTATTGGGTTTAATATTCATTGTTATTAGTTCTCTCTTGACAGTACATACAGGGATTCTGGATGAATATTAAACCTTGTTTGTATGTTTTCATGGTTGTGATTACCTTATGTAGTGACTGTGGCCTCTGGGATGGCACTGGGAAAGCCAGCTCAAGTCTCTAGTAGAATAGATCTATGAATGAGAGGAGAGAAATGATTGTTCACTGCTCATAAGGGGGAACCAAGATTACCATATTAAAATAATGCACTTCTACTGTTTTGTTTTGCTAGTATTGTCTTTATCATTCTCAGGTGCAAGCCTAGAGTGTCCTGAACATGCTATCACTAATCCACAAACCTGCCTCTAATTAATTTTCTTCCAGAAATGGAAAGTTAAAACATGCAAATCCTCGGCACAGTAGTCTTATGTGTATGTGTACACTTAAGATTATGCATTTCGCTACCTGTATATTCATTTCAATGAAAAGAAGCCCCACTCACAGCAGGGGAAAGCTGATTATCTCAGCTGTATCTGGAAGTGTGTGATTGTTGAATGCACAAGTTCAAGATGCAATGAGGACTACCTTCACACAAGGTTTTTCTAAGTCAGGAACAAGTGGTGACTTACCTGGCCTTGTTAGCTTGGTAATTTCCCAAGCCTGATGATTTTATCAAGACTGATGTTGATAACTGGAGCCTATGTCCTTTACAATAATTCTCCTTCATCTTGAGGGGATGTGTTGGGGGCCACATCACTTTCAGTGGTACTTTCTACACAGTCTGGATGGCTGATACTAAAGTGTTGGGTCTCACATCCTTTTGAATGCTACTTTCATTAGTCTGAGTCACATCGTAACAGGTGTCTTCTAATTCATGTCCCAGCTGTGACTTAGTGGGTATGGTTTATATGCAAAAGGATTCAGCTTAGGTATAAGAAGCTTCAGTATTATCAGATGACCAGGATGTGGGAGCCCTTCATCAGCACCCACTTGTACAGTAAAGTTGGAACAGAGTCCATCTTGATGAACTCTTTAGACATTTGTTTCAATTTTTTTCAATTCATAGCAGAGGTAATATTCTGGGACATGTCCGCAGGGGTAATATTCTGGGACATGTCCTTTTTTGAGAGAAAGAGGGGGAGAGAGAGAGAGAGAGAGAGAGAGAGAGAGAG